>NC_137772.1:101417103-101867103 GCF_963455305.1 Plecotus auritus | reverse complement strand
TGCAGGGAAGAGTTGTGAACTTGTTTCCTCAGCTATGTCAAGTGTACTCATGAGCCCCTCAAAGGAATTGTTCTTTATATATTACCAGTGACTCAGTGCTCAAAATCGCGTGAGACCCAGACCCACGGGAAATCGCATGAGACCCGGGACCCCAAACCCTGCCGCGGGACTTCCCTGAGTCCTGCTGCACCACGAGACCCAGAGTCAAGTCCCACCACACCACAGAACCCAGAGTCAAGTCCCATCATGCAGTGGGACCCAGAGTCAAGTCCCGCCATGCAGTGGGACCCAGAGTCAAGTCCCATCGTGCAGCAGGACCCAGAGTCAAGACCCTGCCCACCCGTGTGCGCCTCGCCACACATGCAGCCTCCTCGTGACCGGTCTTTGATCATTACGGCATTAGGGCCCCTGAGTTTTTATAATATAGATACTAGTGGCCCGGTGCACATTAAAAGGAAATTAATTAGAAGAAATAACAACATGATGTAACAACAACAGACATGATATAAAAACAACAAAAACATCTAAAAACAACAAAAACATGATATAAAAACAACATTGATAAAAACAACTGAGCCCTAGCTGGTTTGGCTCAGTAGATAGAGCGTCAGCCTGGGGACCCAAAGGTCCCAGGTTCGATTCCGGTCAAGGGCACATGGCTGGGTTGCAGGCTTGGTCCAATGTGCCCAAGGCAGCTAATCAATGATTCCCTCTCATCATTGATGTTTCTATCACTTTCTTCCTCTCTGAAATAAATATATCCTATCTAATAAAAGAGTAATATGCAAATTAACCATCACTCTGCTCCACCCACAAGTCATGCCTACAAGCCACGCCCACCAGCCAATCAGGAGCAAATATGCAAATAAACCCAACCAAGATGGCTGCAGCCACAGAGAGCAGGAGGGAGGCTTGGGTTTCCCTGGCAATGGAGGAAGCCAAGCTTTCCGCCTGCCCTTGCTGGCCTAGGCCTCCACTCAAGGCTACAAAGTTTCAATGATAGAAGATACATAAATCCAAACAGAAATGGCGGCAGCCACGGAGCTGGAAAGAGCAGGAGGCTAGGGTTGCCCCCGGCAATGGAGGAAGCCAAGCTTTCCATACACCCTGGCTGGCCCAGGCCTCCGCTTAAGGCTACAAAGTTTCAATTATAGAAGATAAATAAATCCCAACAGAAATGGCTGCGGCCACGGAGCAAGCAGAAGGCTTGGCTCCGCTCCAGGCTACAAAGTTTCAATTGTAGAAGATAAATAAACCCCAGATACCAGGGCCTCAGCTTGGGTCGCCAGGGGGGCGTGGCCGTCCTGAAAACCACCACAAGCCCCTCGCCCAGGCTGCCCCATGCCCCAAGGGAACCCCCACCCTGATCTGGGACACCCTTCAGGGCAAACCAGCTGGCCCCCACCTGTGCACCAGGCCTCTATCTTATCTAATAAAAGAGTAATATGCAGATTGACCATCACTCCAACCCACAAGATGGTTGCCCCCATGTGGTCAAAGATCCTGCCCCCATGTGGACACAAGATGGCCACCACAAGATGGCCAGCAAGGGAGGGCATTTGGGAGGAACCAGGCCTGCAAGGGAGGGCAGTTGGGGGCGATCAAGCCTGCAGGGGAGGGCAGTTAGGGGTGACCAAGCTGGCAGAGGAGGGAAGTTGGGGGCGACCAAGCCTGCAGGGAAAGGCAGTTGGGAGGGACCCAGGCCTGCAGGGGAGAGCAGTTGGGGGGGACCAGGCCTGCAGGGGAGGGCAGTTAGGGGTGACCAGGCCTGCAGGGGAGGGCAGCTGTGGGGGACCCAGGCCTGCAGGGGAGAGCAGTTGGGGGGTACCAGGCCTGCAGGGGAGGATAGTTAGGGGTGACCAGGCCTGCAGGGGAGGGCAGTTAGGGGTGACTAGGCCTGCAGTGGAGGGCAGTTAGGGGAAAACAGGCTGGCAGGGGAGCAATTAGTCATCAATCAGGCTGGCAGGGTAGTGGTTAGGGGGTGATCAGGCTGGCAGGCAGAAGCTGTTGGGGCAATCAGGAAGGCAGGCAGGCGAGCAGTTGGGAGCCAGCAGTCCTGGATTGTGAGAGGGATCCCAGATTGAAGAGGGTGCAGGCTGGGCTGAGGGACACCCCTCCCCCTCCGTGCACGAATTTCATGCACCGGGCCTCTAGTATATATATAAAATAAAATAAAAATCATTAAAAAAAAAAAGACTGATAAATTGATTAAACTTATTCGAAAATGGGTTCAGTTAGGAATATTCTCACTCTGTCTAGATTGGCACCAGTAAGAGATTTATATGTATCATGCATACGCGAGTCAACGTTTATTTTTAAACTTGTGACCCAGTGTACAGATTTGTGCACATTGAAAGGAAATTAATTAGAAGGTGGCTGGTGGGGCAGGACTGGGAGAGATGGTCCCTCCCCAGCTGGTCACACCTGGCGTGGTGCCGTGGCTCGAAGGGTGTCAGCGGAGTGAGTGGGGTCCCTCCAGCAGGTGGGGTCCCTTGGCTTGGCTTGCGGGGATCGGGCCGAAACTGGCTCTCTAACATCCCCCGAGGGGTCCTGGAGTATGAGAGGTCACTTTGCGAAGTTGCTGTTGTATAGGGTGTGGAACGCAAATGCACGTGTGCAGTAAACCAGATTTGGGGCTGACAGAACCCCAGCAACAACATAACCCACGGCCCAAGGTGGAATCGCGTGGCCCCGCGAGGAATTGGGCTCCCTCCTCTCTGGTTTCAGGGTGCGTTATCCAAGAACCGCCACTGCCAAATCACTGCAGCTTGGCAGCTCCTGCATTGAGCGTCTGCCCCTTGGTGGCCAGTGTGCATCATAGCTACCAGTCAGACGGACACTTAGCATATTAGCTTTTTATATATATAGATTGCCAGTGCGTGTCATGTACCAGCCGGCCGGATGGTCACTTATCCTTTTATATATATAGATTGTAGCTTTATTTCTTGCATTTCCACCTCAGTGTTTCTCACAGTTTCCATCTCTCCTCCCCAATGTTTCATACATGTTGTTCATTTTTTTTCATATCTTTTACCAGTTATTTAAATCCCTGCCTGATAGTTACTTTAAAATTACTCTATCTGTTTGATTCCTTTATCTCTGAGCAGGAAGACAGGGTTTTGTGCTGTTCCTATAGCAGCAGCCTATAGGCCTGTAGCACTAAGACAGACTCTTTGTGGACTCTCAACCTGTTCTATTATTTCTTCTGAGCACCCTGTGAAGACACATAGAACAGAGCCTATGGGTGAATGCAAACACCCCTTATATCAGGGCTCTCAGATATTCCAAATAGGCCAACCCACTTGGCCTCTAACAATTTATTAAAATGTTATCTGATTTCTCCTTACCCCTTTGTATGGCAGTCAGCCTTGTGACCTCAATTCTTTTATGAGCTCAAAAAAGTTAGGATTTTATCTTTCTCCGGTAGTTAGCTTGGGTGCAGCACTCTTTCCAGCTTTCCACATACCAACATTTCAGACTTTCATCAGTAATGCCATTTGGCTTTTAGCTTCCAAAGGAAAAAAAGGCAGAAAAGCTTTGTAAAGGGTGAACTACTCCATTAAGTCAGGAATCATTAAAGATTATTATGGAGAAACCTAAAGGGCATCAGCATGTATAATACGACAGTTTATTTCAATACTGTCAAGCAGACATCTATGAGTATCAGTTTGTGGGTTTTAGCCAAAAGACAGTTCAATCAACAAATATCTACTGACTACCAATTATGTGACAGGCACAATCAGTGAACAAAACAGATTAAAATTTCCAGTTCTCATGAAACTTATATTCTATGAGACTTTTTTTACTTTCTTAAAGTTACCCATTGGGGAAGAAAAAGCCATTTTTCATTCTCTCAGTTCCTGGAGGCTTAAGGAATAAAAGGACAGAGAATTATAGCAACATTTCCTTTAGGCTGATCAAAAGGATCAAACTGTACTAATTATAATGCTGTTTACATAGGCTATCTTTACTCATTTTAAGTTCATTTGTGAGTTTTTCTGCATCTTATATTTAAACTAGAGGCCCGATGCATGCAATTTGTGCACAGCGGGGTTGTCCCTCAGCCCAGCCTGCACCGTCTCCAATCTGGGACCCCTTGGGGGATGCCTGACTGCCCACCAGGATCAGGCCTAAATGGGCAGTCGGACATCCCTCTCACAATCCAGGACTGCTGGCTCCCAACCACTCACCTGCCTGCCTGCCTGCCTGATTGCCCCTAACTGCTTCTGCCTGCCAGACTGATCACCCCCTAACCACTCCCCTGGCAGCCTGATCAACACCTAACTGTTCCCCTGCTAGCTCAATTGCCCCTAACTTCCCTCCCCTGCTAGCCTGGTCACCGCTAACTGCCCTCCCCTGCAGGCCTGTTTGCCCCTCAATGTCCTCCCCTACAGGTCTGGTCACCCCCAACTGCACTCCCCTACAGGCCTTTTCCCTCCCAACTGCCCTCCCCTGCAGTCCTGGTCCCCCTCACTTGCAGGCCTGGTCGCTCCCAACTGCCCTCCCCTGCAGGCCTGGTTGCCCCTAACTGCCCTCCCCTGCCAGCCCGGTCACCCCTAACTGCCCTCCCTGCTGGCTTGGTCACCCCTAACTGCTCTCCCCTGCTGGCCTGGTCACCCCCAACTGCCCTCCCCTGCTGGCCTGGTCCTCCCACAACTGCCCTCCTCTGTTGGCCCGGTCACCCCTAACTGCCCTCCCCTGCTGGCCTGATCATCCAAAACTGCCCTCCCCTGCAGGCCTCATCACCCCCAACTGCCTTCCCCTGCTGGCCATCTTGCGTCCACATGGGGGCAGCCATCTTGTGTGTTGGAGTGATGGTCAATTTGCATGTTACCCTTTTATTATATAGGATTATTATATAGGATAATAGCAAGTAATCAACAAATAGTGAATGAGGGTGCGATATGCACATAATTCATTCATATACTTCCAAAGGAAATTAAATAAATATCCAAAGCATTATCTCAATATGTGCTAAAAGCAACAACCAATTATTTATCAATTTCATTCAATAAATTCTTAAGTATAAGGTACCATTCTAGGTACTATGGAAAGAAGGAAGACAAAACAACATCTCCTTCCCTCAAAATTACAATTCTGACACCGGCTTCACCTGGTGAAGTTTGTGATGCATGTTATAGTTGTGTAACTACATTATGTACCCCTCAAAATTCAATACTGCATACTACCAATTGATGGAAAAAGTAACCCTTTGAATATTTAGTTTTATTATTACAAGTTTCTCCCCAAAAGCGTTTAGCAGTGGTAATAAAAATTTCAATCAGTATTAGTATTAAAAAGGTGTATTTAATGTATTTAATATGTAATTGGTCCAAAATTAATAGGTGAGGATGTTAGGGATGGGGAAATGAAGGTGGGAATACAAAATGAGGTCAGAATTGAGGTTAAGCACATAAAATACATGTGTTTCATTCAATAGACACAGGTGAGCCATAAATTAGCTCTAGCCAGAAAGGGAAACAAAACTGTGCCTCATTCAAATTGCCATGATTACTTCAGATCCTTTGCACTCTTGCCTGACTTTCTTTTATAAAAATGTCTGCAGTATTTTTGTTTCTACAGAAACCTGCCGGGCTGGGCTTTGTAGTCTGAAGTAGTCCTGATTTGATGCTGGCTGACTCCTGTGTACTGAGCAGAGGCACTGCCTATGTGAGAAGACAGATGAATAAAAGCAGGTCAGGTTTGTCAGGGAGACCCATTTGGTTCATCTTTGTCAAGAATCCCATTGTGTGCATGGCATCCTACTATGCAACAATGAATCCTCTTTCTTATTATTTTAATCCTCACTAGAGGATATGTTTTTATTGATTTTAGAGAGAGAGAAAAGGAGAAGGAGAGAGAGAGACATGGATTATACACACCCCGACCAGGGATTGAACCCTGCATCCTGGCATGTGTCCTGACTGGGAACTGAATCCTTGACCTTTTGATGTAAGGGATGATGCTCTAACCAACAGAGCCACATTGGCCAGAGCTAATGAATCCTTCTTGAATCTTTCTACCAGGAAGGAGAAAATGGAGTATGTTGAAATTAATAATCCAGGGGGAAATGCCCCAAATACCACAAAAGAAGTACAGATAAAGCAATGGAAGAATTTAGAGGATAACAAGTATCTGAAAGTCCATTATCTACCGTGTTTCCCCGAAAATAAGACAGTGTCTTATATTAATTTTTGCCCCCAAAGACACGCTAGGTCTTATTTTCAGGGGATGTCTTATTTTTCCATGAAGAAGAATACGGTACATATTTATTGTTAAATGAAAATAAAGGAAATTTATTACCTGTATACGGTACGGTAGTACGGTAGTTGTCAACACAAACCAGACAAACTGAATCCTACAGTATCAAGAATTTACTCATTTATTCAATGACAATCATGTCATCATCTTCTGGAACATCATCATAACAATCCAATTCCTGAATTTCCTGGTGAATTTCTTGTGACTCCATTTCTTTCAGAATCAGTGGACCAAATCTCTCATGTTTAGCAATAGCACTGTCTTTAAATGAGTACTTCTTGTCAAGGTAGCCTGCTCGCAGTGCATTTGCAATGCAACTGTCAGTGATTTTCTCCCATGAATTCTTCACCCAAGTCACAACTTCTTGCAGTTTAGGTTTCACAAAGTTTCCACGCTGATTTCTCTCCATTCTATTTTCAATGTAGTCATTAATTTCCATGCGCAAATTGTCTTTGAATGGCTTGTTTATTGCAATATCAAGAGTCTGGAGATAGGCTGTCATTCCTGCGGGAATCATTATCTGATCTATTTTTCTTTCGTGAGGAAATGTCTTCATGTCTTTAGCGTGGTGAGTGCTGGCTGCATCCCAGACTAGCAGACCTCTTTGGCTCCCTCGCATAACAAGCGGCAGCATTAAATCGACCCACTTCCTTATAACTGCTTGTGTGGCCCAGGCTTTTTCAGTTTCAAGAATAAAAACGCCCAAAACACGTTCAATCTTTTCCTTCTTGCCCTTCGAAATGATTAAAGGTGGGATTTTAGTGCCATCCAGACGAATTGCCAAAATACAGGAAACACGTGCACTTTCGTAAGCAGTGGAGGGAATGTACGCCAAGGAGGCACCCCGCTGTTCAATTGTTGTTTGAGATGATTGGCCCATAAACACTGCAGTTTCATCCATAGCAATCATGTTGGAAAGATTGTATTTAGAGAAGTCAGCATCATCAATAAAGGACTTGAATGCAAGTGCTCGCTTAATAACTTGAGTATCTTCCAACCTAAACAATGTTGTAGATCTTCTTAAAGACAGTTCACTTCTCTGAAGGAAATTATCCAGCCAGTGTTGTGATGCTTTGAAGTCTTCGGGGGCTATGTCAAACTGTGGTGCCATTGCAAGGGCAAATTCTTGAATCTGAGCCCTATTCACAACCAAAGCCTTTGCTCTCCTGTCAACAACCCATTCACAGATCAGGTCTTCCAGCTCGGAAAATAATGGTTGCCGACCTGATCCACACTTGTGCTTTTTAGCATTTCCCTTGTCCACTTGTTCAATGAGGTTACCATACTCTGCTCGCCATTTCGGACCAATCGGATACTCAACATCTTCTCTTTGCAGAAAGCAGTAAGATTTTGGCCCCAAGAGTCTTCCACGATTCCTTTCTTGTACTCCACGGAGTAGCTTTTTCTTTTTTCGCTCATTTCTAGGGGTAAAAAAAAAGGAATTGGGGTATCAAGGTGGGGGTAGGGGGATCACTCAAAATGACACAGGGGAGATCAGAGGGGGGAATCAAAATGGCACAGGAGAATCAGAGGGGGGATCACCATTTTAGTAACCCCTTTTGATCCTCCTGTGTCATTTTGATTGCCCCCTCTGATCCTCCTGTGTCATTTTAAGTGATCCCCCTCCCCCCACCCCTGTGCCACTGAACACCTTCACCAGACATCCCCCCTACCCCTTTATCAGACATTTACCCCCTGGGGCCTGCCTGGGGACTGTCACTGGGCTTGCTGGGGCCTGGATCTGGGCTGGAGCAGGGTCTGCCACTGACTGAGAACCTTCAGTCATCATGAAGGTGGCCGCGAGCATCAGGTAGTGTCACCAGAGACAGACCAGCACTCACCACCTTCGCCGCGTCCCGTCCGCTCTAATCCTCCTGTTCTTCTACACGCATCTGCGAAAGTCTCCTCCTCTCTCCCGCCCTGCGCTCACCGCTCACTCCGACCTCCGCTCCGCCTCCACACAGCAGTGACGTCAGGACTCCACATAACGTCACTGGTTGCTAGACGCCAGGCGGGGCGGCCCTAGCGACCAGTTTACGGTAAATTAATTTTCATTCTGAGACAGAGCCTGGGGGCCTTATTTTCGGGGATGCCTTATATTTCACTCAGAAGGAAACTTGTGAGTAGGTCTTATTTTCGGAGGATGTCTTATTTTCGGGGAAACACGGTAATAATAAATTGTGCCTCTTGTATTATTACTAGAGCCCCTGTGCATGAAAATTCATGCAATCGGGGAGGGGGGTGTCCCTCAGCCCAGCCTGTGCCCTCTTGCAGCCCAGGACCCATTAGGGGATGTCCACCTGCTGGCTTAGGCTCGCCCAGTCTTAAGACACAGTCAGACATCCTTAGCGCTGCCGAGGAAGCGTGAGTGGTTCTTGCCACCTCCGCTGCACTCGTAGCCGTCAGCCCAGCTTGTGGCTGAGCGGAGCTCCCCCTGTGGGAGCGCACTGACCACCAGGGGGAAGCTCCTACTTTGAGTGTCTGCCTCCTGGTGGTCATTGTATGTCATAGCGACTGGTCATTCCCTGTTGTTCCACCATTAGGGTCAATTTGCATATTACCCTTTTATTATATAGGATAGTGGTAGTATTTTCTCTTTTAAAGGTTCACCCTAGCTACACAGTGTAGAAAGACATTTTGGGGTCCCTCCCTGTCTCTCCCCTAACTCCATCACCCCTCAACAAATAGGAAAATGGTAGAACTTGTTTCTACAATTGGAACATAATATGCCAAAAATTAACCACAGTGACCAAATCTGACCTACTTTACTTTAATAATTAAATATGGCTTTCCCACAATTACTTTGTTCTTTATTTAAAAACAAATACACTTGTGTCTATTTCTGAGCAATTAATATCTGGCTTTGTAGGACTATGACAGTATAGCCTTTTAATAATAAATGCCAAGTTCTCTGTAAACTACAAAGATCTGACTTAAGTCTTAGTGCATTGTAGTAGGCTAGACTGCACCAACTCCAAGGTTCTGCTATGGGTTGAGTAGCAGTTCCTATTTCTAGTATTTAGTTACTCATTCATGTCATATCCACTGATACACTTGATGGTTTACATTTAAATTTCTGGAGCCCTAACTAGACCCTGCGGTATGTCTGAAGTTAGGCAGTTTGTATTTGCTATTGGTATTCATTTGCCTTGTGACAGCAGGCAAGTCTTACAATATCATGTTTTCAAAATTGTAAAATGAGGATTAAGAATAGTGCTATAGTCCTGGCCGGTGTGGCTCATGGTTAGAGTGTCAGCCTGCACACTGGATGGTCTTGGGTTTGATTCCAGTCAAGTGCACATACCTCAGTTGCAGGCTCAATCCCTGGCCCTGGTCGGGGGCATGTGGGAAGCAACAATGGATGAGTTTCTCTCACATCTGTGTTTCTCTCACATCCATGTTTCTCTCTCTCTCTGTCTCTTCCCCTCTGTTCTACTCTCCCATCCCCCCCAAAAAAATCAATGGAAAAAATATCCTTGGGTGAGGATTAAAATATAATAATAACAGTAATAGCAACCCTTTTCCTTCTTAAAAGTGTTTTGGCTTGGACAACAGATCACATCAATGCCTTAGTCACAACTTACTTTCTCAAGGGTTTCCTATGAGTCCAACACTGCTAGTTGTCCAGAGCCTATGTATACTTCCTCACCAAAGAAAGGAGGTTGTTTACTGCTTTCTTGGAGTAAACACAAGCTGCACTGTTTGCTGACTATACACAAGAACAAAAGGCTAATATGCAAATCAACCTAATGGCAGAATGACCTGTCGCTATGAGGTGCACTGACCACGAGGGGGCAGACGCTCAACACAGGAACTGCCCCCTGGTGGTCAGTGTGCTCCCACAGCGGGAGTGCTGCTCAGCCAGAAGCCAGGCTCACAGCTGGCGAGCGCTGGGAGCCTCTCCTTTCTCTGCAGCAGTGCTACCAGGCAGCGGAGGTAGGCACAGCGGGGCCAGGATAAGTGGCACTGGGCCTCTAGTATTAAAATAATAGCTTTTCTATTATATTAAGAAAGCACAATATTTCTGGAAGATTTTAGAAGTATCATCAAAAGTGCAAATAATTTAGCAAACTTGGCATGACTTAAATTCTCTGAATGTTTTCCCCTGAGCTTAACTTACCAGCATGTAACCTCATAAATTTGCCAGACATTTTCTATCACTCCATAATCTCACCAGTCTAATTTAATTAAACTTTTGTTAAAATCTTTGGCACCAAATTCTTACAGGGCCAAGTCACTGTGATAAAATATCTTGCTTTATTTATGGCCATTTAGACAATCTATGGTAGAAGCTACATAAATATTAAAAGTTAAGATAGTCTCTGGTACAAGTCCTTGTTATGGCAATAATTCAACCCTTCCTGAAGCAAAGAACTCCCAGCATTGATATACCTTGGGAACATATTGGATCTAATGCTATAAACTGATTGAGACATGGTCATCCAAAACAAATAAAGGCTTCAGTGGCAGAAAGCCAAGCCTAAAGCTGTCCAGGCTGCAAGTCAGCAGCTTTAATTTTGCAGCTTAATCCCAAAACAACGCCAAGCACTAAACCTCTGCACATGTCTATAATGGGAAAACAACTGGATCCACCATGTCTCAAGGTATCTGTTTTGATAGTACCCAGTAATATAGATGGTATGTAATCAATATAATAAAAACATTGTCTAGGCCAGCCTTGGGCAAACTACGGCCCGCAGGCCAGATCCGGCTGTTCTATCCGGTTCTCTTGCTCTCCCCTCCGCTCCTTTACTTTGAATTTACATTAGTTCACACAAACACTCCATCCATGCTTTTGTTCCGGCCCTCTGGTCCAGTTTAAGAACCCATTGTGGCCTTCGAGTCAAAAAGTTTGCCCACCCCTGGTCTAGGCCCAAAGAGACAAAATCTCAAATCTAAATCCATAGGAAATAACATTATTTTTCACTTACTTGATTTTTAGTGTTAATTTCTAACAAACTAAGATAATGTGGGAAGAAAGAACCTTTATAAATGCCTATATACTATCACAAACTCACCAATGGCTCAAAGAAGCAGAAGGATTTTGAGTTTTGCAGGGTTCAACATTGAACATTTTAATATGTGAAAGAGGTTCAACTTCCATTTTTTTTCTTTAAAAGTTTCCAATAATAGCATGTTTACAATTTGACTAAAATTTTTGAGGTAAGTATGAAGGTATTAATTTTATATAAAATAGCAGAGAAGTCTCAGACAAGTTCCGTGATTGATCTGAGGTCACCTAAGTGTGATGATGGGGCCAAGGTCAGACCTGTGTCTCTGCCTTCTAGTTAAAAGATTGTGTCTAGACTTAAGAAGCATTAAAACTGAAAATAAGAGAAGTTTCAAAACAGCTTAAACCTGCACAAATGCATCTAGTTTTAGTTGCACTAAATTTTTACCTGCAATCCTTATTCATATCTCCTGAAGAGAATGATAGGAGAAGACTTAATACAAGTGTCTCCTTAGAAATAGATCTTAAGCAATTTTATTCCTCAGCTGACTTTCACATACAAAGGCAGCTAAATCTTATAATGACTCAGCACAGAAGAGTTCTAAAATCAAAGCACTAGAACTTTTCTAAAAATAAAACAATGGAAATGGGTCTGTTACTTTGTGAAACATACTGTATAAGAAGTATAGCCATTTTCTACCATATTAAAAATATTTTAACTAACAAAAACTGAAAAAGGAAAACACCCACAATGTTATAATATTGATTTTAGCAAGTCTGACAGACCTTTAAGGAAATTCTGATGTGAAATTAATAGATCTCCTAATATATCACTAATAGAAACTAATAGATAACCCTTGTGTTACTGCTGTGTAGCCTTTGGCATATTACTTAACTTATCTCAGTTTCTATAAAGTGTGGATAACTATGTACCGATTTCATACATTACTAGATAAAACTAAACTAAAATAAATGAGAAATGCTCATTTCTATTATTTATTATTTAATAAATATTTTATGAGAAAGATAACTAGAGCAATCAACATTTTAGTGTGGTGACTAATGGACACAAACACAAAAAATGTAGGGAGCATGAAAAACAGTGACTATATTTGGTGATTAGCAATGTAGTTAAGTTTGCAAAATTATTTAAAAAAACAGACTTTGAGATAAAATATTATGAAGGTTAAGAGGATAACACTTGTTCATCAAGAAGATATAACTAACTACTCTATACGTTTATGCATATAATAAATATTTTCAAAATATAGAGAGTAAAATGGATAGAATGATTTATAGAGTAGTAAAAATACAGTTGGGCCTTGAACATCATGGGGTTAGGGTCAACGACCCCCACACAGTCAAAAATTCAAGTATAACTTTTGATACCTCTAAAATTAACTACTAATAGCTTACTGTTGACTGGAAGCCTGACCAATAAATATAAAGTCAATTAACACATATTTTGTATGTTGTAGTATTATGTAATATATTCTTACATTAAAGTAAGCTAGAGAAAAGAAAATGTTATTAAAATCATAAGCAAGAGAAAGTACATTTATAGTGCTGTACATATTTGTTTAAAAATGCACATATGTAAATGGACCCATGTGGTTCAAACCAGTGTTATTCAAGGGTCGACTGTACTTGGTATCATATATAATAAAACCCTTACATGCAAAAATCGACCAAACAGCGGAATAACTGGTGGAACAGCCGGTCACTATGACACGCGCTGACCACCAGGGGTTCGCAGGAGCTGCCCCCTGGTGGTCAGTGCACTCCCACCGGGGGTGGGGGGGAGTGCAGCTCAGCCAGAAGCTGGGCTCATGGCTGGCAAGCGCAGCAGTGGTGGCGGGAACCTCTCCCACCTCCACTGCAAAAGGGTGGTAAGGAGCAAGGGGCACAGGTCAGGATGAGGGACTCCCCCAAGTGCATGAATTTCATGCATCGGGCCTCATAATGATAGATACATGTGGAATGTATAATGATAGATACATGTTATTGTACATTTGTCCAAACTCATAGCACGTACAATGCCAAGAGTGAACTGTAGTATAAATTATGGACTGTGGATGATAATGACATATTAGGTAGGTTCATGAATTTTTTTTTTAATATATTTTTATTGATATTTTACAGAGAGGAAGGGAGAGGGATAGAGAGCTAGAAACACCGATGAGAGAGAAACATCGATCAGCTGCCTCCTGCACACCCCCCACTGGGTATATGCCCGCAACCAAGGTACATGCCCTTGACCGGAATCGAACCCGGGACCCTTCAGTCCACAGGCCGACGCTCTATCCACTGAGCCAAACCGGTTTCGGCTTCATGAATTTTAACAAATGTACCATTCTGGTGGGGGATGTTGATAATGGGGGAGGGTATACCTAGGTGGGAGACAGGGGTTATATGGGAAATCTCTGTACCTTCTCTTCACTTTTCTATGAACCTAAAACTGTGCTAAATAAAGTCTTAATAATTTTTAAAAAAATAGAACAAGAAAAAGAAAGATATATATCCACCATTTTTGAGGAAGATTTTCACCTTTCAATTATTGCTAGGTCAAAAAAAAAATTGACTGTATATCAAGAATATAAACAATACAATTAAAATACTGACTTAGACTTATATGAAAACTCAGACCAAACAATTAGAAAATATACAAAGTACTTAAGCACAAACAGAACATTTCCAAAAACTGATGACACAATAAACCAAAAAATAAATATCAACAATCTGCAAAGAATCAGTAACGGCCCAGCCGGGTGTAGCTCACTGGTTGAGTGTTGACCCAGGAACCAAGAGGTCACCGGTTCGATTCCCGGTCAGGGCATATGCTTAGGTTGCGGGATAGATTCCAAGTGGGGGGCGTGCAGGAGGCAGCCAATCAATGATTCTCTCCAATCACTGATGTTTCTATCTCACTCTCCCTATCCCTTCCTCTCTGAAATCAATAAAAATATATTAAAAAAAAAAAAAAAGAATCCTCTTTGCTGGGTATGTGGTGTTTGTATTTTTTTTGGTTTATCTATTGGTTCTGTGGTGTCTTACCCCCACATACATATATATATATTCTCCTTTTTATTCCTTTGTCTTTTATCCCTTATCTTTTTAACTCTCTTTGATAGCATTTGTGCTCTCTTTTCTCTGCTCTAACTCTCTTTTCTCAGGTGAACACTTATATTGGGGTTATTGGTGTTGTGTGTACATTTGTGCTTAGTTCCCTCTGTGTTGTGTCTTGTTGAGGTGAATTTTATCCTGTCTGGCCAAGGGGCTTGAGAGCAAGCCACATAACCAGACACCTGGAGAGGAAACTTCATCCACGAATGGGTCAATAACACCCCAGACCCAACTATAGAGGCAGGAAGAATGCGGCAGTGAAAGAAAGAGCATGAGTGAGTGAGGGAGTAAAAGAGGAGCGTGTGGTCAGGTGGGGTGTGTGTGTATGTGTGTGTGAGAGTGAGTGAGGCACAGTTAGATCCCACAGGACCTTCAGGGGCAGGTTAATTGACATCTTCAGAGCATTTCACCCCAAAGCCACGGAATATACGATCTTCTCAAGTGCACATGGGACATTTTTAAAAAAAGACCACATACTGGGTCACAAACAAAGTCTCCCCAAATTCAAAAAGATTGAAATCATATCAAAAATTTTCTCAGACCACAATGGCATAATATTAGAAATAAACTATAATAAAAATATTCCAAAAAATTCAAACACTTGGAAGCTGAATAGCATGCTATTAAACAATGATTGGGTTATCAATGAGATCAAAGAAGAAATTAAAAAACATCCTGGAGACTAATGACAATAGAAACACAACAATGCAAATACGATGGGACACAATGAAAGCAGTCCTGAGAAGGAAGTTTATAGCTCTACAGGCCTACCTCAAAAAACAAGAAAAAATGGTAATAAATCATCTAACTCAACAACTCAAAGAATTAGAAAGTGAGCAACAAGAAAAGCCCACAGTGAGCAGAAGGAAGGAAATAATAAAGATCAGGGCAGAAATAAATGACATAGAGACCAAAAAACAATACAAAAGATCAATGAAACCAAGAGCTGGTTCTTTGAAAGGATAAACAAGATTGATGAACCCCTAGCCGGGCTCACCAAGAAGCAAAGAGAGAGGGCCCAAATAAACAAAATCAGAAATGAAAGAGGAGAAATAATAAGAGACCCCACCGAAATACAAAGGAATGTTAAAAAATACTATGAACAACTCTATTCTAACAAAAAGACAACCTGGAGGAAATGGAGATATTCCTAGAAAAATACAACCTTCCAAAACTCAATCAGGAAGATACTAAAAATCTCAATAGGCTGATAACTATGGAAGAAACTGAAGCAGTCATCAAAAAGCTTCCGGCAAACAAAATCCCGGGGCCAGATGGCTTCACAGGGGAGTTTTACCAAACATTCAAGGAAGAACTAAAACCTATCCTCCTCAGACTGTTCCAGAAAATTCAAGAGGAAGGAACACTTCCTAGCTCCTTCTATGAAGCCAGCATCACCCTAATACCAAAACCACATAAAGATAACACGATGAAAGAGAATTACAGGCCAGTATCCCTCATGAACACAGATGCCAAAATCCTCAACAAAATTCTAGCAAATCGGATCCAGCAGTACATCAGAAAGATCATACACCATGACCAAGTAGGATTTATCCTGGGGATGCAAGGATGGTACAATATTTGCAAATCAATAAACGTGATACATCACATAAACAAATTGAGACATAAAAATCACATAGTCATATCAATTGATGCAGAAAAAGCATTTGACAAAATCCAACACCCATTCTTGATAAAAACTCTCAGCAAGGTGGGAAAAGAAGGATCATACCTCAACATAATAAAAGCCACATATGACAAACCCACAGCCAACATCATACTCAATGGGCAAACACTAAAACCATTTCACCTAAGAACATGTACAAGACAGGGATGCCCACTCTCACCACTCCTGTTCAACATAGTGCTGGAAGTACTAGCCATTGCTATCAGACAAGAAGAAGAAATAAAAGACATCCAAATTGGAAAAGAAGAAGTAAAACTGTCCTTATTTGCAGATGACATAATATTGTACATAGAAAACCCTAAAGACTCCATCAAAAATTATTAGACTTAATAAATGAATTTGGCAATGTAGCAGGATACAAAATTAATGAAAAGAAATCTATGGCATTTCTATACACCAATAATGAACTTACAGAAAGAGAGACTAAAAAAGCAATCTCATTTACCATTGCACCAAAAAAATTAAGATACCTAGGAATAAACTTAACTAATGAGGTAAAAGACCTATATGCGGAAAACTACACGACACTGATAAAAGAGATAGAGGAAGACACAAACAGATGGAAGAACATACCATGTTCATGGATTGGTAGAATCAACATCATTAAAATGTCCATACTACCCAAAGCAATCTATAAATTCAATGCACTTCCCATTAAAATACTAACGGCATATTTCACAGACCTAGAACGAACTCTCCAAAAATTCATCTGGAATAAAAAAAGACCCCGAATAGCCACAGCAATCCTGAGAAAGAAGAACAAAGTAGGTGGGATCTCAATACCAGATATCAAGCTGTATTACAAAGCCACTGTTCTCAAAACTGCCTGGTGCACAAGAACAGACGTATAGATCAATGAAACAGAATAGAGAACCCAGAAATCGATCCAAATCACTATGCTCAATTAATATTTGACAAAGGAGGCATGAACATACAATGGAGTCAAGACAGTCTCTTCAATAAATGGTGTTGGGAAAATTGGACAGATACATGCAAAAAAAATGAAACTAGACCCCAACTTACACCATACACAAAAATAAACTCAAAATGGATCAAGGACTTAAACATACGACGGGAAACCATAAAAATAATAGAGGAATCCATAGGCAGAAAAATCTCTGACATATGCCAAAGCAATTTCTTCACTGATACTGCTCCTAGGGCAATGTAAACTAAAGAGAAAATAAACAAATGGGACTACATCAAAATAAAAATCTTTTGCACAGCAAAGGAAACCATCAATAAAACAACAAGAAAGCCCACTGCATGGGAGAACATATTTGCCAATGATATCAACGATAAGGGTTTAATCTCCAAAATTTACAGGGAACTCATGCAGCTTAACAAAAAGAAGATAAACAACCCAATAAAAAAATGGGCAACTGATCTAAATAGACACTTTTCGAAAGAAGACAGAAGGAAGGCCAAGAGACATATGAAAAACTGCTCAAATCACTAATCATCAGAGAGATGCAAATCAAAACAACAATGTGGTACCATCTCACACCTGTCAGAATGGCTATTATCAACAACTCAACAAATGACAAGTGCTGGCGATGATCCAGAGAAAAAGGAACCCTCGTGCACTGCTGGTGGGAATGCAGACTGGTGCAGCCACTGTGGAGAACAGAATGGAGTTTCCTCAAAAAACTAAAAACGGAACTCCCATTTGACCCAGTGATCCCACTTCTAGGAATATATCCCAAGAAACTAGAAACACGAATCAGAAAGGATATATGCACCCCTATGTTCATAGCAGCACAATTCACCATAGCTAACATTTGGAAACAGCCTAAGTGCCCATCAGCAGATGAGTGGATTAAAAAACTGTGGTACATCTACACAATGGAATACTATGCTGCGGTAAAAAAGGAGTTCTTACCATTTGCAACAACATGGATGGAGATGGAGAGCATTATGCTAAGTGAAATAAGCCAGGCAGAGAAAGATAAATATCACATGATCTCACTCATTTGTGGAATATAATGAACAACATAAACTGATGAACAAAAATAGATCCAGAGACAGAGAAACATCAATCAGAACATCAAACCTCAGGGAAGGCAGGGGACAGTGGGGTAAGGCGGAGAGATCAACCAAAGGACTTATATGCATGCATATAAGCCTAATCAATGGACACAGATAACAGGGGGGTGGGGGCATGAATAGGAGGTGGGGGGTAATGGGGAAATAAGGACACATATGTAATACCTTAATCAATAAAGAAATTAAAAAATATATATATTAAAAAAAAAGAATCAATACTGGTTAGATTAATTTGTTATCAATTATAGAAAGACTAGACGCCTGTGGGGTTCCCTGGCCTGGCCTGCGGGATTGGGCCCAAACCAGCTCTCTGACATCCCCTCAGGGGTCCCGGATTGCCAGAGCACAAGCCAGGCAGAGGGACCCCACCAGTGCACAATCGGGGCCAGGGAGGGACGCAGGAGGTTGGCCAGCTGTGGAGGGATCACGAGAGGGCTCCAGGGCATGTCCGGCCTGTCTCACTCAGTCCTGAGCAGCAAGCTAACCTACCAGTCAGAGACAAAACTACAACAGAAATTAGCAACATTAGAAATATTTTGTATTAAAATCATGGCATGCAGCCAAAGCACTGCATCACACAATTTAAAATTATAGCATTAAAATTTAAACACATAAGCCCTGACCAGATAGCTCAGGTGGTTCGAGTGCTGTCCAGATATGCCAAGGATGCAGATTTGATCCCCGGTCAGGTAACATACAAGAAACAAGCAATGAATGTATAAGTAAGTGAAACAACAATTCCCTGTTTCTCCCTCTCTCTCATCCCTCCTCCTGACCCGCCCCTTTCCTCTTTCTCTCTAAACTCAATAAACAAAAATTTAAAATGTTTAAAATTTAAATGCATATGTTAGATAAGACTGAAACTTAGCTAAGTGTCCACCTTACGAAATTGAGGAGAAAAAATAACAAATAGAAAGAGAAGAATAATAAAAACAGAAACTAATGAACTAAAACAAACTAAATATAAAGGATAAACAAAGTTAACATTAGTTTGTTGAAAATACTAAAATAGACAAATTTCTGCCAAGATTAATACAGAAAAAATGGAAGAATGATATTAGGAATGAAAAGGACACAAATACACAGCAGAATTTGAGAGATAAAAGAATGCCACAAATAACTTTATGCCAATAAACTTGAAAACTTGGATTCAAAGGATAACTTTCTAGAAAATTACAATTTAGCAAAGTTTACTAAATTAGAAAAGCAGGCCCCAAAACTCCTATGCCTATTAAAAAATCAGTCATTTGAAAAATATTCCCAAAAATAAAATAATAGACTGAATGGTTTTATAGATGAATTCTGACAAAGTTTCAAGAAAAAGATTATTATAATTTTATAAAGTGCTTGTAAGGAAAAAAAAAAGAGCACTCAACAATTAATTTTATGAAATGGCATATACTCAATATAGACAGCAGTAAAACACAAGAACACCAAGAAAATTCCAAGTCCATTTCTCTCACAAATACAGATGCAAAATCCTCTATATACAAAATATTAGCAAACTGAAGCCAGCACTGTATTAAAAGATAAGAAGTTAGGTCCAAGTTTGCTTAATTCTAGAATGCAAAGGATGGCTTAACATTTAACATGAACATTCACTACATTAAGAGATCAGAAGAACAACCCAATTACCTTAAAAATGCATTTTTTAAAAATCTGATAAATTGTGATACCTATTAATAATTAAACAAAAAAAATTAGCAAACTAGAAATAGAAAGGAATTTCCTTTTCCTGAGATCTCCACCAAATCTATAACAAACATCTTTCTTTATGATAAAACAGTAGAGCCATTTCCATCCTTACCAACATTTGATATTGTCAGAAGTGTTAATTTTTTCCTACTTTGAGTTATGAAATGGAATGCTATGGTGGCCTTAAATGGCAGGTACATTCCCTAATTACTTTTAAACTTGACCATCTTTTTATGTTTATTATCCGTTTTTTATCTTCTCTCAAATGACTATTTGTCTTATGTTCATTTTCCTATTTGGTAGTTTACTTTTTTCTTATTGATTTCTTAGTATTCTTGATATGTTGGAATAATCATCTTTTATTAGGCATGCATCTCCTTTCAGGATATGGCTCATCTTTTCAATTCCTTTAGTTATCTTTTGATGAATTTAAGTTCTCCATTTTTATATTATTGAATTTAACAATCTTTTCTTTATAGTTAACATTTTATTTAACTTTGTTTTCCTACAAGTCATAAAGATATTCTTCTGTTTTCTTGTAAAGATTTAAATGTTTTTCCTTAATCTTTAGGTTTTTAATCAAGTTGACACTTTTCTTTGTGTTTGGGATAGGTGGCAATTCAACTTCCTTTCTTCCTATAGTTAACCAGTTGTTTCAGGACCATTTATCCTTTCTCCAGTGATCTATCTTTACCCAGTACCTATTATATGCAATAATCTGTCCATGGGTTTTCTCTTTTATTCCACTGTTTAAGTTGTCTGTCCTTGTAACAGTACCATGTTGCCATTATTACTATAGCTTTCTCAAGTTTTCCTCTATTTATGCTTCAAAGATTTCTTGGCTATTCTTGGGCTTTTGGGTTCTTTCATATATAGTTCACTAGAGGCCCGGTGCACAAAATTCGTGCGGGGGGGGGGGGGGGGTTATCCCTCAGCCCAGCCTGCAGCCTCTCCAATCTGGGACCCCTTGAGGGATGTCAGACTGCCCAGTGGGATCGGGCCTAAACAGGCAGTCGGACATCCCTCTCACAATCCAGGACTGCTGGCTCCCAACTGATCGCCTGCCTGCCTTCCTGATTGCCCCTAACCACTTCTGCTTGCCAGCCTGATCACCCCCTAACCACTACCCTGCCAGCCTGATTGATGCCTAATTGCTCCCCTGCCAGCCTGTTTGCCCCTAACTGCCTTCCCCTGCAGGCCTGGTCACCCCTAACTGCCCTCCCCTGCAGGCCTGGTCCCCCCCAACTGCTCTCACCTGCAGGCCTGGTCCCCCCCAACTGCCCTTCCCTGCAGACCCAGTCACCCCCAACTTCCCTCCTCTGCCGGCCTTGTCACCCCTAACTGCCCTACCCTGTAGGCCTGATCGCCCCCAACTGCCCTCCCTTGCAGGCCTGGTCCCTCCCAACTGTCCTCCCCTGCTGGCCTGATCGCCCCCAACTGCCCTCCCTTGCAGGCCTGGTCCCTCCCAACTGTCCTCCCCTGCTGGCCTGATCGCCCACAACTGTCCTCCCTTGCAGGCCAGGTTCCTCCCAAATGCCCGCCCCTGCTGGCCATCTTGTGGTGGCCATCTTGTGTCCACATGGGGGCAGGATCTTTGACCACATGGGGAAGCCATCTTGTGTGTTGGAGTGATGGTCAATCTGCATATTACTCTTTTATTAGATAGGATAGAGGCCTGGTGCATGGGTGGGGGCCAGCTGGTTTGCCCTGAAGGGTGTCCCAGATCAGGGTGGGGGTTCCTTTGGGGTGTGGGGCAGCCTGGGCGAGGGGCCTGTGGTGGTTTGCAGGCCGGCCACGCCCCCCGGCGACCCAAGCTGAGGCCCTGGTATCTGGGGTTTATTTATCTTCTACAATTGAAACTTTGTAGCCTGGAGTGGAGCCAAGTCTTCTGTTCGCGCCTTGGCGGCAGCCATTTCTGTTACGATTTATGTATCTTCTATAATTGAAACTTTGTAGCCTTAAGCGGAGACCTGGGCCGGCCAGGGTGTGCAGAAAGCTTGGCTTCCTCCATCACCGGGGGCAACCCTAGCCTCCTGCACTTTCCAGCTCCGTGGCTGCCTCCATTTCTGTTGGGCTTTATTTATCTTCTATAATTGAAACTTTGTAGCACTGAGTGGAGGCCTGGGCCAGCAAGGGCAGGCGGAAAACTTGGCTTCCTCCATTGCCAGGGAAACCCAAGCCTCCCTTCTGCTCTCTGTGGCTGCAGCCATTTTGGTTGGGTTTATTTGCATATTCGCTCCTGATTGGCTGGTGGGCATGGCTGGTGGGCGTTGCTTGTGGGTGTAGCGGAGTGATAGTTAACTTGCATATTATTTTTTTATTAGATAGGATAACCAACTTAATTTTTTAAAATCTCTGATAAGAGTTGTAGAGATTACATTAAATCTATAGATCAACTTGGGGAGAAATGGTATCTCTGAATATTGACTCTTTCAGTCCATGAATATTACATATCTTTCTATTTGTTAAGTCTTTTTAAAAGTATTTTAATAAAGTTATTAATCTTCTCATAAGGGTCTTGCTCAATTTCTGTTAGACTTAGCTCCAGATGCACTATCCTTTCAATAAATATTGTCAATAGTTTATCTTTTAAAGTGATATTTTATAATTGTTTGTTGCTAGTGTTTAAAAGTGCAATTTATTCATTTTTGTATGTAGATTTGATTTTCAGCAATCTTGCTAAATTTTCTCATTAGTTCTAATAACTTATTTATAGACTTTTTAACATTTTAATTAGACAGTTACTTCTGCTGCAAATAATGACACTTTCATTTTTCCTTTTCAATTTATATAGTCTTTTAATTTATTTTTTCTTGCCCTACTCAACTTACTAGAACCTCCAGAACAGGTGAACAGAAGCTGTGATATGGGCATTATTTGCCTTTATTTTGATTTAAAGGAAATGTCTCCACTGTTTTTTAATGGACCACTGTTAGGCACATTCTTGCACTCCCTGGAATGTTCAGTATATTTTTGCTCCATTATGCCCTGCTGGGGGCTCTTGCCCCGCCCGGTCATTTTCCTGTTATTCTCATTATAGGTTTCATGATTAATGGCCTTCAGCTTCCAGTAAACTGCCTCACCCAGTTTCCAGTGACAGCCTACACCTGGCCGCCACCTGCACCTGGTCCCACTGGTTACTCTGACTGCCCTTTACAAGAGACATACACTGAGTGGTGAGATTATTATATCTCTGAATGCATAATAATCTGGCCACTCAGTGTTGTGTGTGTGTATATATTTACATATACATATACATATACATATACATATACATATACATATACATATGTATATTAGAGGCCCGGTACATGAATTAGTGCACCAGCCTGAGCCTGGCCAGGGGGAGGGGACATGGGTGGTTGGCCGGCCTCCCTGCTGGTCGAACTCCTGGTCGAGGGGACAATTTGCATATTAGCCTTTCATTATAAAGGATATGCACTGAGTGGCCAGATTATTATGCGTTCAGAGATCGTAATAATCTGGCCACTCAGTGTAAATATCCCGCTCTCCCTACTCTGCCCTGCTGATGCCATTTTGGCCTCAGCCCTTCTGCTAGCAAGATGTAACAATAATAATTCTTTACCCCTTCTGGCCTTGAGTGTTCCCCCTTCAGCGTCCCTAACATTTGGTGCTGAAACCCAGAAGGGTTCCAAGGGGAAGGGGAGCCACCATCCTGGCTCCAGTCACCTCCAGTTTGCTACTCAGAGAGCAGTAGGCACCGGCAGCTCTCTTGGGCTTACTTCTAAATCCTACTCAGGTGACATGATTACGGGCCTTGATTGGGCCACCCTCCCTTACGGGCCCTCCTAAACCAGCCAAGGAGGAGGCTGCATTGGGGACCTCTCCTTCCCATTGCTGACCCTAAATTCAACACCGGCTCATTTCCTCTCCAGTAGGTAATAATTAGATCACCCTCCGGATTTCTGATTTGCCGTCTCAGACAAAATACCTAGTGATAGGCCAGAAATCCACTCCAGACCAGCATTGCCCGGGGCCAGGTCTCACAGTCTTCCACGTCATAGGACATGCCCGCCTTGGGAGAGCCTGACTAGTTGGTGGGGACGCCCTCCCTCTAAGTCTTGCTCCCCGGGTCTCCCTTTGTTGCTTACCTCCTCTTTCTAATGTACACCATGGAGAATTCTTTTTCTGTCCCCACCAAAAAAAAAACCCAAAAAACAAAAAAAACAAAACAAAACAAAACAAAAAACCACAAAAAAAAAAACAACAACAAAAAAGCCCCCACTCCTCTGGGATGTCTTCTTTGTCCTTTCCACAGAGGTCTGGCCAAAGCACCTTATCCACAATATAAATTAAACAATGATTCACACTGGCCCGAGAATGGAATTTTCTATTTTTAATATTCTTCAGGACTTAAACATTTCTGTCATCGCAATGGGAAATCGTCAGAGATCTCCTATGTCCCAGCCTTCTTCCTTCCCCGTAGTCAGCCCTTCTGCTAGCAGATGTAACAATAATTCTTTACCCCTTTTGGCCTCGTGCATTCCTCCTTTGGAGACCCTAACAACCCCAGATTGAACCTGCAACCTTTTGTTATACAGGAAGACGCTTCACCCAACTGAGCCACACAGCTAGGGCTGAACTGACATTTCTTTAAAAAAGGTATATAAATGGTCAATAAGTACATAAAGAGATGCTCAACATCACTAGTCATTAGGCAATTAGAAAATCAAAACCACCATGAGATACACCACCACCTCACACCCATTATGATGGCTACAATGAAAAAAGATCGGAAAATAACAAGTGTTGGTGAGGATGTAGGAATTAAAATGATGTAGCCACTATAGAGAACAGTTTGGTGCTTGCTCAAAAAAATTAAAATGGGATTACTATATGATCTAGCAATCCCACTTTTGAGTATACAAGCAAAAGCAATGAAAGCATGGACTCTAACAGATATTTGTACAACTATGTTCATAGCAGTATTATGCACAAGAGCCAAGAGGTGTCTATCAATAGATGAGTGGATAACACAATGTGGTATACACATACAGTGGAATATTATTTAGCATTAAAAAGCAAGGAAATTCTGACACATGTTATAACAGGGATCAACCTTAAAAACGTGATGCTAAGTGAAATAAGCCAGTCACAAAGGACTAATACTGTATAATTCCACTTATGCAAGGTACATAGAGTAATCAAATTCAGACAGAAAATATAAAGGTGGTTGGTTGCCAGGGGCTGGGAAAGGGGGCAAATGGGGCATTAATATTTAATGGGAACAGAGTTTCAGTTTTGCAAGATGAAAAGAGTTCTGTGGATAAAAGGTGGTGATGGGACCACAATAAGAATTTACTTAATACCACTGGAGATATACTTAAAAGTGGTTAAGATGGTAAATTTTATGATAGATATATTTTACCACAACTTTTTAGTTGCATCTTAGAATGTTGGGAGGACAAGGATTACGTTTCCAGAAGAGCAGGATAACAAATAATTTTATGCTACTGGGAGCAACTGGAAAGGGGTGTTAATAGGGAAAATGAAAATAGAATAAGCATATTTCTAAGACAGTTACTTAAAATAGAGTCAGGAGGCTATTAAGGAAGTGGAGCCTATGCACATTTTTTATGCCTCAGTTCTCAGAGCTGCTAGAAAGTTGCCAATCTGTTGCAAACTCAGCTCAAGGCTGAGTCATAAACATCCTAGAACAACTGCTCCATGGCCTTGACCTCCTCCTTGCAGTTTTGACCACCTCATTTGCATAATAGAAGTAACCAATCCCTGTTATCCTGGCCAGCAACTCTTCATTTGCATGAAATAATTACACTTGTGGTTTTGGTCTTTATAAGCACTACCTCTCTGTCTTTACCCAGCTTAGTTTGGGTTGGTACCTGAATATGCATCTCCCAGATTGCAATCATTTTGCTAAGATAAATGCCTTTTGTACTTTTACAGCCGGAACCTCTTCTTTGGTTAACAAGGGCTAGGCTGAAGGCTGGAATCAATAAGCACTGAGAAAAGAGATAATAACCTTTAGTTTCTTAGACAGCAAAGGTCCCCTAATGCAGCCTCAGACTGACTGGGATTTATGGGAAACTCCATCAGACTGTTGATTCATGTTAAGTTTATTATGTCTAAAAACCTGGGATTTTTTCACATAAACTACTTCTATACTTGTGATATTGATTTTAAGATTAATTTACAATAAATTCTGTTTCAGCTTTGATGTAGCTTGTTAAGACAGTTTTGAATCTCAAATGAGCACCTCTGGTATTTGCTATCTCTGACAGTTGTAGGACACCTGCAAATCTGACAAGCATACTTGTAATTCTTTCACCACAGGAATTCATTGGCTATGCTATGCTCTAGTTCAGATAAAATACTTGTAGCTGTTAATAAGTCACCAATTATTCTCCTTACTCTGAAAACTCTCTAGAATATACCACAGGATGGTTAAAAAAACAAACAAACACACACACACACACACACACACACACAAAAACACCTTTCTTGATATGTAGCAGGATAGGAAATGAAGCATAAAAATGCAATCCTATTATTTTTTGTATGGGCTTTAATGTAACTTGTTTACAAAGACTTGAATTTCAGGGAATTAGCTCCTTGTCCTTAAGGCTAGATTGCCCTTAAAATGAAAACATCAAGAGACTTGTTATCTTAATTAGTGACAAGAAGAGGCAAGCCCCTTGTGAAACTCTATTGCCTTCTGGCACTTTTTCCGTTCTCCAATGAATCACAAAATTATTTTAAATTATTTATAGACTGTCTGCAAGTCCCATTAGCTCACTCACTGGGTATGTCTTCTGAGTCTAGAACTTGAATTAATTCAAAGTAATTTTACTCCTTTCTTACTATCTCATCTGGTTTGAAGGATATTTTTGGACTTATTATTTTCTTGAAATTACTTGTTCAAAAATGGTTTTTATTACTGAAGAATTCTGTAATAAAATAGAAATTGTCCTTTTTTGGGACGTCACATCACATTGCAATCCCCTAGTCCTTCTTTGCTCTTCTGATTGCTCTGTAAATAGTTATTTCAAAAATTGACCTTAGTATTGTGGTGAATTTCTGCACAATATGTAACTTTCTGTTTGAAATATTACTCTGAGAGGCTTGTGGTACTCTTTTTTTTTTTTAATATATTTTATTGATTTTTTACAGAGAGGAAGGGAGAGGGACAGAGAGTTAGAAACATCGATGAGAGAGAAACATCGATCAGCTGCCTCCTGCATAACTCCCACTGGGGATGTGCCCGCAACCAAGGTACATGCCCCTGACCGGAATCGAACCTGGGACCCTTCAGTCCGCAGGCCGACGCTCTATCCACTGAGCCAAACCAGTTAGGGCTTGTGGTACTCTTTTGCAGTCACCCTTACCTATGTGTGTCCTACTCATAGCTTGTGCTCAAATCTCTTAAAAATCTAAGCTCCTCAGACAACTGAAGTATGGTAGCAATCATCTCAGGTAGAAACTGCTGTTTGGGTTCTGTACTTATTTGTTTGCTAAAACAATAGAAAGTTATTTTGATTTCCTGAACTTATGTATGCTATCCCAATACTCCATTGATGATGGTTTGAATATCCCATTGATTGTGATCTCACTGGTTACTGAAGCACATTCTTCTGGGAACCAGGACAGCTCAATTATCCCAAATTGTCTCAGTAGATACAGATAACTGAGTTTTGGCTGACTCAGTGGTCCCGGAATCAGAACAGACCCTAAATTGCCTCAGCAGCTACAGATAATGCATTCCGGTTGACTCAGTGGTCCCAGAATCTGGACAGCACAATTATTCTAAATTACCCCGGTGGTCCCAGATAATGTGTTTCTGTTGATTCAGTGATTCATAGATACTTTAGATAACTAACTTGCTCAATTTTTGTTTCTGTAAAGAATGCTTTTCGCGAAACAGGTTCCTCATTCCAGACCCAAAGATGTAATCGATACTTTTGTAATATTCTGCATATAAGCCAGAAGTGGCAAGCTGTTCGGGGCTGCGAGGTCTGGAGCGCTTTTGCTCCCTCGTATGCCGCCGGCTTTTAATAAATAACTCCATAATTCGACTTCTTGAGGCGTCCTTTGTAAGATGGGGGTACACTACAACACAACTTCTTTCCTGGTGATGATGATGGTTTCTTTGATGCCTCTTGCTTTTGAAATAGGAATTTTTAGGGGTGAAACAGGCAGGTTTAGGGAGTTTTTAAAATTAAGGAGGTCCATGGAAAAAGCACAGGGCTACAGAGCTGCAAAAGGGTACATTTCCATGAGACAAGGGAGTTGGGGGAGGCAGCAGTTACATTTCCATAAGATAAGGGAACTGGGAGTAGCAAAAGATACATATTTACAAAATAAAGGGAAGGCAGCCCCTCATTCAAAGAGGGAGAAAGAAGAGCTCAGAGGGAATAGGAGAACAATGAGGGAGGAGGGCATCACCTGTCCCATGTCAGGTTTTGACCCTTGAGCCCAGGAGTTACTATAGTGACCAAATCAAAGGGGAATAGTGACCAATCAGAGGGGATATCAAGGCACATAAAAATCTGCAGCCTTTATACTAACGTGGGGGGTGGGAGGGGTGGCGTGGGGAAGGAACTCGGTGGGACTCTTTCCCCCTCCCCACAAGGGAGTCTGTGCTGTGAGATTCTTTCCCGACCCCATGTGGGAATCTGTACTTGTTCTTCAATAAATTTCCACCTTTGCTGTACCTTTTTCCGTCCGTGGTTCATTCTTCAACTCCAACGGACAAAGAACATGGGGAAGCCATCCTCCCCAGGGGAACACCGCGTGGGCAGGATGGCTGAAAATTTCCGCATCACTTAATTTCCTGGGCAATTTCTAAATTCCCTGTGCTTCAAAAATCATCTCCACGACAATTATTCCCACCCATCTTTAGCGACCATTTGACTCTGAATTTCAGACTTGTACTACTCATGACTTCATGGACAACAATGACCATCAAAATATATAAAAAAAGAATTGTGTTTCCCAAACTCAAACTTGGCCCTCTTACAGAATTCTCTGTTCATGGAACATCTATTTTGGACTCCTCCCCAACTCCCTTTCCCCCTGTATTTAACTAGCCCCAAGTCCTTCCAATTAGTTCAAACAGCCTGTGAATTCTGCTTCTCATAGCCAACACTGTCAGTGCCTTAGTTCTGGCCCTTGTTATTGTTTGACTAAATGTTTGCATGCCTTTGCTTAAACCCTACTAAGGGCTGAGCAAAGCCACATGTTCAAAGGAGGAATCCAGGGAAGTTGTCAGCCAAAGGCTAGTAAGAAAATGAGTTCGGGCAGAATTGCCTGACAGCCAATGGCCAGAAGGAATAAACACAACTTCCAAGTGGAAAAGTGACAGAAAGCCCAGTATAAATAATGCTGAGAAATATCACTCCAGTCACAAAAGGTGGTGTACGGTAATAAATGAACTGGGATTAAAAGGTAAGTGGGGGCAAGAGGTGTGCTGAGACTGAGAACAAATTCTAAAAACAAGAACATTCCAATGTCTTTTTTCTTTCTCTCCCTCCCTTCCTCCTCTTTCTGCTCCTGCCATACTCAGCATCTTGCCAATGTCTGGGATTATCCATACTGCTGCATGGGCTCTTCCTTCTGGTTGGAATAACCTTGTCCTTCGCTCTGCCCTAGTTCCCCTAAGATTTAAGGCCATAGTGAACACTGGAATTTGTTTCACTGACTTTTGGCTTTTTTTTTTGGATGCTGAGAACAGCGCCTGGTACGTAATAAAAACTCAACAAATATCTTCTGACTGAAGGACCTATATATGTCCTTAGTGTTTCCTCAATACTTTTTATGAGATGGATGAGGGCTGCTAAGAGCTGACTGGCCAACTGTCCTCTTTACATCAAATCTTTTCAAGACCTAGTTCCTCCAGCATTTCCTATATGAAGCCTCTTACAATGTCCTCAGCCGTTAGCTGGACTCTCCTTTATGGTCCTACACACTGTGCATGTAGCTCTGCTTTAATATGCCTCATGCTCTACTGCTCTAATCATTCCTAAATCCCAAAATGTGGAGCCATGGATGGACTATGCTATTATTTGATTGTTTATATGCATTTATGTTATTGGCTGAGTCTACATTATTTCCAGAGTAATTCTTTGCAGGTCAATAGATAGGTAGCTAATTAGATCACAAATATTTCCATTTTGTCATCCAATAACTGAAACAGATTATGACAAAGACTAGCTCAGATTATTTATCCAGAAACTCACCCACTATTCTATAGTTGACAATAATGGTTAGATAAAAATCAATTAAAAAAAAAGTTGACTGGAAACTTCTCTTTCTGTTTCCATTCATTCCTTCATTAATTTCTTTTAGTACTTTTTATGTACTAGGAATGATCCTAAATGCTGAAGATTCAAAAATGAATATAATTTTACACCTGAACTCAAAGAGGTACAGTCTGAGGGGAAAATTACTAGCTAATTGTTAGGATTATTGGGCAATATAATCCTTAGTGGCCATTTGTAAGCTTCTCATCATAGGAGAACAAGGACCAGGAAGACTTGCTGGACACCAGGAATCAGACCATATAAGGAATTAAAATTGTTCTAAAAACACCTGATCCTGCATCCCCATTCCATGCCCACCAACCCAGCTCCAAGACCCAGTGACTACAAGAGCTTCCTGCCAGTGACTACACATAAAGATGAAACTCCAGCTCTTGGGGGCTGCGATCATGGACCCATTATCCCCTTGGCTGGGTGCTGTGTAGTCCTTCCCTTTGAATATCCCATCCCCTTTCCTTAAATAAAATCAACTTTTCTTTATGTGAGATGGCTATTTAGCCTGCCCACATACGGCAATGTTAACTTTTCACTAATATAATCTAATAGAGGCCCAGTGCACGAAATTAGTGCAAGGGGGGTGTCCCTCAGCCCAACAGGCAGTCGGACATCTCTCTCACAATCCAGGACTGCTGGCTCCCAACCACTCGCTCATCTGCCTGCCTGCCTGCCTGATTGCCCCTAACCGCTTCGGCCTGCCAGCCTGATTGATGCCTAACTACTCCCCTGCCAGCCTGATTGCCCCTAACTGCCCTCCCTGCCAGCCTGGTCACCCCTACCTGTCCTCCCCTACAGGCCTGGTCCCCCCCAACTGCCCTCCCCTGCAGGCCTGGTCCCTCCCAACTACCCTCCCCTGCTGACCTGGTCACCCCTAAGTATGCTCCCCTGCTGGCCTGATTGCCCACAACTGCCCTTCCCTGACAGCCATCTTGTGGCGGCCATCTTGTGTCCACATGGGGGCGGCCATCTTGGGTTTTGGAGTGACGGTCAATTTGCATATTACCTCTTTATTATATAGGATATATACTAGGTGTACTGGTTAACAATGGCGGATTTTGTAATCAAAGAAAACACAATTTCAAGAGAAACATCAAAAGTGCTTTATTCAAAGCTACACATTTCCCCATCTTCCAGGTAATTTGTGGATACCATCCCAATAGAACTTTTCTTGTTTTGAGGCAAACTATTCAGACACCCAATTTTCCACTTCTGCGTATGTTTTGAAGTGCTACACAGAAAGTGGGTGTGCCATCGATCAGAACAAGTGGTAATCTGAAGGAGCAAGGTCTGGTGAATAAAGCGGGTGGGTTAATACTTCCCAGGCAAGATCTTTTAACGTGTCTTTAACTGGTTTTGAAGTGTGTGATGGTGTGTTATCATGAAGCAAAATTACTTTGCCGTGTCTTCTGGCACATTCTGGTCGATTCCCGATCAAAGTGTGGTTCAAATTGATTATTTATTGTCGGTAACGATCAGTATTAACAGTTTCACCTGGTTTTAGAAGCCATAAAACACCACACCTTCCTGATCCCACCAAAGGCAGAGCATAGTCTTCTTTCTGAGGTGATCTGGCCTTGCAGTCAATGTTGATGGTTGGCCTGGATCAACCCATGATTTTGTGCATTTGGGATTCTCAAAATAAATCCACTTTTCATCACCAGTCACAATTCTATGCAAAAAAGACTTTCTTTTGTGCTGCTGAAGCAACATTTTACTGATGACTTCTTGGTTTTCCATTTGTCTTTTGTTTAGTTGATATGGCACCCATTCTCCTTCCTTTACAGTCTTTCCCATTGCTTGTAAACAGTCGGAAATTGTTTGCTGAGCAACATTTAATCTTTCTGCAAGTTGTTTTTGAGTTTGACATGCATCTTCATCCAATAATGCTTGTAATAGTTGGTCTTCAAACTTTTTCTGTTGACCTGGACGTTCTTTACCTTTCACAATGAAATCATCACTTTCAAAGCGTTTAAACCAGCATTCACAAGTATCTTGAGATGGAGCATATTCATCATAAGTTTCCCAATGTATTCAGCAGTACTTTTCTTCAAAATAAATTAATGAATTAAAACTTCCTGCAGATGCTCTTTTTTTTGGCACAAAATTCAACATTTTTAAGCATAAAAATATCTATGATGTTAACACCTTCAACAAATTTGACATATGAAGTTTTAAGCTTGCTGTCAATATAACAAAATAGCATACATATCAAATCGCATATATATCAACATATGTGTAACTCCATCTATTGAAAAAAATCCTCATTATTAACCAGTACACCTAGTATAAAAAGCCAGCAATGATAATGGCCATAATGACCCTAATGACCAGTCGCTATGATGCCCACTGTGGCCAGTGAACCACCCCAATCAGGGGATGGGGCCGGCCCGCCAACCTCCTGCAGCCCCTCCCCAACCTGGTCCCACCCCAGATCAGCCCCCTTACTCCATTTGGGGGTGGGGCCAGCTGGCCAATCACCCATGGCCCCTCCCCCAGACCGTTGGTCCCCGATCAGCTCCCCAACCCCAATCAGGGGCAGAGCCCCCCCTGGCCAATCGCCCATGGCCCCTTCCCCCAGCCAGCCTGGCTCAGCCCTGATCAGCCCCAATTGGGACAAGCTGGCAGGTGAACCTCCTGCCATCTCCTTCTCCCAACAGGCCCAGCCCTGTTCCACCCCGACTGGGGATTGGGGCCGGGCCAGCCGGACCCCACCCATGCACAAATTCGTGCACTGGGCCTCCAGTATTTTATAATCAAAGTTCTGAGAGGAGAGAAAGAGTATAGTTTCCAAAGTATGTGTGGACAGTAAACTGCACAATTTTGATAGTTATACTGACAGCTAACTTACTGTAAGGCATTTCTCATTTTAATCCTACTTTGCAGAATTTTAAAATATTTAAGATTACAATGCACTATTTAAATCTAAAAGTCGATATTAAATAATTTGCAGACTTATCACTATACAGACAGATGCTAAGCATACTGGGAAAATATAGTTCCGATTTATGAAACATCATAAAAATTCAGACCAAGAAAACAAATATTCAAAAGTATGAAGGAAAGAAGAAAGAGGAAAGTCTTTTTTGAAGTGAGACATTCTTGAAGGCCTCTTCTACTAAAGAACTAGTTTCCACCTCTGGGAAACAAGAATAAAGTGCTTTCCTCAGGAAATGGCCGCGAGGACTAAATGGTATATTACCTAGCATATAATCAAGGGTAGCCATTTGTCAATACATTATATGCTGTGATTTGGGTTCTGTAGGCTAGCCCCCAACCTCCCAAAAAGGAAAAACTAATTAGAACAACAACAAAATGGTAGAAGGATTCTGGTACTGAGAGAGGGTGACAGAGCTCTGAAAAAGCATTGAGTTAAACATTACCCAGGAGATCATAAATGCAGACAACCACAACTCAAAGGACTGTATTACAAATTAGTTTCCCTACCTGCCCTGTTTGATAATGTCTGGCAAACTGGTTAACCACGCGATAGTCATTTGCAAAGTACTCCATCAGAATAGAAGGAACCTCAGCAAAATCAGTGGGGCACCTGGTCCCTAAAATGGGGGGAAAATAAAGTTGGCAAGAATCAAATCAACATATTTATCTTCCTTTTATGTATTCCTTTAAAATTTTCATTTGTACTTCTGATGAACTATGACAAGCTTTAATTGATTACTTCCGTGTTTTATTTCTATAAAATTATTGCACATATTTGCAGAAATGTTTATAATAATCCTGTATATTTTCCTGTATATCAAACATAAAGTAAAACAAAATATTTGCACAGCTGGATAAAACACCTTGTAAAGCAGTGATTCAAACCCTCTACAAATAAGCCTGTGTTCAGCTATGCTGGGATATACTAACACAAATTAAAACATTCTGACATTTAATATAGCATTTGTATTTAATTCACTGAATTCCACCACCAAATATTTTTATCTGTAATTTCTTTTAAAAGAGTATTTTATCCATTGATTGCTTCTTGTAACAAAGTCAATCCTCAATGCAAAAAAACAACAACCATATTTTAAACTCAAAATTACTTAAAATAGCAAATCCTATAATAATTTTTGGCCACATTTTATGATTCTTTCAGCCCATCTACAATCTTTTCAAATACAATCAAACCTGGTTTCTCGAAGGAATGTCAGTCTCCCATCTGGAACAATATGGTTCTCCATCAAGTTGGTCAAAAAAAAAATGTCTAGGTTGTCAAACCAAACTTTGATTTTTAACCTGACAACCCTTTCATGCAGATACATCAGCAGGACAAATGATGTCTCTCACGCCACAAACAAAGGAAAGAATGCAAGTCAGTTTACCTCTAAACCTCTCTTGTTAACATCTCAGGAAATTGTGCTGTGAATATTTTGTTTGTGGGTTTTTTGTTTGTTTGCTTGCTTTTTTTGCTGGAGAAATGGAGGATTAGCACAATTCTAAAACATAGAGGCCATCAAGAGTGCTAATGTTGCTAAGGGTGTGAAAGAAGCAATGATACAGGCAATTAAAAAGGCAGAAAAACTACTGTTCATTTGGATAAAGGAAAAGCAGTTAGCCAGTGACAGCATTTCAGAGGCAGTGATAGCAGTGATATATGAACAAGCAAAGATGCTGTATGCTGACACACCCCTGGAACAAGTGCTGAAAGTGATTCTCTTAAGGCTAGTAGGGGATGGTTCGATAAATTTTAAAAAAGAAGTGTTTATTTATAGATTAAACAGTACATTAGACATGTACTGTATATCAAAAAGGTTAAAACAGGAATCATTTGTGGGTCTGAAACAGATTAATTCAATTTACATTATTTCTAATGGGAAAAAATGATTTAGTTTTCGAACAAATTGCTACTTGAACAGTCTTCCGGAAGGAATTATGTTTGAGAACCAAGGTTCCACTCTATCTTCTCCTCCCCCAAAATATTGTGTGTATAAAGTTAGTTAATAAAAACTGAATATGAACAATTTACCAGGTGGTCTAGGCATAAGATTTAGAGATGAGACAGCTAAGAAGAAAGTCTACAGTATTATCAAATATGGCCACAGATCAGCATGAAAAACTGTAATTTTATACAGGGGGAAAGTGTAAGGAAAATAAAAAGTAATTTATCATACTTCTTCAACATGTTCTGCTATGTTTTCTAACCGATTTTGGATAAAAAGAGGCAACATTCATTCACTTATTCTGTGCGTGCTAGGTCCTAAGGAGATACATATTTATTCATATGCACATAGAGACACAAACTTCATAAAGAACAGCACAAAATATAAAATGATACAAACTCAAAAGATGGACAACTGGGACTTATTCCTTGGTTAGCAAGGAATGTTAGCAAGGAAGCAAAAAAATGTAAGAGGAATGGGTTGTACAATTGAAAGATGAGGCAATATGTTGATAAATGACCACGGGGCAATATTAAATGATGTTTTCCTAAATAAAAAGCTTTTTTTCCCTATTTATAATAAAATGTTTTTAAAGAATTGTATTAAATAAAAGTCCCCTCTTCATGGCTCACCAGTGACATGTTGGTAACGAGTACGTCCCAGCATAGAATGCATTGCATGTCCCATTTCATGAAAAAGATTTTCCATCATTCCAGGAGTTAATAAAGTTGGTAAATTCCTTGAGGAATGGGGAAGATTCAGCATAAGAACTACAACTGGAAGTTGATAGTCTCCATCTTCCTTTAATCTCCCTCCACGGATTGTAAAATGGCAATCCTTTAAGAATCAGAGAACATAATTTGAAAAAAGTATTAGGTAGTCTAAAAGGTAGAATATTAATGTTAATGAATATAAAATTATACCAAAATGTGTTCTGAGTTCAAATTTTAACTTAACTCTATTATTATTCTATTTATTTAGTTATACACACAAATTTTTCTCAACTCTTTATTTTGTTAAAAATTTAAATTTTTAAAAACACCAATACACTGAGCTTGTTAATTCATTCACTCCAAAAATATGTATTCAGCTGATGCTGTGCCATATATTGAAAATGCTATCATTACAGAGCTTAGATCCATGCATTAAAGCAAATAGGAAGTGACAGACATGAAGCTACTAAGGGAAGGTACACTATTATTTAATGAGCCCCTTCAATGAACTAGGAGATACTGTCCATACCAATTGTCTTTATCACTTGAAATTGATAAGCTCTAAAATTGCAAAAAGCAAGGGTTCTGAAGTAAATTTTCTATAAAAAGCTGAGATTCACTAACATTTTATCACTATTCATCACAATAACCCTATGAGGCAAGAATCTCATCTTTCAGATAAGAAAACTGAAACTGAGTCTTGGAAATGTTGTCATGGTTTGCTGCATCTAAGATCTGAACCCAGTTGGACTATTAGGAGCCAGAGTTCTTAATCACTCACATAGACTCTCTACCAGCCATTGGAGTGAAGAGGAAGAACACTGGAATCAGTGTCTGATCACCTAAATTATGGTCCCACCTTCCTCACCTACCAGCCAAATCATCCTGGAAACTGGTATGCCTTTATGAGCTTCATCTCTGCCTTGTCAAATCCCAGAGTAGTTGCCCAGATTTCATAAGCTCACATCTATTAAAATGCTTTGAAATTATGAATCACTATTTAAATATAAGGTACCATTATTTCTATTATAACTTACTAGAGGCCCGATGCACAAAATTCGTGCAAGGGGCTTGGCCCTCACAGCCATGGTGGCTTGCCTCGGCCCTCGCAGCCCCAGCTTCGTCCAAAAGGCCTTCCGGAATGACATCCGGAAGGATGTCCGGAAGGTTGTGCAGCTGGCCGGTCTAATTGGCATATTATGCTTTTATTATTATAGATAACCTGAACTCTTAACATTTCCCATCAAATTGCCTAAAACTGTTGAAGATGATTGCTATACCAGTACACAGTTAAGGTAAGGAATGAACCTCAAATATTTCACAAAAGAAGTGAATTGGTGGTGAATAAGTTTTCCATATAAAGATACATCAGTTTACCCTTACCTGCAGTTTCACTTTCCATTTCTGTTATTGTCTGATAACCATGGTCCAAATATAATAAATGAAAAATTCCAGAAATAAACCATTCATAAGTTTTAAACTGCATGCTGTACTGAGTAACATGATGTAATTGTTCACTGTCCTGCTGCATCCCTCCCAGAATGTGAGCCATTCCTTCGTTGGCATATCCATGCTGTATACACTACCCACATATTAGTCACTTAGTAGTCATCTCAGTATCAGATCAGGTATCAGAGTAAGAGAGACTACATTCACTTAGTAGTAAGTTTTATTACAGTGTATTATTATAACTATTCTATTTTATTGTTAGTCATTACAATGAATTAAATTTTATCATAGGTATGTATGTATGTATAGCACAAAACATAGTATATACCAGTTATAGGGTTTGGTATTATATTGGTTTCAGGCATTCACTGGGGTCTTAGAAAGTATCCTTAATAAATGAGGGGGGACTTCTGTATCTTCTGCAATTTTAAACTATGTCCATAAACAAGTATGGAAAGTGGTTAAGAGCTGGGGCTATAGTCAGAATGTTTGGATTCAAATCCTAGCACTTCTAGCTGTGTGACTCAGGGCAACTAACTTAACCTCTCTGGCCTCAGTTTCCTCATAATATTAGTGTCTAGTTCAAAGGTTGAGGTGAACATTCAAAAACATGATGTGACATAGAAGAGTTCATATAATATCAGCTATAATTATTACTATCATTATTATCATAACACATATAAAAGTGACATATACAGGCATATCTAATGGTTTTCATAATGTTTATTTTTAAATTCACAGCTAATCTCAAATTAATATATTTAGTAATTATCATAATGCCCTTTAAATATTAGAGAACTACAAAAAAGATATAAAGTTCATATTAATATAAATTAACTGCTGATCATTTTTAGAGAGACTAGATTATAAATAAAGCATCACCTGATGTGGCTTGTCTGCTCGCTGAAAAAAATCACAGTAAATGTACCCCAACAATCCTTCAGATTCATGAACCACAGCCTAGAAAAAAACAGTTTAATTTAGTGGTAAATGAGTCAATCAGAAACTCTACAAGTGGAAAACGATCCCCAACACAAGAATCTATACAGGTTGTGGTAAAAGTAGGTTTACAGTTATGAGTACACGAAACATTATTATTATTTATTAATTATTGTATTATTGTATTATTTTCCATACGAACAACCATATACTTACTTTTGCACCATCCTGTATATAAATCATGCACAGCTATAAATATAGACATTTTATTACTTTCTACATCTCATATTATTTCAAGATAGATTTTCTCTTCATCTCTCAGATGATTTTGATTTGGGTAATTCTCTCCAGGAGAGGAAACCCTCCTTGTTTGGACCATTCAACTGACACCTCTACCAAATACAGCTCCTCAGACTGTTCACAAATCATCAAAAGGAGTTGGAATTAAGTGTTGTCTTGAAAATTTTAGCAGCAAAATTATTTTTCCTTCAAATTGTAGAATGTAATGATATATGTTCATACAAATTATAACCCTTGGACACAGAAATAACAAAACGTAGCCTCTGGCTTCAGTTGATGATCAATAAAATCATTATTTATGACTTTACCCAAAACTGAACCTAAGAAGGCTCAACCACTAGTCTCCATCCTGCCTTCTTTGTCTTTTTACACCTTGAGGATTCTGCCAAAGAGAACCTAAGTTTTATGCTTTAAAACTTCCTATAAGCATATATTAATTCAACAAAGATCTATTAACACCTTCTGGGTGCTAGGAACTGTTTACGGTATTTGGCATACAGCAGTGAACAAAACACAAATAGTCCTGCTCAGGGGGCTCACATCCTGCAGACACTTCTTTGCCCTTTACACTCTGTACTTTCATTCTTGTTACCAGTTTTTCTTTTCACTATACATCTGTATTTTATCAATCTCTATCATTTTTTGAAGTACATTATGTACAGAGAAATACTTAGGTAATTAAGTACAGTGATACAAGGTGCTCCCATTCATTCTATCCTTTCAGTTCCACCACATCGATTCCATGTTCAGAGAACAAGCCAAGGAATAATGAGATAGCTTTTGTTTCTTGAAATACAGTGATAAGAGTACTGTGTGATAGGCAAATGAACAACACGTAAACACCATAACAACACCAAGTCTTCGTGATAAACATATGGATCAATAAATCTTTGAACTCTTTTCAGGGAAAAATAAAAATATTCACACCTCAAACAAAGGGAGCTCTAAAGGAGACAAGTGGATTCTAGGCTTAAAGTTATTATCAAAGAAGTCAAATCAAAACATGGGACATAAATTTATATCTGATGCAAATTAAGCTCCTACAAAATGGGAAGGGACTGGAAGAAAAGGAAATGTGACCAATGCAGTGGATTCGGAAATGAACCTAAACGGACACTTAGCATGGCAGGAACATAAAAAAGTAATGACAAATTTTCCTTTAACCACAATTTGTCAATATATGAAGATTCAACCCCCCAGCACCATGGTTGGCAAATGGCGGCTCACGAGCCACTTGCGGCTCTTTGGCCCCTTGAGTGTGGCTCTTCCACAAAATACCACGGTCTGGGCAAGTCTATTTTGAAGAAGTGGCGTTAGAAGAAGTTTAAGTTTAAAAAATTTGGTTCTCAAAAGAAATTTCAATCGTTGTACTATTGATATTTGGCTCTGTTGACTAATGAGTTTGCCGACCACTGCCCTAGCAGATTCCTAATTTTTTTTTTCAAAGAACTAACTCTGCTGTTATATACTTACATTAATTTTCAGCATCAACTGATTTTAGAGAACAATGTTTCTTTTATACAGTGTCCTAAGTCAGAAGTGGTCATTCAGGTTTTTTGTAAAACAGGAATAAGGTGAGATCTGCTCCAATAGGCAAAACTAACTTAAAGATGAAAGTGCTATTAATTCAATTAACTCAATTATTAAACCCAAGAAGCAAAGTAATACAACTTTACACAAACTGGGATGCTTACCAGTTTTCGAACATCTTCACACCACACCTCTCCTTTTGCAGGCTGCTCTGCATACAATGAAATTCCCAACAGTTTATTAAATAAAATGTTAAGGCCTTCCATGCATGCTCCAAGGGAGAAAAATGGGCAATATAAACTGGGCTCAATATTATATCTAAGAGAAAGAAAAAAAGTTCAAAAGCATTTTGTTTAATTCAATTTCATAAAGTAAATTCAAAGAGCTTTTCATTTAAAATTTAGAATCATACAAGCTATTTAAAAAGGATTAAAACATAAAGGTATGTTTCTAACTTTTGAGGGAATTTCAGACTCAGATTTCTTCAGAAGAAAAGAAGTATAATTATTACTAGTAGCAATAATCTTCATCCCTTTCAGGTTTAGTCTTTCACTGACTCAGTTAAGCAGTCTGTCTATCTCAATCAACCACACCACACACAATTTTTATTTTATACATATACATACTTATATACAAAATCTGACCAGTTCAAGCTATAACAGTAAAACTCACTTTATGCAATGTGTTACAATATAAAAATTGTGACTTAAATCATGTAAATATTAAACAAATATAAATTCTGAGACACATGAAGTGAACTTAAAGTTCACACCTGGTAAAATATTTATTAATGAAAAAATATCTGTAATAGAAACTATTAAATATTAATTTATCTGTTTTGTAGTTATATTTCTTAAATAAAGAACAGCATACTAGCAAGGCTAATTATTCCTCCTCTAAAACCAACTTTTTAGTGCACTATTCCAATATAAACCAAAAGACATCCAGAACATGGGATATAAATATTCATTTTAGAGTCATTAAGTCAGGCTAAACTTTATAACCACTACCAGAAAAAATAGCTCTAGAATAATAATCAAGTACAGGCAGTCCTCAGGTTACATGGGACTGGACTTACGTCGTTTAGTGGTTATGTCGCCATCTCCCATTTATTTATATAAAAAAAGTTCCATCATTTCGACTTATGTACATATGTGCTTTATGTTTTTTATTATTTATTAACCACAAGTAAAGGTCAGGATTGTTATCTTTCTTTTAATTTTTTTTTACTGTTTCAGTTCATTACTGCTGTGTATGTGCTCCATGTGAGTGATGTAGGGGCTTATGTAGGTGGATTCCGACTTACGGCGAAAATCACGTTACGTCACGCCATAGGAACGGATCTCCAATGTAACCCGAGGACTGCCTGTACTTATTTTTTCCACTTTCTAGGCTTAACAAAATGTATACTTACAAATAAAATATATACAAACCTAGGCTTATTACTAAACTAGAGGCCCGGTACACAAAATTTGTGCCCAGGAGTTGAGGGGAGGGTGTCCCACAGCCCGGCCTGCACCATCTCCAATCTGGGACCCCTCGGGGGATGTCTGAGTGCTGGTCAGAATTGGGCCTAAACCGGTAGTCGGACATCCCTCTCACAATCCGGGACTGCTGGTTCCTAACCGCTCGCCTGCCTGCCTGCCTGATTGTCCCTAACCATTTATGCCTGCCAGCCTGATCGCCCTCTAACTGCTCCCCTGCCAGCCTGACTGATGTCTAACTGCCCCCCTGCTGGACTGATCGCCCCCAACTACCCTCCCCTGCAGGCCAGTTCACCTCCAACTGCCTTCCCCTGCTGGTCTGATCTTGCCCCCAACTGTCCTCCCCTGCCGGCCTGATCTTGCCCCCAACAGCCCTCCCCTGCTGGCCTGATCTAGCCCCCAACTGCCCTCCCCTGCTGGCCTGATATCGCCCCTAACTGCTCTCCCCTGCCAGCCTGATCTCGCCCCTAACAGCCTCTGACTTGGCCCCCACCACCATGGCTTTGTCTGGAAGGAAGTCAGATGTCCGGAAGATGGCTGGTTGACCTGGTCTAATTAGCATATTACCCTTTTATTAGTATAGATGGATGATTGGATTTAGTGAATGAGCATAAACTGCACCACAAATAAGATGTGGGCTATAGAAATTCACAAATTTGCAACTTAGTTTCTGATCAATTTTTAAATAAAAATAGAATCTCAATGTTGAAAGAGATGCTAGTGTCTAGTGCAGGGGTCCTCAAACTTTTTAAACAGGGTGCCAGTTCACTGTCCCTCAGACCGTTGGAGGGCCGGACTATAGTTTTTAAAAAAAACTATGAACAAATTCCTATGTGCACTGCGGGCCCGGGACGAGTTGGCTGCTAAGCAGGACAGGCAGTGGCACCCAGCGGGCCGAATAAATGTCCTCGGCGGGCCGCATGTGTCCCGCGGGCCGTAGTTTGAGGACCCCTGGTCTAGTGTCCTTACTCACTCACTAATTGATTCATTCACTCATGCAGGTGGTCAACAAACCAAGGGAATGTTGGAGGTAAGGAATGGGAAGAGAGTGTCTCCAAAAAGCTCACAGTGAAGGAGGCAGAGTAGTGAACTGACTACACTGTCTCCTGAGCCTAGAGCAGTGGCCAGAGAAGTTGCTCAACGGAAACTGTTAAAGGAATGAGTGAACAAGTACTAAACAGTAGGGCAGCAAAAGAGAGCATAATGACTTTACCTGTACCATGAAGGGGTTAAAATTAAGAAGCAGGATTTTGCAGGGCAGGGTGGGAATGAAGGATGAGATAAGGGAGAAGTAAGAAGGAAATTCCAGGGAGAAGCAACAATGTGAGAACAATATGAAGGCATGAAATAGCCTGGTAACTTATAGTAACCAGGTAGATAAATATGTGCGTTCATAATGCGGGAAACGAGAGGGAGAGCAGACTGGACACAAGTGGTCAGGTCCAGACAACTGATGACCTAGGACACCAACCTGAGGAATTAGAATTTTATATTGCAGGCCCATGGTCTCTTAACTTTTTGATTATGTACCCCTATCAATAAAATATTTTTTGAGTATTCAAGAGTATTCAAGCTAAATATAAATATATTTATAAATTATATGCATGTGCTATTGTTCTACTTCATTCCAAAACAAAAAAAGACATTTTTAGAACATAAGATACAGAAAAATAAATCTAAACAATTTCTTAAATTTTATGTACATATCCTTAATACATTGCTTACAGGTCAGGATATATGAAAGACTGCTTCTGTAGTCAAGAGAAAAGCAATCTGATGCCAACACTGAGGGGTTGACAGTAGTGTGGGGAATACTGGAAGGGGCATGGAGAACAGACAGTAAACTATTAAGAGCCTAAATGAGAGCAATAGCAGTGGGGATCAAGGATAAGGAGGCAGATTTGAATTTGTTTTTCTTTTGAGTGAAAAATTATCAGGACTGTGTGAATGATTGGATTTAGGTAAGGAAGAACAGTCTAGAAGCAAGTTTTTGGCTTGAGTAAATGGGTGGACAGAGTTGCAGAGTCATTTAATCTGAGCAGTGAATACAAAGGGAGATGGGTATCACGCCAGTGGGAGAAGGAAGGAGGGTGTGGTGCAATTGTGAGACAAGAATGGAGAGTTTACAAAAATAAATTCAGTTTGGAGACACTGATATTGAGGTGTTTATAGGATGTCAAATACTCAGGACACTAAAACTGAGGAGACCTCATCATTCAGGTGTGAATTAAAGCTGCAGACAGAGATAGGGTCATCAGGGAAGGTGATGTGGGTGAGAAAAGGATTAAGAGCAAATCCCTGTACTTCCAAATAAAGGGTGGAAAGGAAAACGAAAAGTTAGAGTTGTTAGAGAACTGAAAGGTAAGGTATATCATGGAAATAGGGGAGAAAATGCATTGTAAAAAAAGGAAATAATTGAGGCCTCTGAGTTCTGGTTTAGCATGTAAGGAGCCTTGAAGGTATTATGCCATCCCAAGAAGTGAAAAGTAGAACCGACTGAAAATCACTAACTCTTCCTAGGTCCCGCAAAGAACTGAGGTCATAGAGAAAAATCATAGCCCCCTAAAACTGAAAAGACATGTAGCCAGTTACACGATTCTTCAGTGTGCACAAATCTGACAGTTAAAAACTCCAGGGAGACCTATTTTAAGGAGGAATCCCCACACTTTTAGGAGTTTTAGCTTAAGGAACCCTACCAGGCTCTCACAGTGAAGATCAAGAAAAATTCCCCCATATTTCCTGCCAGGGAAGGAAAAAGTATCCATTACGAAATATAAGAGAACATTCTGTTATTCTTAATAAGGCCTGCCCTAAAAAGAAATTCTTTTACCAAAGGGTGGGGAAATATCCAACTAGAGCCCCTTTTAGCCTTCTTGTCTCATTAACACAAGGGAGGGGAACTGAAAAGTACTTGTTAAAAGTCACAGCCAAGGGCACAGGCTCACTAATGGACTAAGACTTAATGATAGGACTAGAATGCATCTCCCTCCCACAAGTCACTACATCAATAGAGCTCTTACACTGAGTGGTCAGATTATTATGATCTCTGAACACATAATAATCTGGCCACTCAGTGTATATCCTATATAATAAAAGGCTAATATGCAAATTGGTCCCCTTGACCAGGAGTTTAACCAGCAGGCAGGCCGACCAACCACCCATTTCCCCTCCCCGTGGCCAGGCTGGCCGGACCCCACCCATGATGCACAAATTCATGCACTGGGCCTCTAATACACACACACACACACACACACACACACACACACACACACAAACACACACATACACACTGAGTGGCAAGATTATTATGTGTTTAGAGATCATCATAATCTGGCCACTTAGTGTATAACACAACAGGGAAATACAACTGAAAGAACTGCATGTCTCAGACCATATTTAAGTATAAATCCCCAGAGAAACCCAAAGACAATAGAGGAAACAGAAAAGGTAAAGTTTAACTTCCCAAACCACAGCTACTGCAAAAAGTAAACACAGCCTAATCCCTAGGCAGCTAAACATAGAACCTCACACCAAAGCCCTATTTATCTCAGTTTCTTTTACCTAATATATCATGTCCAACTTTCAACAAAGACTTTGAAATCACGCTAAAAGATGAAAACAGTTTAAAGAGACAGAACAAGCAACAGAACCAGATTCAGATATGTCAGAAATATAAGAATTATCAGATTTAGAATTTGAAATAACTATGATTAATATACCAAGGGTTCAAAAGGAAAAAGTAGGAAATACACAAGAATATATGGGTAATGTAAGAAGAAAGACAGAAACTCTAAAAAATGAATTAAAAAGGAAATGCTAGAAATCAAAAACATTTTAACAGAAATGAAGGTGTTTGATAGGCTCATCAGCAGACTGGATACAGCTGAGGAAACAATGAGTGAACTTGAAGAATGTCAACTGCTGGGAACCAAGATCAACAGTAATTAATATAAATTCGAGAAGTCCGGTCAGAAGGCTGAATGGGGCTTTTTGATATTCAGAGTGAATATCTGCATTTTATTACCTACTGCTGACTCAATGGCCTAAAGCAAACTCCCCCAACCTGATAATCTTACTGTTTACCAAACGTCACCTTTGATATGTCTGTTTGCATTCCTAAAAGGCAATTGTGTATTCTAGTAAATAAAAGCAGATGGGAATGGAGACTCAGTGGAACTTGGTCCCTTGTACCAAGCTCACAACTGGCTTCCCCCATAATTTCCAAATTTCTATTTCTTGTCTTGTGTATTAATTTGCGCATCAGCCCTTTCTCCAAGTCTTTGAACCCGGGCCATGGCTTCACATTTGGCACCCTTGAACTGTGACTTGGAGAAAATTCGCCAGAGCGGAAAAAGAAATCACCGAATCTGTGGTGGAAGATTAACTGTGTGCAAAACTCATGTCAGCTGCAAAAGCCCATGGATCCGTAAGTGCTAGAGTAATTTCTTTTGTTTCAGCAGGCCATAATGGGGCAGAATTTGTCAAAAGGAGAGAGACTTTCTTGTAGACTTTTGGCTTGCATGCTCAAGGATAAGGGAATTGCAGTGTCAGAAGATCTTCTTTTATAGTTTCTACAGATTATCCTATCTAATAAAAGAGTAACATGCAAATTGACCGTACCTCTGCTACACCCACAAGCCACGCCCAACAGCCAATCATGAGCGAGTATGCAAATTAACACAACCAAGATGGCTGTGGCCAAGGAGTTAGCAGGAGGCTTGGGTTTCTCCAGAAATGGAGGAAGCCAAGCTTTCCGCACACCCTGGCGGGCTCTGGACTCCACTCAAGGCTACAAAGTTTCAATTATAGAAGATAAATAAATCCCAACAAAACTGGTGGCAGCCATGGAGCAAGCAGGAGGCTTGGCTCTGCTCAAGGCTACAAAGTTTCAATTATAGAAGATAAATAAATCCCAGATACCAGGGCCTCAGCTTGGGTCGCCGGGGGGTGTGGTCGGCCTTCAAACCACCACAGGCTCCTCGCCCAGGCCACCCCACGCCCCAAGGGAACCCCCACCCTGATCCGGGACACCCTTCAGGGCAAACCAGCTGGCCCCCACCCATGAACTAGGCCTCTATCCTATCTAATAAAAGAGTAATATGCAAATTGACCATCACTCTAACACACAAGATGGCTGCCCCATGTGGTCAAAGTTGGCTGACCCCATGTGAACACAAGATGGCCAGCAGGAGAGGACAGTTGGGAGGGACCAGGCCTGCAAGGGAGGGCAGTTGGGGGCGATCAAGCCTGCAGGGGAGGGCATTTAGGGGTGACCAGGCTGGCAGAGGAGGGAAGTTGGGGGCAACCGGGCCTGCAGGAAAGGGCAGTTGGGGGGACCCAGGCCTGCAGGGGAGAGCCGTTGGGGGTGACCAGGCCTGCAGGGGAGGGCAGTTAGGGGCAAACAGGCTGGCAGGGGAGCAGTTAGGCATCGATCAGGCTGGCAGGGGAGTGGTTAGGGGGGTGATCAGGCTGGCAGGCAGAAGTGGTTACGGGCAATCAGGAAGGCAGGCAGGCGAGCAGTTGGGAGCCAGCAGTCCTGGATTGTGAGAGGGGTCCCAGGTTGGAGAGGGTGCAGCCTGGGCTGAGGGACACACACTCCCGTGCACGAATTTCGTGCACCGGGCTTCTAGTTATAGAATATAATCCATGGTTTTCTGACGAGGGTACACTGGATGTTGAATGTTGGGAAAGAATAGGTCAAAACTTGAAAGAAGCTCAGCAGCAAGGAAAAAGTTTGCCTCCAAAATGTTTCTCCTTGTGGAAAATGGTATTGCATTTGCTAGAGCCTTTCAGAGAAGAAATACCTCTTCCCTTTGCACCCTCCGCTCCTAAAGAGGAGCAAAAAGATAAATTGGAGGAGTGGCCTTCATGTCCTGTTCTGAAATATTTAAATCACCACTAATAGAATCACCTATGCAAAGAGCTATCTGAGAAGGATTAAAGGACATGACAGTAGAGAATAGACTTGCTTTCCTATTACACAGGTAGCTAACCCACAACTCCTAAATCAAATAATAAGACAGCATGAAAGATTTGACTTTAAAATGATAAAGGCCTTGCGTGATAGTGTGATACAGAATGGCCCCAATGCTCCATTTACTGGAGAAATTATAACTAATATTTCTGATGCATTCATAGCTCCTTATGATTGATATTCTCTGGCCTGTGCAACTCTGGATAGAGGAGATTATTTGCTATGGAAAGGAGAATTTTTAGAGAAAGGTCAAGACAAGCTTCTTCAAATCTCAGACAGAATGTTCCCATAACCTCTGAGATGATTGCAGGACAGGGGCAATTTAGTGACGTCCAGAATCAGCTCCAGTACGTCCAACAGGCGTATGAGTAAATTAGACTTTGTGGAAGAAAAGCCTGGTGGACTTTACCAGCGAAAGGGAAACCTGAGGGAGCCTTTAGTAAGTACATGCTGAATCATTCTCTGATTTTGTAGCTCGCCTCACTAGAGCAGTGAGATGGCAGATTCAACATGAGACAGCAGGGGACATTTTGACTCAGCAATTAGCTTATGAAAATGCCAATGCTGATTGTAAGAAATGTCTAACGCCTCTAAGAAAAAATAGCACCATCACAGAAATGATTTAAGCATGTCAGAATGTAGGGTCAGGCATTTTTCAGGCAAGCTTATTAGCTGCCACAATTACAATGAGAAATAAATCATGTTTCAATGTGGACAGAAGGGACATTTTATAAAGGAATGTAAGCAACCAAAAAGGACGCAAGGTGGCGATCTAGAAGAAGGCTTGAGAATTCCGCCTCCCAATTCAGATAATGCAGGTTTATGTTCCAGATGTCAAAAAGGAAATCATTGGGCCAACCAATGTAGATCTAAATTTCATAGAAATGGCCAGCCATTAAATCAAGACATAGGAAATGGCCAGCCATAGGGAAACAGCCAGAGGGGCTCCCCTCTACCCCATTGTTAAATAAGGGGAATTTCCACCCTGCCAGGCCCACAGTAGATTCCCTTGTTCAACTCACTCCAGGAAGTGCTGGTTTAGATCTCAATATACAATAACAATCATCCTTATCCCCGATATGGCTGGAAAAGTTGTTCCTATAGGAATTTGGGGACCTGTGCCACCAGGAACGTCAGGCTTAGTCTTAGGAAGAAGTGAAAATACTCTAAAAGGACTGACTGTTTTTCCTGGAGTCATAGATTCAGACTATGAGGAAGAAATCAAGGTAATATTAGAATCCAAACATATTATGCAAATTACTCCAGGACAAAGAATCACTCAGCTCCTGCTTTTACCTTATCTTCAGCAGGGTGAAGTTATAAATGGAAAGAGAGAAACACAAGGATTTGGAAGCTCAGATATATATTGGATACAGGAAATTAGCAAAACCCATCCTATGATTAATCTAAGAATAGAGGGGAAAACTGTTTAAAGGTTTAGTAGACACTGGAGCATATATTAGTGTCATCAGTCAAGGATTCTGGCCTCCAAGTTGGTCCATGGTAGAAGGTATAGGCTATATTATGGGAGTTGGACCCCTAATAACACGCAACGCAGTGCTGCAATGTTAAAGTTGCAAGATGAGGAAGGACAAACAGGATGGTTTCAGCCCTATATAGTCTCTGGAACTGCAGTCAACTTATGGGGCCAAGACGTTTCAGAAGGTTTACAACCTTGTATTATTACCGGCAAGGGAAAATAGTTAATAACTCAGATGGGATATCAAGGGGGTCAAGGTTTAGGAAAAGATAATCAGGGGATTAAAGAACCCATTCAGGCCAAAGGACACAAAGGAAAACAAGGATTAGGATATCAGCCTTTTTAGGAGTAGTCACTGCTCAATCTCCTCACCCCCATGCTGAGCCTATACAATGGAAAGATGATAGACCAGGGGTGGGCAAACTTTTTGACTCAAGGGCCACAATGGGTTCTTAAACTAGACCTGAGGGCCGGAACAAAAGCATGGATAGAGTGTTTGTGTGAACTAATAACATACCTTATATTGAAGATGGCAAAGGCAAAATAAAATTGCCTAACAAAGGAAAGGTACAAAAGCCTTTCAAATTAAACTTAAATATAATAAAATAATTTAAAACTAAAACAAATAGAAAAGAACAAAATGTGTAAACAGTAAATTAAACATTTTCTTTAGTGCAACTTCCAAATTATGCCCAGGACGTAGATGTAGATGGCAATGTAGACTGGGTTGAAAGGTTTTTGGTCTTTAAAACATCAACTTCAGTGGGAACAGTGTTGTTGGTCTCCTTTTTAGCTAATGCTCTGATACTGTGCTCTCCAGGGGCGTGTCTCCCTACATCACCACGATAACGTGTCTACGCATTCCCAGGGTGATGTCGGGGGACGCGTCCGTGGGCATTACAAGGAGCCTCTGGAAGATTGAGAGGTTGTTCCTTCTACTGAATGGGCGGATATAAATCCGCCCACTCAGAAGAAGGAGCTGCGGCCGTGTTTCCCGACGTTGCCATGTTAACACTGCTGCTGGTGAAGGAGCGGAGGGGAGAGCAAGAGAACCCTCCGCTCTTTCGGCTCCGCGGGCCGGATAGAACAGCCGAACGGGCCGGATCCGGCCTGCGGGCCGTAGTTTGCCCATGGCTGTGATAGACCTATATGGGTAGATCCGTAGCCATTAACCAAGGAGAAATTAAGTCATATTCATGAATTAATATAGGAATAAGTAGAGACTGGTCATATAGAACCTTCCAATAGTCCTTGGAATACTCCTATATTTACAATCCCTAAGAAGGCAATAGAAAAATGGCGACTGTTACATGATCTAATGCTACTATGATACCATGGGAGCTTTACAGCCTGAACTCCCAGCACCTTCACAAATCCCTCTAGATTGGTCTCTTATAGTAGTAGATCTTAAGAATTGTTTCTTCATCATTGCCTTGGCACCGCAAGATAAACAAAGATTTCCCTTTTCAGTGCCATCTATTAATAATATAGAGCCTATGAAAATGTATCAATGGAAAGTTTTGCTTCAAGGAATGGCCAGTAACCCTACTTTATGACAAAAATATGTAGCTCACGCTATTCAGCCTTTAAGGGACAAATATTCCCAGTGTTATATTGTCCATTACATGGATGACTTGCTTCTAGAGAATCCACGGGAAGAACAGACTTTAGCAATGTTTTCTCAATTAGAAAAGGAACTTCACAAATGGGATTTAAAGATTGCTCCAGAAAAAGTACAGAAAGAAATGCCTTTTAAATATCTAGGTACCATAATTGAAAACCACTATGTTAAAAAAGTAGAAATACGAAAAGATTGCCTTAAAACCTTAAATGACTTTCAAAAATTATTAGGGTACATTAATTAGTTAAGACCTTATCTAAAAATCTCTATAGGAGAAATGACAAATTTATTTAATATACTTAGAGGTGACTCTAATCTTCCCTCACCCCAAGTATTGACAGATGAAGCTAGAAAGGAGTTACAAAGAATTGAGCAGGCAATCTCCTTAGCCCAAGTGGCATGGGTACTGCCTGAATTGCCTTTATTGGGACAGATTAATCCTAGTGCAAATAGTCCCACTGGAGTCATCTTCCAAAATAAAAACTCTCTTGCTATTATTGAATGGGTCCACCTAGGACATCAATCCTCTAAAACTGCAGTTACATATATAGAACTTATGGCTCAGTTGGTATTTCAACTTAGAAAGCACTGCAGACAGCTTAGAGAAGAACCCCAATGTATTTTTACCTTCCCCTCACTGGGAAGCAATTAGAAATATTATTTCAGACTGATTTAAATTGGCAAATTAGACTGAGTATATATTCAGGGGAACTTAGTTGTCACCAACAAAAAGACAAATTATTACAATTTCTATATTATACCACTATTATTATACCAAAAAATACTAAGCAGGAATCTATTCCTAGAGAATTAACTGTTTTTACTGATGGATCGTCTAACAGCAAAGCTGCTTATCATACAATGAATTTAGACCAAGTCATCCAAACTAGTCATACTTCTGTACAAAGAATTGAATTAGAAGCTATTAAGGCTGCATTGCAGGATTTCCAAGAGCCTCTTAATATTATCTCTGACTCTTCTTATGCTGCAGGTTTAGTAAACAGAATTGAAACTGCTCGTTTAAAATGGCTCAGTGACCAAAGTTTATTTTTACTATTTAAACAAGTTTAGCAGATTGTACAACAGAGACAATATCCTTTTTATATCACTCACATCAGGGCTCACAGTTTATTACTCGGCCTGTTAACTAAAAGAAATGCACATGCTGGTCAATTAGTTGCTTTAGTAAAACAGGGCTCAGAGTCTCATCAGCTTTTACATCAGCCTGCCAAAATGTTGTTTACAATTCTCAATCACTTGACAGCAGGCAAAACAGATTATCAGAGAATGTCCCATCATGTTACATCTACCTCAACAGCCTAATACAGGAATAAACCCTAGAGGTTTGCTAAGGGACCATATCTGGCAAATGGTTGTAACACATTATACTCCCTTTGGATGCCTTGGGGCATTGCATGTCTCTGTAGACACCTTTTCAAAAATCATATGGGCTACTGCTTCTACAGGGGAAACAGCAAAACAGGTTATTAATCATTGCCTAGCTGCATTTGCCATCATGGGAATTCCAAAAATTATTAAAACTGATAATGGACCTGCTTACACAAGCTGTCATCTCCAGCAATTTTGTAAAAAGTGGAAAATTCAGCACATTACAGGAATACCATACAATTCCCAGGGACAGGCCATTACTGAACGCCAACATCAGTGGCTAAAATCCCAACTTGAAAAACTAAAAGGGGGGATTATGATGGAGAAATCACCTGTGGGTAGACTGCACCAAGCATTAATTACTTTAAATGTTTTCACTTGTGATGCTGATGGCAAGACACCCATGGAGTTACACTGCTGTCAGATTAAAGCAAAGGAAAATGGTCTAGTTAAATGGAAAGATCCCGAGTCTGGTTTATGGAAGGGACCCAACCCATTGCTAACAGTTGGTCGAGGATATGCTTGTATATTTCCAGAAAATTTCTCCTGCAAGAAATATTAAACTGCAACATGGATCCGAGAGAGGAACTAGCCTGATTAATGAGGACCTTGTACCTGGAGCCACACCTTGTAGCTGTAGACAATCAGCTACCCCAGCCATAGACAGCAGCAACCCCAGGCAACACACTGAAGATGAGTGGGAGACGAACACAGTGGACAATAATCAGCCCAGAGATGACTTGGGGAGTGATAAAGAAGACAGTCCAGAAAGCTGAACGAATTTGTGAAGAGACTAAAACCCCAAGAACGCCTAAGAACGTCTTTCTTGCCATGCTGGCAGTCACCAGCTATGCGGTAATATCACCAAGGGAGAGTGGGGAAGTCCTCCCCGGGTAAAATCCCTTACGTGGGCTGCTCCCCTGCCTAGTATAGTAAGTATATGGGCAAAGTATAATTACATGGGTGTCCCCACCCAGCTTCCCTTTTTATATGACACAGAATCAAACTACTGTTCCTTTGTGTGTAGAATTAAAGAGAGATTTTTCTGGCTAGCATCAACACCAAAGGAGGGGGAAGCAAAAACCTAAATACATTTACTATTAATGCTTGCTCCTGGGAGAGGCAAAGAGAATTTAACATTACTAAGACCTCCCCCAACTAAACCATTATGTAAAAAGTCTGATGAATGGCACCCACCAGCAGCAAACTTAAGAACAGTTTTTTCTTTTGTGAACTGAAGCCCCAGTGGGTCTGTGTATAGTAATAATCAATGGAAATCAGCTGCTGCACTTGCACCAGCACAATGATATAGTTTAAAATGATACCTTCAATGAGAAATCACCTTCTTGGTGCTTAAAGTAAAAATAACACCACCCTTGATATTTTGGAATTACAGCAGCATATTGTATAATTATCCCAGGCACACTTACAAACTAATTCCTTAGATACCTAGTAGCAATTTAAAGAAATAATTTACTCCTTTTCACTGGACCTCCTTACTTTTGCCTTTTAGCATAACCACTGTTGCCTGTCTCATTCTTGTTCTTATATTTTTAATTTTAGTCTGCAGATGCAGAATAAAATTCTTTAAAAAATCCGAGCTCTGCAAGTGGTATATCAACATCTATTAAGAAATTAAAGAAAATGGAAATGCTGGGAACCAAGATCAACAGTAATTAACATAAATGTGAGAAGTCCAGTCAGAAGGCTGAATGGGGCTCTTTGATATTCACAGGGTGAATATCTGCATTTTATTACCTACTGCTGACTTAATGGCCTAAAGCAAACTCCCCCAATCTGATAATCTTACTGTTTACCAAACATCACCTTTGATATGTCTTTTTGAATTCCTCAAAGGCAATTGTGTATTCTAGTAAATAAAAGCAGATGGGAATGGAGGTCACAACTGGCTTCCCCCATAATTTCCAAATTTATATTTCTTGTCTTGTGTATTAATTTGCACGTCAGCCCTTTCTCCAAGTCTTTGAACCCGAGGTCATGCGGGCCGTGGCTTCACAGTCAACAGAAATTCCAAAATAAAATGCAAAGAGAAAAAAAGAATAAAAAAAGCAGATGAGAACACCCAAAGAATTGCGGGACAATTACAAAGATGTAATGCACACGTATTGGCAATACCAGAAGGAGGAGAGAAAAAGAAACAGAATAAATATTTGAAGTAATAATGGCTGAAAACTTTCCAGATTAAAGATAAACACCAAACCACAGATCCAGGAAGGTCAAAAAACACAAAGTAGGAAAACAAAAACAAAAAAACTCCACTTAGGCATATATGATAATTAGGCTGCAGAAAAAAACAAAAACATCTTCAAAGAGGCCAGAAGAAAACCACCTCACCTACAGAGGAGCAAGGATAATAATTACTTTAGACTTCTCTTCAGAAACAATGCACGCAAGAGGAGTGTGATGTGAAATACCACTAACCTAGAATTCTGTATCTATCAGAATTATCCTTCAAAAGTGGAGAAATAAAGATTTTCTTGGACAAACAAAAATTGAGGGAATTTTACCCTAGTAGATCTGACTTGCAAAAGGTGTTAAAAGAAGTTCTTCAGGAAGAAGAAAAATGATAGTCAGAAACCTGGATCTATAGAAAGAAAGAAAGAATTGAAGAAGGAAGAAATGAAGATATAAAAATAGTTTTATTTCTTACTTTTAAATAATTGAACAGACAACAGTTTGTTCAAAATAATAGTAGCAATGATGTATTAAGTGATTGTAACTTATGGATAAGTAAAATGCATGACAGAAAAATTATGAGGGACTGAAAAGAATAATTGGGTACTTGCACTAATCATGAAGCAGTACAGTATTACATGAAAGTGAACTTAGATTATTTGTAAACTAGTGGCCCGTGCACAAATTGGGTGGGGCTGTCTGTCAGACTGGCCTGCACCATCTTCAATTTGGGACCCCTCAGGGAATGTCCGACTGCAGGTCAGGATCGGGCCTAAACTGGCAGTAGGACATCCCTCTCACAATCCAGGACAGCTGGCTCCTAACCACTCGCCTGCCTACCTGCCTGATTGCCCCTAACCACTTCTGCCTGACAGCCTGATCACCCACTAACTGCTCCCCTGCCGGCCTGATTGACACCTAACTGCTCCCCTGCTGACCCAATTGCCCCCAACTGCCTTCCCCTGCTGGCCTCATCACCCACAACAGCCCTCCCATGCCGGCCCAGTCATCCCTAACTGCCCTCCCCTGCCAGCCCGATCGCCCCCAACTGCCCTCCCCTGCTGGCCTGATCGCCCACGACTGCCCTCCCCTGCCACGACCCGCTTCCTCCGCCGGGACCCGTCTCCTCCACGCAAGGTGGTGGAGATGCCGGAACCGGCCTCCTCCATGCTGTGTGGAGCCGCGGGACCCCCAGGCCTCACCACACGGACCAGCCGCTGGGCCCCGCCTCCGCTGTGGGTGCAGCCATCTTGTGACGACATCACACACGAGGGCCACCTAGGCTTTTATTAGTATAGATGTGTATTGTAAACCTTAGGGCAACTAATTTAAAAGGATTTCAAAAAGAGAGGAAAAAAACTGGAATAAAAATAATTAAAATCATACAAAGCAGAAAAGAGTGAAAGACAAAAGAAAAAAAACACAATAAGAACAATGAAAACAGCAACAAATGTGGCAGATATTAATCCAATTATGTAACTGATCACTTTAAACATCAATGGTATAAATAAGCATTACAATACAGAGATTGCCTGTGTGGCTCAGTTGATTGAGTATTCCCATGCACTAAAAGGTCCCTGGTTGATTGATTCCTGGTCAGGGCACATGTCCGGGTTGCGGGCTTAATCCCCAGTAGGGGGACTGCTAAAGGCAGCCGATTGATGTTTCTCACTCTCATCAATGTTTCTCCATCTCCTAAATTCCTATTTAGGAGATGGAGAATGTTTCTTCCTCTCTCTCTAAATTCAATAAAAACATTAAAAAAAATAAACAAGACCCAACAATAAGTTGTCTATAAGACATTCACTTTAAAGATAAAGATAGATAAAAAGTAAAGGAATAAAGATGTATCATGCTAACACTAACCAAAAGAAACTTGCTACATTAATTTCAGTCAAAACAGACTTCAGAAAAAAGGAAAGTTATTAAGGAAAAGGATAAAAGGGACACTGTGTAATGATAAAGTGATCAATTCTCCAAGAAGACACAACAATCCTTAATGTTCATGCACCTAACAACAGAGCTTCAAAATACATGAGGCAAATATTGATAGAACTGTAAGGAGAAATAGAGGAATCCACTATTATAGCTGGAGACTTCAATATCCACCGATCAAAAATGAACACATCCAGTAGGCAGAAAATCTATGCAAACAGGGTTGAACTCAACAGCATGATCAACTGGATATAACTGACATCTAGAGACTGCTTCATCCAACAACAGTGGCATACACATTCTTATAAATATCACATTGAAAATTTACCAAGATAGACCACACTCGAGAAAATAAAACACACCTTAATGAATTTCAAAAAACAGAAAGCTTATAATGCATTATCTGAGTCCAAAATGGGATTACTAGTAATCTAGAAGTCAAAACCAGAAAGATAGCTAGAAAACCACTAAGTATTTAGAGATTAAACAACATACTCCCAAATAATATGAGTAAAAATGTCAAAAACTTTTAAAATAAAAATACAACTTATAATTTGTGGGGTGCAGTAAAAGCAGTGTTTTGAGGAACATTAATAGCAATTCAAAATAAGAAGAGAGATCTAAAGTCAATAATCTAAGCTTCCACCATAAGAAGGTAGAAAAAACAACAACAAATTAAATCCAAAGTAATGAAAGTAAAAATATATATATATTATAGAGCAAGTCAATGAAATTAAATGTGGGGCGTAGAGAAAAATCAATGAAACCAAAATCTGGTTCTTTGAAAATATTTTTAAAAGTTTATAACCTCTAGATAGATCAACTAAAAAAGAGAGAGAAGACAAATTATAATATTAGAAATAAAAGGGCTTTCCCTACTGATCTCATGAGCATTAAAAAGAAAATTCTATATAATAAAAAGCTAATGTGCTAATTAGACCAAATAGTAGAATGACCATCTGGATGACCTTCCGGATGAAGCCGGGGCTGCGAGGGCTGAGCCGCATGCACGAATTTCGTGCATTGGGCCTCTAGTAAAGGAATATTATGACAAGTCTATGCTCCCAAATTTGATAACCTATATGAAATGAATTAATTCCTGCAAAGACACAAATCTCATACAAGAATAATTAGGTAATTTAAAAAGGCCTATATGAATGAAAAAAAGTTGAATCGATGTTTAAAGAAAGCACCAGGCCTAGTTGGTTCCTATTACTCAAAGTTTGGTCAGAAGACTCTTTGTATTTGATTTTTAGGATAGTTGATAGTCACAAGTGAACAATAAAGAAAGACACATGTTCTTGGGGGTGAAAAATGGAAGTAATTAAGAATCAAAGGTGCCAAGGCTACTATGTCTGTGTAGTGCAGTAATCCAGAGCTATCTTGGGCTGTATCGTGGGGAATCAGAATGTGGAACACGGTACAAAGATCATCCAAGGAAAAGAAGTGACCTAGGAGTCCAGAGGAACTGGTTGGGTCTGGAAAAACAGATAAACTGGAGGAGCCAAGTTCCAGAAAGTGCTTCTGAACAGCAGAGGCAAACCAAAAGAACTTATAAGCGAAGGGATGTGGGCAGCAGTTCCACCATTGTCTCCTTTAGAAGCAGCTTTTGGCTCTGCCCAGTTTGCCTTTCAGCGTTCCATCTGGATGTGACTTTTAATAGAAAGTGACTTTTTCTAGAATGTGGGATAGTTTTATGAAGTTTAGTGAAGCGTATTCTTGAATTTATGGAATGGGGAAAAAATTTCTAAATCTAGAAAAATGAAAAAGTCCTGATTAAGAGCACCATATTGGAACCAGAAGGCTTACATCTGAAACATGACTCCATTTACTGCATTATCCTGAGCAAATTACTGTCTTATGTTTCAGTTTGATTATCTATGAAAATAGGGATAACTACACCTACTTCATGTAGTTAATGCAAGGTTCAAATGAGGTAATACATACAAAGTTCTTTTACATACCAAGCACTATTAGAATAGTGCACACAGTAAATAATAAATATTAGTTTGCTGATGAGGAGGTAGGAGAAGAGGTAGGAAGAGGAGGTGCTCAATGGGTCCCATGTACACACTGTTTTATTAATTACAGAAACCTCCTCTTCCTCATGAGAAACCCTTTCCAGGTGGTTCTATCCCTGTGTAGTGCGGTAGTCTAGTTATACATCCCACGAGCTGCCACCACACAAGTAACCTTGGCCTGGCCAATCTGAGCACTCGCATACACCTGGTTGCAAATGTTTCTAAACTCTATCCCTAGATAATTCAGTTATGTGAGTCAATCACTTATCTCTTCTGCTTAAGTTAACTGGAAGTAGGTTTCTGTCAATGGTAACTAAAATAGTCCTAATGTATTAGCCACCATTTTAGTTTAATGGCTTTAAAAATTATCTACTTTTAGGCACAGATTTTCACATTAAAATGAACATAAGGACTATGGGTAAAGAAAACATCTTTTTAGGGACTGGCAACCTTGTCTCACGAGCACTTAAAACATGCTTGTTTGGCCTAGCCGGTTTGGCTCAGTGGATAGAACATTGGCCTGTGGAGTGAAGGGTCCTGGGTTCGATCCTGGTCAAGGCCAAGTACCTAGGTTGCAGGCTTGATCCTTGAGTGTGGGAGGCAACCAATCAATGTGTCTCTCTCACGTCCCTTCCACTTTCTCTAAAAGTCAATGGAAAAATATCCTTGGGTGAGGATAAAAAAACAAAACACACACACACACACACACACACACAAATGCTTGTTTGGGGAAATAAAAAAATATTAAAACAAAGCTGTTTTATGAACAATAAATAGTTCATGTATCTCTTATGATAAAGAATCAGGCCAGACTGACCTTAAAGACTAAAATCAAAAGGTCAAGTTCATATCACACAAAACATGAATAGAAATAACAACTACACAACACTCTAGCTAGACAATTTGATTAAAAGAGTAATCTTTTTATTGCCAGGTAATAAAAATCAATACAAAGATAAAATAGAACAGAGGAATATAGAAAGAGTGGAGTAGGCAGCATCAGGAATGTCTCCCTACCTAGACAACAATGGCATTGCCAGAGTCTGTCTGATGTAACTATTTTGGAATTCTGGCTTTAGTTGAAGGCAAGTTCCAGAGGAAATCTAGGATAAACTGTGGTCAATTTCAGCTCTTAGCACAGTAGCAGCTACCCATCCATCACACCTGACCACATGGCACACAGCTGTGTACATGTCATAGCTTGTGCGACTAGGATGGGCAAAAGACTGTCCTCCAACTATTGCTCTAATTTCTTTTTTTTTTTTTTTAATATATTTTATTGATTTTTTACAGAGAGGAAGGGAGAGGGATAGAAAGCTAGAAACATCGATGAGAGAGAAACATCGATCAGCTGCCTCCTGCACACCCCCCACTGGGGATGTGCCCGCAACCAAGGTACATGCCCTTGACCGGAATCGAACCCGGGACCCTTCAGTCCACAGGCCGACGCTCTATCCACTGAGCCAAACCGGTTTCGGCTATTGCTCTAATTTCTGATTGCTACTTCTGATCTCAGATGTGCAGACAAAGATGTGGACAGACTGTTGCAAGCTCCTCCTACCTCTGGCTAAAGTAACTTCCGGGAAATTTAAAAGACCCAGTACCCTTTTATTCCTCCTTCATTTTTCACTTTTCCCCTTTGAGAAGCCAAACATTAAAGAACAGGACATTCAAAAACACTAGCATATATTAGGTAAATTAGAAACAGACTGTGCACAATCTAAGGAAAGGCTCAGAAAAGACATAAAAAGGCATTAAGTTTACACCTCAGGTTGATCCTCAGCATAGAGACAGCATCAAAAACAATAAACAAATGCAGTAACAACAACAACAAAGTAAAGCCTGGGGGAGGGGGAAAATCTGATTTCCAGAGTTACCACATAATTAGATTCAAATACCCAGTGTTCAATAAATAAATCTTAAGGCATATAAAGAAATAGGAAAATATGGCTCATTCAAAATAAAAATATATTAAAAAGAATTTGTCCCTAAAAAGGATTTAATGGCAGATATAGCAGGTACAAACTTTAAAACAATAATCTTAAGGATACTCAAAGAACTAAAGGAAGACATAGAGAAAAATTTTTAAAAATGTGTGAATGGAATGGAGATATCAATAAAGAGATAGAAACACACACACACACACACACACAAATAAAAACCCACAAAGAAATTCTGAAGCTGACAACTACAATAACTAAAATGTAAACTTTACTAGAAAAATTCAGAAGCAGAAAAAACAATTAGTGATCTTGAAGATAAAAAAAGAAAATGGAACCCTGGCCGGTGGCTCAGTGGTTAGAGTATCAGCCTACACTCCATAGGGTTCTGGGTTCAATTCTTGATCAAGGGCACATACCTGGGTTGCAGGTTGGATCCTGGCCCCAGTTGGAGTGGTATGGGAGGCAATGTTTCTGGCTCCCTCTCCCTCCCTTCCACTCTCTCTAAAATCAATGGAAAAAATATCCTCGGGTGAGGATTAGCAACAACAAGAAACAAACAAATAAAAACAAACCAACAAAAAAGAAATTATAGAGCCTGAGGAATAGAAAAAAAGATATTGAAGAAATGTAAAGAGTATAGAGATCTATGGGGTAACATGAAATGGACCAACATGCACATTGTGAAAGTCCCAGAAGATGACAGGGTCAGAGAGAATATTTTTAAAATAATAATGGCTGTAAACTTTCCAAATTTTAGAAAAGACATGAATATAAACATCCAAGAAGCTCAATAAACTCCAAGAAAAATTAACTCAGACATGTACCAAAACACATTATAATCAAACTTTCAAAGACAAAGGGCAAATAGATTTTTCCAATTTTTAAATAAATATATTTTTATTTATTTCAGAGAAGAAGAGAGAAGGACAGAGATAGAAACATCAATGATGTGAGAGAATCACTGATCAGCTATCTCCTGCACGCCACACACTGACATGTGCCTTCACTGGGAATCAGACTGTGACCTCCTGGTTCATAGGTTGATGCTCAACCACTGAGCTACGCTGGCAGGGCCTTTTTTTTTTTTTTTTTTTTTTTTAATTGATTTTAGAGAGACGGGAAGAGAGAGAGAGAGAGAGAGAGAAACAATGACTGGCTGCCTCCTGCACATCTCCTACTAGGGATTGAGCCCGCAACACAGGTATGTGTTGCTCTAATGTGCCCAGACTAGGAATCCAACCAGCAACCTTTTGGTGCACTGGATGACGCTCTACCAACTGAGCCACACTGGCCAGCGCCAAAGGGCAAATTTTGAAAGCAGCAAGAGAGAAGTAAGTCATCACGTACAAGGGATCCTCAACAAGATTTTCTGCAAATTTTTATTATTTTGGAGACCAGAAGACTGTGGGCCAATATATTCAAATTTCTATAAGAAAAAAACATTTGGCCTCTTTCTGTATCCGGCCACCAAAGGGAGAGGAGCTGCCGCCATGTCCACCCACACGAAATGGATATTCATGTACAACTGCTCCAGTTTCCTGATCAAGAAAAACAAACAGGTCATGGCTGGGTAGCTCAGTTGGTAACCCAGAGCCTCATCATTCCCATACACCAAGGTTGAAGGTTTGATCTCTGGTCAGGGCAAATACAAGAAGCAACCAACGAATACAATAAATAAATCTCAAGGCATATAAGTCTCAAGGCAATAAATAAGTGGAACAACAAATCTCTCTCTCTCTCTCTCTCTCTCTCATCAATAAAAAAAAGAAATTATTTACAAAAGGAATAAGTTGTATAGCACTGAATCCAAAAATCTGAAGGCCTGAAAATCCTTCCACTACAAGGGCTGATTCACCACAAGTTGGTGGGTGTGGAGCCCGCAGACCATGACAAAGGTATGGTGGTCATCATGTAGTGGAGATCTGACTAGCAAAGCCACCCTCCTCCTAGTGTGGATCACCAATCAGTTTGGTTCTATCTTGACCTCTGATGTGAGAAGAAAACTGCTCCACTCAAACTTCCTGGCAATGTGGAAAATATTTTCCTTAATAGTCGAATCAGTTACACAGTTCACGAGGAACTGGAATTAACATAAATCAAAATTAAAATTAAAAAATATAGTACAATTTCATTATCATCCTAGAGAAGTCGGAAAGGGAACCAGCAGGCCTGACTTTAGGAAAAAGGATGATACTATTACACTGATGTAGCACTAGGTTACAGAACCCTCATCACACAGGCTTCTGCTGAATCTTAGGATAGCAGTGAAACTGCTACTTATAACAGTATTGAATTATGTCAATACTAGAGGCCCGGTGCAGGAAATGCGTGCACGGGGGGTGTGTCCCTCAGCCCAGCCTGCACCCTCTTCAATCTGGGACATCCCTCTCACAATCCAGGACTGCTGGCTCCCAACTGCTCGCCTGCCTGCCTTCATGATTGCTCCTAACCGCTTCTGCCTGCCAGCATGATCACCCCCTAACCACTCCCCTGCCAGCCTGATCGATGCCTAACTGCTCCCCTGCCAGACTGTTTGCCCCTAACTGCCCTCCTCTGCAGGCCTGGTCACCCCTAACTGCCCTCCCCTGCAGGCCTGGTCCCCCCCAACTTCTCTCCCCTGCAGGCCTGGGTCCCCCCCAACTGCCCTTCCCTGCAGGCCCAGTTGGGCCCAACCTCCCTCCTCTGCCGGCCTGGTCACCCCTAAATGCCTTCCCCTGCAGGCTTGATCGCCCCCAACTGCCCTCCCCTGCTGGCCATCATGTGGTGGCCATCTTGTGTCCACATGGGGGCAGCCATCTTGTGTTAGAGTGATGGTCAATTTGCATATTACTCTTTTATTAGATAGGATAGAGGCTTAGTGCACGGGTGGGGGCCAGCTGGTTTGTCCTGAAGGGTGTCCCGGATCAGGGTGGGGGTTCCCTTGGGGCGTGGGGTGGCCTGGGTGAGGGGCCTGTGGTGGTTTGCAGGCCGGCTACGCCCCCCGGTGAGCCAAGCGGCAGCCCTGGTATCTGGGATTTATTTATCTTCTGTAATTGAAACTTGTAGCCTTGAGCAGAACCAAGCCTCCTGCTTGCTCTGTAGCCGCAGACATTTTTATTGGGATTTATCTATCTTCTATAATTGAAACTTTGTAGCCTTGAGTGGAGGCCTAGGCCAGCCAGGTGTGCGGAAAACTTGGCTTCCTCCATTGCCAGGGAAACCCAAGCCTCCCTCCTGCTCTCTGTGGCTGCAGCCATCTTGGTTGTGTTAATTTGCATACTCACTCCTGATTGGCTGGTGGGCGTGGCTTGTGGGTGTAGCAGAGATACGGTCAATTTGCATATTACTCTTTATTAGATAGGATGTGAGATTAAACAGCCACAACTGAAATACAATAGTAAAACAGAATAACAAAAAATAATGAGGGGAATGGGGAAGAGTATAAGATCGGCTTATAGAAATTATGGGAATAGAGGAACCAGCAAAATGACACCACAAGAAAGCAACAAGGTAAATCCCAGAGGTGGGGTGGAGCAGGGGATGAGATATGAAGAACTGCTCTAGAGTAAGAGGCGCAGGAGACAGAAACAGCAAATGAAATGTGTAGGCCTGTTTTGATCTTGGTTCCCACAAGCCCAATGGAAAAAGAACAGATTTCACACTGTCAAGGAAATATGAATATAGACTGGATATTAGATGATGCCAACACACTGCTGTGAACTTAATTAGGTAACAATGGTACTGAAGTTATGTAAGAAAAAAATCCATATTTTTAGATATATAATAAATATTTAAGAGTGAGATAACATGAAGTCTAGGATGTACTTTAAAATTCTTTAGCTTGGCTGGAGGGTGTAGCTCAATGGTTGAGTGTTGGCCCATGAACCAGGAGATCACAGTTTGATTCCCCGTCAGGGCACATGCCTGGGGTTGCAGGTTCTATTCCAGAAGGGGGTGTGCAGGAGGAAAGCCGATTGATGATTCTTTCATCATTGATGTTTCTTTCTATCTCTCTCCCTTCCTCTCTCTGAAATCAATAAAAACATATTAAAAATAATGCAATAAAATACGTTAGTAATAAGAAAGAAAGAAATAAAAAGAAAAAAAGATGAAGCAAATTTAGCAAAATATTGATAACTAGAGGCCTGGTGCATGGATTCGTGCATGGGTGGGATCCCTCAGCCTGGCCTGCACCCTCTCACAACCCAAGAACCCTCAGGGGATGTCCGACTGTCAGTTTTGGCCCAATCTCTGCCTGGCCTGTGGGGTTTGGGCCAAAACTGGCAGTCTGACATCCCCCGAGGGATGTAGCAGTGCTGAAGCAGCAGGTGGCTGGGGAGGAGCCCCAGCCAGGGTGGGTGGAGCTCCACTGCCGCTTATCCTGGCCCTGCTGCGCCTGCCTCTGCTGCCTGGTAGCACTGCCGCAGAGGCGGGAGGTTCCCACTGCTGCAGCAGTGCTCACCAGCTGCGAGCCTGGCTTCTGGCTGAGCAGTGCTCTGGCTGTGGTAGCACACTGACCACCAGGGGGCAGCTCATGTGTTGAGCGTCTGCCCCCTGGTGGTCAGTGCACATCATAGTGACCAATCATTGTGCTGTTCAGTTGATCTGCATATTAACCTTTTATTATATAGGACTAGTGGCCTGGTGTACGAAATTCGTACACGGGGGGGGGGGGGGGGGGGCGGGAGGGGGGGTGGGGGTTCCCTCAGCCCAGTCTGCATTCTCTCCAATTGGGGACCCCTTGAGGGATGTCCGACTGCCGGTTTAGGCCCGATCCCTGTGGGATCATGCCTAAACCAGCAGTCAGACATCCCTCTCGCAATCTGGGACCGCTGGCTCCTAACTGCTCACCTGCCTGCTTGCCTGATTGCCCTTAACTGCCTCTGCCTGCCTGCCTGATTGCCCCTAACCCCTCTGCCTGCCTGATCACCCCTAACCTCTCTGCCTGCCTGATCACCCCTAATTGCTTCTGCCTGCCTGCCTCATCACCCCCAAATGTCCTCCCCTCCTGGCATGATTGCCCCTAACTGCCTCTGCATCAGTCCCGCCACCATGACTTTGTCCGGAAGGACGTCCGGAAGGTCTCCTGGTCTAATTAACATATAACTCTTTTATTAGTATAGATTATTGTATCTGAGAAATGAATATATGGAGGTTACTTATTCTATTTCTGTTTATTTTGAAAATTATCATAATAAAGAAGTTTTTTTTTAATTGAAAGTACCAAGCTCACTACACACATACTAAGAAATAAATTATAAATTTTCATACATTAACAGAAGTCTTTGTTCTTTTTTTTAAATCCTTACCTGAGGATATTTTTTTTTAATTGATTTGAGAGAGAAACATCAATTGGTTGCCTCTCATACGGGGGATCAAACCTGGAACCTAGGCTTGTGTCCTGACCAGGAATCGAAGCTGAAATCTTTTGGTGTATAGGAAGATGCTCCAACTAAGCGAGCCACCTGGCCAGGGTTGAAGTCTTTATTCTTTTAAAATTCCACAATATCATCCTTCTGTGAGAGTTCAGTGTTTTCTGAATAGTTTTAAATATAAAACATTCCTTTTGAATTATGTGAATGCTCTTGATATTTTGAGAACACACACCTAAGCAAGGAATAGACAATACTGAATTCTACTTATCAATGATAACTTTATACAAAATAGTATCACCATAAAAAAATGACTCACTGAAACTCATTATTGGCAGAAAAGACATAGTCTCAAAGTATTAAAAACAAGAACCACACACTGGAAGAAGATGAGATAAAAATTTCTCAATATGAGTACTTTATAATGTGCTTTTGACTTTCTGAACCATGTTAATGTACTGCCTATTCAAAAATACAATTTAATTTTATTTACATACTAGTGGCCCGGTGCACGAAAATTCATGCACTTGGGGGGGTCCCCCAGCTGGGTGATTGGGCCTAAGCTGGAAGTCAGACATCCCTATGGCAGCCCGGGAGCCCTTGGGGGATGTCTGACTGTAGCTTAGGGCCTAAACCAGGGGTGGGCAAACATTTTGACTCGAGGGCCACAATGGGTTCTTAAACTGGACCGGAGGGCCAGAACAAAAGCATGGATGGAGTGTTTGTGTGAACTAATATAAATTCAAAGTAAAGGAGCGGAGGGGAGACCAAGAGAACCGGATAGAACAGCCAGATCTGGCCCGCGGGCCGTAGTTTGCCCACGGGTGGCCTAAACTAAAGTTTGGCATCTCAGCGCTGTCATGGGGGCGGGAGAGGCTCCCGCTGCCTTCAGCCCAGCTTGTGGCTGAGTGGCACTTCCCCTGTGGACGCGCACTGACCACCAGGGGGCAGCTTCTATGTTGAGCATCTTCCCTCTGGTGGTCAGTGCGCATCATAGCAACCGATTGTTCCCAGTCATTCCACTGTTAGGGTCAATTTGCATATTACCCTTTTACTATATACAGTTTTTAAATCCTTACACAAGGATATGTTTTTATTGATGAGAGAAAGAGAGAGATGTAAGAGAGAAACATCAATCGGCTGTCTCCTGTACTCGCCCCCACAAGGAATCAAATCTGCAACTTAGGTATGTGCCCTGACCTGGAAACAAACCTGCAACCTTCTGGTGTACAGTACAAAACTCCAACCAACTGAGCAAAAAAATATTTTTTTAAATAAATTTTTTAAAAATTAAATAATTCCAATATACTTTTTAAAAAATATATATTTTATTGATTTTTTACAGAGAGGAAGGGAGAGGGATAGAGAGTTAGAAACATCGATGAGAGAGAAACATCAATCAGTTGCCTCCTGCACACCCCCTACTGGTGATGTGCCCGCAACAAGGTACATGCCCTTGACTGGAATCAAACCTGGGACCCTTCAGTCCGCAGGCCGACGCTCTATGCACTGAGCCAAACCAGCAAGGGCTCCAATATACTTTTTATAAAGACTTACTTTTAGTTTTCCATGAAGAATCTACCACTATAACTTGAAAAACAAAAAAATTATCTGCTCTTTAAGGTTTACCATCAAGACACAAGACTATTTTCCAGGGACAACCTTTAGAAGTTAGTTTTTTGTCTTACTTCTAATAGGTTCTTTCTTTTCTTTAGGCACACATTTAATAAACCTGAAAGAAGTCTGAAATATTTAACATAAAGCAAAAAAGTCCCAGGGATTTGCTTTAAAAAAAAAGCTCTAATCAAGGAAAAGCTCCTATTTTGTGTGTGTGTGTGTGTGTGTGTGTGTCAAACCACATCTTTAAGTGTTGTAGTTGAAAGTAGAGGATTTTAATTAACAAGGATTTAGAAATCTTCACTTTGTTTCATTCTTCTAACCTCAAACCCAAACTATTTTCCCTTTATTTTCTCATCCATTACCTGTTCTTCTCAGCTACTCATGTCAATCAAGATTATTGAAACCTCCCTTTTAAGCTACTTACAATAGATGTTTTAAACTCCCACTTCTTACCATCTTTTATCAAGCATCTCTGGATCCCTTTCTCTGAGATATCAGCAAAATAAAGAAACTAGAAACTTTAATTAAATAAAGTAAAGCACCTAGTGGATATCAGGTAGGTTACACTGTGTTCCTGGAATAGCTGGTGATTTCCTACTCAAAGAACCAACAAGTCTCATGGAAACTTCTGTGAGCCAATGAGGTTTAGGAAGACCTCCAGAGTGTCACACTGTTCTCAACAAATCTGATAGATGATATATGTCATTCACAAAATGTATCACTGGATTGCTTTTAATAAGAATTTCCAATTACTGGTTTAGACACAGGCTTGAACAATGACTATCAACTGTTGACCTAAGAGCAACATACAGGCCAAAAAGAACTCTGTGTGGTTAACTGGGTCCAAATTCATAATCAGAGTCTAGCAGCCATTATTTATAGGGTTCCTTTCATGAACAGGGGAAAACCACAGATGGCTGCCAAACCTCCTGCACTGCCTTCCTACAGTCTGAGCCAACATTATAAAGGAGTTCCTGGACTAAATTTTAACCAATGGGTTAAGACCTGCCCATGCACAGCTATATCCTCATTTGCATTGTTACTGACCAATCAGAGTGGCTCCACAATGACCAATCAAGAAACATGATTCCAACCAATTAGGACAGTGCTATTTGGGCCAATCAAACTGTGCAAAATTGGATTTCTCATTTGCATAAAGGACCAATCAGAGACCAGGGCAAGTACTTTGTTTGGGAGGGAGAGGAGCATACTTTTAGAGAGTGTTTCCCAGATTTGCAAACTGTTCAACCAAATAAAGTTTCTCCTTTTACCTCACCCCAGATGGGGGACTCCTGTCAACACTGAATCAGCCGCAGCAACTTTTTTTAAAATTCTTTATTGTTGAGAGTATTACATACGCCTCCTTTTCCCCCCATTGACCTCTCCCAGCCTGCTCCCGCCCCCCAGGTCAGGCCCTCGCCACCTTATTGTCTGTGTCCACTGGTTATGCTAATATGCACACATACAAGTCCTTTGGTTGTTCTCTTACCCCCCTCCCCCATCCTCCTTGCCTTCCCTCTGAAGTTGACAATCTGTTAAATGCTTCTGTTTCTGGATCTATTTTTGTTCGTCAGTTTATGTTTTTCATTATATTCCACAAATGAGTGAGATCATGTGGTATTTATCTTTCTCTGACTGGCTTATTTTGCTTAGCATAGTGCTCTCCAGGTCCATCCATGCTGTTGCAAATGGTAAGAGTTCTTTCTATTTTACAGCAGCATAGTATTCCATAGTGTAGATGTACCATGGTTTTTTAATCCACTCATTGCTGATGGCACTTAGGCTGTTTCCAAATCTTAGCTATTTTAAATGGTGCTGCTATGAACATAGGGTACATATATTCTTTTGACTGGTGTTTCTGATTTCTTGGGATACATTCCTAGAAGTGAGATTACTGGGTCAAATGGGAACTCCATTTTTAATTTTTTGAGGAAACTCCATACTGTTTTTCACAGTGACTGCACAGTCTGCAGTCCCACCAGTAGTATACGAAGGTTCATTTTACTCATTGGGAAAATACTAAAACCATTTCCCCTAAGAACAGGAACAAGACAGGGATGCCCACTTTCACCATTCCTGTTCGACATAGTATTGGAAGTGCTAACCATAGCGATCAGACAAAATAAACGATATCCAAATTGGAAAAGAAGAAATACAACTGTCATTATTCGCAGATGACATATTGTACACAGAAAACCCTAAAGACTCCATCAAAAAATTACTAGATTTAATAAATGAATTCAGCAACATAGCAGGATACAAAATATCTATGGCATTTTTATACACCAATAATGAACTCACAGAAAGGGAAACTAAAAAAAAAAAAAAAAATACCATTTAACCATTGCAACAAAAAAAATTAAGATACCTAAGAATAACCTTAACTAAGGAGGTAAAAGACCTGTACTTGGAAAACTACAGTACTTTGAAAAAAGAGAGAGAGGAAGATATAAACAAGAGGGAGAATATATCTTGTTCATGGATTGGTAGAATCAACATCATTAAAATGTCTATACTACCCAAAGCAATCTAGAGATTCAATGCAATCCCCATTAAAATACCTACGGCATATTTTACAGCCCTCCAAAAATTTATATGGAATAAAAAAAGGCACCGAATAGCCGCAGTAATCCTGAGAAAGAAGAATAAAGTTAGAGGGAATCACAATAGCAGATATCAAGTTATATTACAAAGCCACTGTGCTCAAAACTACCTGGTACTGGCACAAGAACGGGACGGACAGAACAGAGAACCCAGAAACTGACTCAAGCCATTATGCTCAATTAATATTTGACAAAGGAGGCAAGAATATACAATGGAGTTAAGACAGTCTCTTCACTAAATGGTGTTGCGAGAAAATGGACAGATACATGCAAAAAAAATGAAACCTAAATAGATGCAGCAACCTTTTTTTGACACAACCAATATGTATTTACTGAGAGCCCAAAGTGTATATTCCACATTTAACTGCAAACAAACTTTGTTCTTAAGAGCTTTAAGATATGGTTGAGAAGACACATTTAACAGAATGAAAAAAAAAAAAAGAACACATAATTAGAAGGCCAACTCTGTAGCACATAGACTGTAAGCATAGTGGAAGCAGGAGCTGCAAACGCCAATTCAGACCTGGAGGCTTCTGCACTCTTGGCAAAATTTCACAGGAAAGCCAGCAAAAAAGGGTAAAAGGAACCTTACTAGCCACAAGATATAGGCTCTTCCAAGACATAAAGGGACCTGGGTGAGGGACATAAAGTTTAGTTTGGCTTATGTAAATTGTGGAGTAAGAGGAGTTGTGGGAGAGTATAGGAAGGGCAGGTTATAACCACCAAATACCTGTGGATGTTTATGTACTTACTAGAGGCCCGGTGCATGAATTTGTGTACACGGGCTCATCAGGCCAGGTCAGCCGGGGGGAAGGGCTACAGGCGGTTGGCTGGGCCGCCAATTGGGGTGTTGGGGGCTGATCAGGGGCCGGGCCAGCTGGGGGGAGGTGGGCCGATTGGGGCCTGGATCAGGCTGGTTGACTGCTGCAGTGTGCATCATAGCCACCGGTTGTTCTGGTCGTTTCGCTGCTCTGGTCACTGGGCATGCATATATATATATATATATATATATATATATATATATATATATATATAATATAGACTAGAGGCCCGGTGCACAAAATTCATGCACAGGAGGGGGGGGGTCCCCTCAGTCCAGCCTGCACCCTCTCCAATCCGGGACCCCTCGGGGGATGTCCTACAATTGGGGGATCGGGCCTAAACCGGCAGTCAGACATCCCCTCTCACAATCCTGGACCGCTAGCTCCTAATCACTCGCCTGCCTGCCTGCCTGCCTGCCTGCCTGCCTGCCTTGTTGCCCCTAACTGCCCTCCCGCCCTGCCAGCCTTATCGCCCCTCACTGCCTCTGCATGCCAGCCTGATCGCCCTTAATTGCCCCCCTACCGGCCTGGTTGCCCCTAACTTCCCCCTCTGCCAGTCAGGTCGCCCCCACAACTGCCCCCTCCCTGCCGGCCTAGTTGCTCCTAACTGCGCGCCCCCCCCCCCCCCGCCTGCCTGGTCACCCCTTACTGCCCCCTGCCGACCTGGTCACCCCCAACTGCCCCCCTGGTGGACTAGCTGCCCCTCACTGGCCCCCTGCCAGCCTAACTGCCCCCAATTACACCCCCTGCCGGCCTGGTCACCTCTTACTGCCCCCCCCCCCCTGCTAGCCTGGTCACCCTCAAATGCCCCCCTATGCCAGCCTGGTCACCCTAACTGCTCCCCCTGACAGCCTGGTTGCCCACAACTGCCCCCCCGCCAGCCTGGTTGCCCCTCACGCCGCCCCCCATGCTGGCCTGGTCGCTCCACACAGCCTGCTATTCAGTCGTTTGGTCATCCCTCATTAACCTCCCTGCCGACCTGGTCACCCCACGCAGCCTGCTTGCTCAGTTGTTTGGTCGTCCCTCACTAACCCCCCTGCTGGCCTGGTCATAGGCAGCCATCTTGTGAGGGTGTGAAGGTTAATTTGCATATTACCTCTTTATTATATAGGATTGCTAAATAAGAATGGGTTGTGATCAGATCCTCGAAGACCTTGAATGACAACTCCAATGTTATTTTGAAGGCAGTAGTGATCCCAGAACCCTGAAAAGGGTAGGATCCAAAAGTGAGCTGTCCTGCCAACCACACAGATACAGTGGCAAAATGGACTCCCCTGATTCAGTACCCTTAATCTATCATTTAAAGCAGGAGTGGGGAACATCCAGCCTGCAGGCCATATACAGCCTGAACAATCAGTTGGTCTGGCCCTGCCAAGGCATTGGGGGTGAGTTAATTAAATGATTGACCAAAGATAGCAGGCTAATTTTTAAGTTGATAATTTTGTATGGCCTGTGAATGATGTTATAAATATCCAAACTGCCCTTGGCAGAAAAAAAGGTTCCCCACCCCTAATCTAAAGTTTTTCTGGCCCAGCAGGTGTGGTTAAGTGATTGAGCACTGACCTATGAACCAAGAGATCGCAGTTCGATTCTTGGTTAGGGTACATGCCTGGCGGGGGAGGTAGGGGTTGGAGAGAGGGAGGTTGTGGGCTTGATTCCTAGTAGGGGGGGCATTTGGAATGCAGCTAATCAACAATTCTCTTTCATCTTTGATGTTTCTGTCTCTCCCTCTTCCTTCCTCTCTCTGAAATCAATAAAATCATATCTTAAAGCTTTTCTAATGAACATTCTACAACTAATTTGATACACTCTTTAGATGAGTGTTTCCTTCGAGAAGCTTTAAGGGAGAACTGACCCCTCTTTCAAAAGATTTTTGAGAACACTTAAAAAGCATCTTTCAGAGTGGACCATTCTCCAGAAGAGTATCCACAGATGGCCAAATCCATATAATAATGTTATTTTAGTACTAATAATACAAGCATTATTTCATTTAATCCTGACATATGAAGTAGAGACTATAATAACTATCATTTTATAGATAACCTTGCTAAGAGACTTAGAGAGGATAAATAACTTTCTAAAGATTGTGTGTAGATCATTCAATGATTGAACAAGGACTTGGCCAGGTCCCTCTGACTTCAGGAAACATGCTCCTGGCCACACTGCCCTGGAAACTCAAGGGTTCCCATTCTTTCAAGTGGCTGATTCGGACAATAAAACCCCATCTCGGTGGTTGCTGTAGAGGTGTGAGAATTCCCAACTTATTTGGGGACTTTCTGTCAGCAACATAAAGACTTTCCAATGTTGTATTTTTGGTAGAAATGGAGAAGAGGTAGTCACTACCCTTTATTCAATAGCTTTTGCTTAAGGTCACTATCAAACTGTATAAAGATTTTATACCCCTAATTTGTGCATCTTCTTTAAATTCCAATTGATTTTATTTTTCCAAATCTTCCAATATTCATATGTAATTTCCATAGAACCACCATTGGGGCATGCTATATTTACAGAATACAGTTAAATGACAAAAATATTACTTAAATTTAAGGCTATGGTATTAATTAATAAACAGTGGGGGACATGATATGGACAAATACCACATAAAAATCACACAGCAAAAAATCAGAAAGAAACAGATATACTGAACATATTACTTTTCAAAGTAAAAAAATATACATAAATATGGAAATCATTAAGAAAAAATTTTTATTCCTTTATGCTACATCTTAACAGGCCAATCATTCAAGCCAAATCCTTCTTTGAGAGAATTTTAAGAGATAAATTACATTTTTATGCAACTATAAGGAGCAGTGTATTAGTAAAACAATACTTTATGTTAAGCTATATTTTAAACCACTTACTGTTTATCATAATCAAATTATTATAGATTTTGAATAACAGTTTATGTGCTTTTATAGAGAAGATGACATGCTGAATTTGAGATAATGTATAAAAAAATTGTATTTGATGAAGTATTATTCCTGGCTATGAGACAATTGTGCTTTGGTAGTAAATTGATTTGGGGAACAGAGATATAATAAAGAAGTCAAAGAGGGGAAAATAAATAAGAAATTATGTGGGTGAACTTTTCAATACACTAATTAATTCTGAAGTACCTTTCCTGCTGCTGCAGAAAAGAACATATAAAGTTATTGTTTTCTGTTGTATGACAAATACCAAAAGAAATAATTTTTATAAAGTCTAATTTAGTGAAGTACTTAGTACTTGATATTTGAATAATACATAGTAATAAAAACACTTTAAAGTTTAATACCAATAAGTATATTATTATCATGATATATGCTAACATGCTTTAATGAAGAAAAAGGCACAACATTTTTATTTTCTTCCATTACCTAAATAAATCTTAACTATCTTAGTTAAACTGCATACCTCAAAAATCTGTAACAGAAAAATGTTAGCCCTGGCTGGAGGACTCAGTTGACTGGACTGTCATCCCATGCACCAAAAGGTTGAAGGTTGGATTCCAAGTTGTGGCATATATTTAGGTTGTGGGTTTGATACCCCATTGGGGCATGTAAGGGAAGCAACTAATTGATGTTTCTCTCTCACATCAATGTTTCCCTCTCTCTCTTTCTCTCTCTGAAATCAGTAAAACATATCCTCGGGTGAGGATCAAAAAAAAAAAAAAAAAAAGGAAGAAAGAAACAGAAAAATGTTAATGATTCACTAAAGGGTAGGATCCTAAGAGTTTTAAAAAATTCCTACTGTGCATATAAAGTTACTTGGGACATAAACATTTTTAAATGTGTTCATTAAATAGAACTCCGTATTTCTAGGGTTTACATGCAAATATAAAAATGACAGAAGTAGGGAATTTTTAGGGAAAAAATATCTACACTTTGTCACAATAAAAATAAACACAGGAGAATAGAGAAGCCAGAGGAATAATCTACTTGTTTCCTAAGTTTTAATTTCATTTATATTCTTCCAGATGCCAAGTACTACTTTATTCCTTCATTGGTTCAACAAATATTTGCTGACCACTACCCTCAACCAGAAACAAGATACAACAGGGTTCTACCAAAGTTCCAGTCCCCCAAATGTTCAAAGTCTAAAAGAGAACCTGGAAGATACACATAGGAGAAGGGCAAGATTCTAGACATCATGGGGAGATATTTTAAAGTCTTAAACAGGAAATGACATAAGCTATAGAATAGGCTTGTGGGAGAGTGGTAAAGCATGTTACTGTGATTGAGAGCATAGCTTTTGTAATCCAAATTAAAAAATGTGGGCAGATGCTGATCATGCCAGCAGAGGGAATTAACTGGAGAAGACAGAAGTTTGTAATGTGGGCAACTGAGTGAGGAAAGTAGTTGCATAATTAATGTGCAAAGTGCTTAATAAATACTATTTTTTTTCTTCCTTCTCAAAAAACTTACCTTTCTGCACGAATCACACCACTGTAGTAGGGGGGATCCCAAGGCATTAATTCCTACAATGAAAAAGTTCAGTTATGAAAGCTATCAACTATTTCAGAACTTTTATCAATAATTTAGCTAGTTTATAAAATGTAAACCAGTTATTATATCAGAAAAGTTCTATAAAACCCTAAAAATTCATGACTTGGCAGGAAATACCAGCCTCTTTATTTTAACTTTCCTATAATCAATGAGTGAGAGTTATAAGTAAGGCATAATCTCAGAATTTGGGGAAAATGTAACAAATATCATTTTAAAATATCCTACCTAATAAAGAGGGAATATGCTAATTGACCCTCACACCATTGCAAAGATGGCGGCACCCAAAGACAATAAGGAGGGAATATGCTAATTGACTGCCCCGCCCTCAAAGATGGGGGTGCCCACAGCCACAAGATGGTGGCGCCCAATCCCCTCAGCCCTGCTGGGGCAGCAGGCGCCGGCCACTCCGCACACCTGCCTCCTGAGTCCCCTAGTCCCCTCAGTTCCCCAGCCGCTCAGGGCTGGCCTGAGGCGCAGGCAAGCCTCGGATGGCATCTGCTCAGTCACCCAGGGCCACCGGAGACTCAGGTAACCAGGGCCGGCTGAGACTTGCGTTGCCGGCACTGGCAGCAGCAGAGGTATGATGGGGCGTCGCCTTCCTCTGATCGCTGGGTTGCCTCCCGCCCCTGAGGGCTCCCGAACTGTGAGAGGGGGCAGGCCGGGCTGAGGAACCCCGCTCCAGTGCATGAATTTTCATGCACTGGGCCTCTAGTAAACTAATAAAAGTCAACATTAATAGATTAAATCAACCATGTTGAAATCTCTCCCAAAATATAATCCATAAAACATAATGGAGGTAAGATCAGTGTATTAAAGGTATGATTAGGTTCTTTCTAACCCTAAGCAAGAAGCTTAGGGTGGATACCCAAAATGAAAGCAACAATTTAAAATGTAACTGAAGCAGAATTAACTCTAACCTTAGCAAAGAAAATATGTCATAGAGAAATGCTATAATAATACTGTTTTTGACAACTGGTACAGAACAATGAAATAAGATTAACTTGGATACCTGAAGGATCATTCTCCCCACAAACTATACAGGTGACAAAGAGTGTTTCAGAGACAAGGCGGTGATCAGACTGCTTGGGTTCAAGTCTTTGGTCCACACTAGTTTTAAGACTTGGAAAACTTATTTCTGCTCACTGACTCTTTCTTGTTCTCCTCCTACATGACCTGATCTCTTCCAGACTGTACCCTGAACCCACCTCCTCTGAATCTCCCCCTCCCTCAGTCTACTATGGCTGCACTGGCCTCCCCATGGTTCCCTGATCACACAGGGCAGCCTCCTGCCTCAGGCCTCTGCACCTGCTGGTTCTCTCTCTTAAAATGGCCTTCTCTGTGCTGTCTCCATGGCATTCTCCTAACTTCTTCCAAGTTTCTGCTCAAGTTCACTTACTGACCAATATGTATAAAATAGCAACCTCTGTCCCCTTTTCTCTGCATTATTTTGCCTAAAGCCTTTATTCATTTTATATTTTTATTAAAAATTTTTAATGTTGACACTGTAGATGTCTCCCTTTTCCCTCCCTTTGCCCACCTCCAATCATATCCCCTTTCCTCTCCCTTGGCCTTTACCACACTATTGCCCATGTCCATGGGGCATGGATATATGTTCTTTGGCTAATATCTTCACCTTCTTTATCCAGTCCCCCCCACCTCCTTTTCCTCTGGCACCCACCAATCTGTTGCATGTATCCAAGGGGCCGGTTCCATTTTGTTCATATGTTTATTTTTTTCATTAGATTTTACATATTAGTGCAATCATATGGTATTTGTCTTCCTATGAATGGCTTATTTCCCCTAGCACCGTGGTCAGCAAACTGCGGCTCACAAGCCACATGCGGCTCTTTGGCCCCTTGAGTGTGGCTCTTCCACAAAATACCACGGCCTGGGCAAGTCTATTTTGAAGAAGTGGCGTTAGAAGAAGTTTAAAAAACGTGGCTCTCAAAAGAAATTTCAATCGTTGTACTGTTGATATTTGGCTCTGTTGACTGAGTTTGCCAACCACTGCCCTAGCATAATACTCTTTAGGTCCATTGATGTTGTCACAAAGGATAAGAGTTCCTTCTTTTTTACAGCTGCATAGTATTCTATTGTGTAAATGTACCACAACTTTTTTATCCATTCATCTGCTGATGGGTACTTGGGCAATTTCCAGATCTTGGCTATTGTAAACAAGACTGCTATGAACATAGAAATGCATATATTCTTTCTAATTGATGTCTCAAATTCTTAGGATATATTCCCAGAAGTGAGATCACTGGGTCAAAAGGCAGTTACATTTAATTTTCTGAGGAAACTCCATACTGTTTTCCTCAGTGGCTGCACCAATCTGCATTCCCACTAACAGTGCACTAGGATTTCCTTTTCTTCAAATCCTTGCCAGCCCTTGCCGTTAGTTGATTTATTGATGGTAACCATTCTGGCAGGTGTAAGGTGATAACTTATTTTAGTTTATTTGTTTTTTTTAAATCCTCACCCAAGGATATTTTTTCCATTGATCTTCAGAGAAAGAGTGGAAGGAAGGGAGGGTGGGTAGGATGCAGGGAGGGAGGGGGGAAGGAGGGGGAGAGAAAGAGAGAGGACATCGACTGGCTGCCTCCCACACATACCCTGACCAGGACAGGGATCGAGCCTGCAACTGAGGTACATGCTCTTGACAGGGAATTGAACTCGTGGCCCTTCCATCCATGTGCCAATGCTCTAATCACTGAGAAAACTAGCCAGGGCTCATTGTAGTTTTAATTTGCATCTCTCTTATGATTAGTGACCATGAGCATTTCTTCATGTCTATTGGCCATCTGTATGTCCTCTTTGGAGAAGTATCTATTTAGGTCCTGTGCCCATTTTTTTTTTATTGGATTGTCTTCCTGTTGTTGAATTGTATAAATTCTTTATATACTTTGCAAATTAACTCCTTATCAGATGTATCACGGGCAAATATGTTCTCCTATACAGTGGGCTCTCTTTTCATTTTGTTGATGGTTTCTTTTCTGTGAAGAAGCTTTTTAGCTTGATGGAGTCCCATTTGCTTATCTTTTACTGAGTTTCCCTAGCCCTCAGAAACCTATCGGCAAAAATAGTGCTGTGAGAGATGTCTTGAGATTCTACTGCTTATGTTTTCTTCAAGGATTTTTATGGTTTTGTGTCTTACATTTAAATCTTTTATCATTATTGAATTTATTCTTATGTATGATGTAAGTTGGAAGTCCAGTTTCATATTTTTGCATGTATCGGTCCAATTCTTCCAACACCATTTATTGAAGAGACTGTTCTTTACTCCATTGTATGCTATTGCCTCCTTTGTCAAATATTAATTGAGCATAATGGCTTGAGTTGCTTTCTGAGGTCTTTGTTCTGTTCCATTGGTCTATATGCCAGTTCTTATGTTAGTACCAGGATGTTCTGATTATAATGGCCTTGTAGTAGTTTGATATCTGATATTGTGATACCTCCAACCTTGTTTTTTCCTTCAAGATTGCTGTGGCTATTTGGGGTCTTTTTTTGGTCTATATAAATTTCTGGAATTTTTTGTTGTAGGTCTGTGAAATATACCATTGGTATTTTAATAGGAATTCCATTGACTCTATAGATTGCTTTGGGTAGTATAGCCGTTTTAATGATGCTAATTCTTCCAATCCATGAACATGGTATATGCTTCCACTTATTTATATCTTCCTTAATTTCTTTCTTCAATGTCATATCTAGAGCCTTTATATCCCCATATGGCACAGAACATATTTATTTTTTCATGTGTTTATTGTGCTTTCTTCCCCTAAGCTTCATGAGGGCAAGGAACTTGTTTGCATTTTCCCCTATTATATCCTGGTGGCACCCTGAACACCGCCTGATACTCAGTATTCACCCAATAGCTATTTGGTGACTGAATCAACAGCACCTCCCAAACAGGATTGCTTAATGCACTTAAACTATTAAACAGAACACCTGGCATTAAGTAAGAGCTGTGTAAATGTTAGCTTCTATCCTTATTACAATTATCCTTCAAATTTCACTTTAGATATTATCTCCTTAAACAATAAGGTGTCCTTTCTCATATTCCATAATCATATGTCTATCATGGACGTACACCAATGTAAGATACTTGCAGCTTTATTCCTTTATTCTATTTTTCTAGTTCCTGAGTGTTCAGTTCCTGGCACATATTTCCTCCAACAGATGATCATTTACTATCTGCTAGTATAGAGTGCAGGCTCTAATAATACAAAAAAAAAAAAAAAAAAAAAAAAAAAAGGACATGACTCGTGCCAAGGGGCCAATGATGTTGCAGGCAGTAGAAAGATAAGTGAGTCAACAATCTGAGAGCATTGAAACAAATGGTATATCCGGTCTGTGATGTTGTACCATGTGACAGAGAGCCTAGGAGAAAGATATTTAAATCACAATGGAATCAGGAAATATTTGGAGTTGAGTTTTGAAGAATAAGATCACTTAATCCAGATGAGAAAGGGGGAAGGCATCCCTGTGTATGATATTTATGAATTATTGGAAGCTAACTATCATAGTTGCTGGCACATAAATGTCAGTTAAAATTAAAGAACAAAAGAATTAAAGAACAAGGGAAAGCAAAGCTAAAGTAAGTGAAGAGAGTGCAAAAGCACCATCCAGATATCCGTAGAGAGCAAAGGGCACTAACTGGGCTGAGAAGTACAGCAGAAAATAAGGCTAGAGAAGCAGGTAGGGTCAAAATCACCAAAGGCTTGATGGAAAAAAGCTAAGAAACAGAAAGAATTACATGGAGTGACAGAAAAATGTTAAACAAGAGAGTGACAAGATCAGATTTGCTTTTTAGAAAAATCCCTCCGGTGGTGATTAATTAATTCATTCATTTCTATTTCAGATAGGTGCTGAGTACCTACTCTGTGTCTAACACTGAGCTAGGTACATTGCTAGGCACTCAGAATCCAGGATGGTTTTGACAGGGGCCAGACAAAAGGCTAGAAAATCAGTTTGGCAACAATATGGGTGAGAAGTAGTAATAATGACCTCAACCAGGACTGCAGCAATGAGCCTGAAGAGTAGGGAACATGGAGTTCTCAAGAAGGCAGAATCTATAGGACTTAATAACTGATTATAAAGAGTTGGGGGAAAGTCATGTGGAGGGCTTGTTGAAACACAAGACTGTGGGACTTAAGACTCAGTGAGCCTCAGATGGGGCTGGAGAAATTATACTTCTAACAAGTTCCCAGGTGATGCTACTGCTTCTGGTCCAGAAAACACTTTGAGAACCACGGGTCTAAAGTAAGTCCTTGTTCCATCTTGGGGAAGAGAGTGAATAACGGAACCATTCACCAAAACACATTCTTTGTGAGAAGACGGGCATTTAACAAATAAATGCATGCCAAATAACCTTCATCAACGACTATATAAACATCAGATTGTTGACTCACTTATCAGAGCTTAGCCAGTGTGGTTCAGTGGTTGAGTGTCAACCTATGAACCAGGAGGTCAGGGTTCGATACCCAGTCAGGGCACATGCCTGGGTTGTGGGCTCCATTTCCAGTAGGGGATGTGCAGGAGGCAGCTGATCAATGATTCTATCTCATCATTTATGTTTCTTTCTCTCTCTCCCTCTATGAAATCAATAAAAACACATTTTTAAAAAATGTCTAGGAAGAATAGTTTCAAGTCATATTAGCTTTTAATAAATTAGCTTTTGGCAACACATTTTATTTTGTTGTTTTTATATTCTGACCCATTATCTGTTTTCTTACGTGGACTTGCCTACCGAAGTAAAGTGTACAGATGACTGTTATTTTGCTAGATACAGCTCCAACCATAAATTAAGAAATTGATATGGTACTCTAGAAATAGGTGAATTTAATAGCATTAATTTCTTTCTGAGTGGCAGCATCTGGGAAGCTGATACAACAACACTGACAGAACAATGGCATAGACAACCCAGCAATCCTGTAGCACCCTCAAAACATATGGGAAGCAGGATCCTAATACCTGGAATTCTATCACTCTCAGGGCACCCCGATCATATGGCCAGCATTCTCACCATAAGGACATGTTAGTTTGTATTATAACATCATGTGATCCTTTGATCTTGGGATTGAAAAAAACACAGGTATGTTTAGAATGGGTATACTTTGTCATTCATATGGTTTGAATTCCACAAATTAGCAAACAAGTAAACTGCATTGATAATTCTTCATTATCTATCACTGATGGTTAAAATTGTCACCTGCCAGATCAAGCACACACTGAGGCTCCTTTAAGGCTGCTTCAAACAGAGAAGCCAACTTTCAATAGAATGGAGGAAGCCATTGCATGAGTGTATATTAACATACATATACACTGAGTGGCCAGACCATTATGATCTCTGAACGCATAATAATCTGGCCACTCAGTGTGTGTGTGTGTGTGTGTGTGTGTGTGTGTGTGTGTGTGTACACACACTAGAGGCCCGGTGCATGAAATTCGTGCACGGCGGGAGGGGGCCGAGGTGTGTGTCCCTCAACCCAGCCTGCACCCTCTCCAATCTGGGACATCCTCTCACAATCTAGGACTGTTGGCTACCAACCACTCACCTTCCTGCCTGCCTGATTGCCCATACTGCTCCTACCTGCCAGCCTAATCACCCCCTAACCACTCCCCTGCCAGCCTGATTGATGCCTAACTGCTCCCCTGCTGGCCTGATTGCCCCTAACTGCCCTCCCCTGCCAGCCTGGTCACCCCTAACTGCCCTTCCCTGCCAGCCTGGTTGCCCCCAACTGTCCTCCCCTGCAGGCCCGGTCACCCCCAACTGCCCTCCCCTACTGGCCCGGTCACCCCAAACTGCCCTCCCTTGCCAGCCTGGTCGCCCCTAACTGCCCTCCCCTGCCGGCCTGGTCCCCCCCAACTTCCCTCCCCTGCAGGCTTGATCACCCCCAACTGCCCTCCCTTGCAGGCCTGGTCTCCCCCAACTGCCCACCTCTGCCAGCCCAGTCACACCTAACTGCCCTCCCCTGCAGGCTTGATTGCCCCCAACTGCCCTCCCTTGCAGGCCTGGTCTCCCCCAACTGCCCACCTCTGCTTGCCTGGTCACCCCTAAGTGTCCTCCCCTGATGGCCTGATCACCCACCACTGCCATCACCTGCAGGCATCTTGTGTCCACATGGGGGCAGCCATCTTGTGTGTTGGAGTGACAGTCAATTTGCATATTACTCTTATATTAGATAGGATTAGAGGCCTGGTGCATGAATTCGTGCATGGGTGCGGTCCGGCCAGCCTGGCCAGGGGGAGCGGACATGGGCGGTTGGCCAGCCTGCCTGCTGGTCAAACTCCTGGTTGAGGGAACAATTTGCATATTAGCCTTTTATTATATAGGATATACATTGAGTGGCCAGATTATTATGCATTCAGAGATCATAATAATCTGGCCACTCAGTGTATATGTGTGCACATATATATTATGTCAACTAACCAACAAAGATATACTGGATTTTCCTGGAAATGTCAGACTCAGACATATGAATCAAATATTTCAATGCCTTTATTCACCAAAACCAAGGATCAGAAACAAAACAACATATACCTTTAGCATATCACAATAAAGTTATAGACTCAAAGATAATGACCTCAGCGGATAGACAGTTTATGTTATAATAAAAATGTTCCAGCATAGTTACTTACAGAATTTTGAGGATTTAGTTTCATTTTCATTCCTCGTATAATCTCAAAATCTTTTAGAGTTCTGTAAAACAGGTTTGTCATTAATTGTTAGGACAAAATTTTAGTGAGTATGTGACAAAAAAACTAGTGTGCTTATCTTACATTCCAATATTCACAATAAAATTGAAGTAATTTGTGGTACAAATATAAACAAACAAGTATTACATGTGTTAGAAGAGAAAGCAATATATATCCACTAGAGGCCTGGTGCATGAAATCGTGCACTGGGGCGGGGGGGTGGAGGGAGTCCCTCAGCCCGGCCTGCACTTTCTCACAGTCCAGGACCCCTAGAGGGATGTCCGCCTGCTGGCTTAGGCCCGCTCCCAGGAATTGGGCCTAAGCCAGCACAGACATCCCTCTCGCAGTCTAGGACCCCTTGCTCCTTACTGGCCGCCTGCTTGCTGCTCCTTAGCGCTACCATGGAGGCAGGAGAGGCTCCCACCACCACCGCTGCGCTCGCCAGCCATGATCCCGGCTTCTGGCTGAACGGCACTCTCCCTATGTGAGCGCACTGACCACCAAGGGAGCAGCTCCTGCATTAAACATCTGCACCCTGGTGGTCAGTATGCATCATAGCAGCTGGTCATTCTGGTCGTTCTGCCCTAATGGTTGCTTAGGCTTTTACTATATAGATTAATAAATGATGGCAATTGGCAATTTCTATCTTAAAAAAGCACTCTGACATACACATGTCTGTTTTTTAAATATACATATATTTTTATTAGTTTCAGAGAGGAAGAGAGCTGGAGAAAGATAGAAATATCAATGATGGGAGAGAATCACTGATCGGCTGTCTCCCGCACCCCCCTACTGGTGATGGAGTCCACCACCCAAGCATGTGCCCTGACCGGGAATCAAGCCCTGACCTCCAGGTTCGTAAGTGGATGCTCAACCACTGAGCCATGCCAGTTGGGCCCAACAGATACATGTCTTAAAAGTATTAAAACTTGGAAAAATTAGCAATGTAATAGAAACATAAAAAATATTATTCTGCAAACTTTAAATCTCTACTTTTTTTGTTATATCTTAAAAAGGCGAGAAACTAATATTACTTTCTATAAAAGATTAACATAAGATTATATTTAAGATTACTACTTATAATTTTTCCTCTACAGAAAAACACTAGCTGGACAATAATCAAATGCATGCTTAATATCTGTGGAATATGTAGTTTCTGTTAGAATTAATATATAACTAAAAATCTGAGGATGTTTGCTCAAAATATAATCTAATCTACATATTAGTGGGGAAAGAATACTAACACTTATCCAACAAAGCAAAGTAGAATAAATTCTCAAATAACTGCATAATTAACTCTTCATCTTCATTATATCAAAGCCATAGTGGTTCACTGGATTAAAAGAAAAGTTTAGAATTTATAAATATAATCCAAATTAGAGAGGATTGGGTTTTAAGGTATGAGTTTATAATAGGAAACAGATATTTAAGCTAAAATTTAATGTACTGGTACAGTCAAAAAGGCAAAAAAAATTTTATTTTATTTTTAAAATATATTTTTATTGGTTTCAGAGAGGAAGGGAGAGGGAGAGAGATAGAAACATCAATAATTAGAGAGAATCATTGATTGGCTGCCTCCTGCATGCCCGTTACTGGGGATAGAGCCTGCAACCGGGCATGTGCTCTTGACAAGAATCAAATATGGGACCCTTTAGTCTGCAAGCCGATGCTCTAGCCACTGAGCCAAACCATCTAGGGTGGCAAATAAAATTTTAGACAGCATTATAAGAAAGAAATAAGAGAACATGACCCTCTTTCCTCTTTCTTTTTTATTAAATTTACTAGAGGCCCGGTGCATGAATTTATGCATGAGTGGGGTCCCTTGGTCTAGCCTGCAGGATCAGGCTGAAACCAGCTCTGCAATATCCCTCGAGGGGTCCCAGATTGCGAGAAGGCGCAGGCCAGGCCGAGGGACCCACTGGTGCATGATCAGGGCCAGAGAGGGACACGGGAGGTTGGCCAGCTGGGGCGGGACTGTGAGAGGGCTCCAGGGCATGTCCAGCCCATCTCTCTCAGTCCTAATCAGCTGGACCCCAGGAGCAAGCTAACCTACTGGTCAGAGCGTCTGGCCCCTGGTGGTCAGTGTGTGTCATAGTGAGCGGTTGAGCGGCCTTATCATATCATCAGCATATTATGCTTTGATTGATTGAATGGCTGACTGTCAACTGGACACTTAGCATATTAGGCTTTTATTATATAAGATTGAGGTGACAGTGGTTAATAAAATTATAAAGGTTTCAAGTGTACAATTCTATATGTTATCTGTATATTGTATTGTGTGTTTGCTGCTACCCAAAATCAAATATCCTTCCATCACCATATATTTGACCTCCTTTACCCTTTACTACCTCCCCCTTTCCCACTGGTAACCACCATACTGTTGTCTGTGTCTATGAATTTTTGTTTGTCGTTTGTTTATTTGTTGTTTTCAGTTTTATATCTTACATATGAGTGAAATCATATGGTTCTTGACTTTTTCTGGAACATGACCCTCTTTTAAAAACCTGATCTGTCTCTTCCAGGAACCCTAGGTATATGACACCTACTGGAATTCTGCCCTCAACCAAGCACTAGAAGAGTGCTAATAAAGGACAAGTGGCATGATCAAAGAAACTGGGCATTGGGAAAAAGGGAAGGCAAGAATATAACAAAGGGACTCATAGTAGAGAGAAAAACACTTCAGCTTGAAATTACAAATGTGAAGCAGAGCATTCTTAAATACACAAAATCAAAATACAGATCAATTTACCATATCTGCTGCCAATATTTAGGCCAAAGGAAGAAAAATACTATTTTTTAAATTTCTCATAAAATTGATGATACAAACTAAAATATATAGTTTCAAAAACATTTGAAAATTTTTTGTTTGTTTTTTAATCCTCACTTGAGGATATTTTTCCATTGATTTTTAAAAAGAGTGGAGAGAGAGGGAAAGACAGAGAGAAATAGCGATGGGCCGGGGAGGAGCTTGCAACGGAGGTACCTGCCCTTGGCCAGAATCAAACCTGGGACCCTTTGACTCTATCCACTCAGCCAAACCAGCTAGGGCTGGACATTTTTTAAGTTACATATCAAAGATTTCCTAAAGACAAATAATTAATCAAAGGGGATGGCATAAGTTTTCAAGGTTGTCATCTTAGGAAAACAACTATGTGCTTTCAAAGTATATCTCATAGTTCATTTAACCTCCTACTCAATAGTCCACAGATCTGACCCAATATTCCAATACTTACATTCTTAATAGGTCACTTGCTAATTTTTCACAAATCAAGTCTTTAAAAACACACACACACAAAAAAAATATATTCTAAAGAGTAGAATAAAAACAAACCTTTCTGAAAGTTTGTCAGATAGTTTCTCAAGGAACTCCATGACAGTTTCTAAAAAATAAAAATAAAAAATAAATGAGCATATCTGTTAAAATTATACTGTGTCATTATTAAACACTACTATACCTTAAAGTGATGATTTTCAAAGGAGAAGCAGGATTGCAACATATTCTAGGCACATAATAAATATTTCTAGATAATTATAATCTCTTTTTCAGTGAAACAAGTTCATAGTAATAATCCAAGGCCCTTGATTATACTCCCAAATGGAGAGTTAATAGGAAGCTAAAGAAAATTATTTAAAATTTCAGTGTTTCTATCTATTCATACATAAGAAAAAATAGTTACTTAGACATGTCTATTTTTTTGTTTGTTTTAAAGACGCAGCTAAACTGATGTTGAAAAAATTAGTAAAATTTAGAAGTATGATGCACTAAAAATTAGATTTTAAAAATCAATGTTTTTCAGGGTCTTTCTTTTTTATATACAGCTGCAGAATATTCTATTCAGATTCAATACGAAAAGAATATATAGCAAAATTAGAACATTAAAATTTAAAGCTCTGTTAGAATTTTTAAAAATACTTAAAATACTTCAGTTGTAAATCTTTATATTTTACAAGCTCATAGAAACCATCTTATATAATAAAAGGCTAATATGCAAATTGTCCCTTCGACCAGAAGTTCGACTGGGAGTTCGACCAGGGTGCAGGGCCAGCCAGCCAAAAACCTGCGGCCCCTCCCCCGCACCGGCCCCACCCCTGATCAGCCACCCCAACCCTGATCGGGGGTGAGGCTGGCCAGCCAACCTCCAGCGTCCCCTTTTCCCCACTGGTCTGGCAACATCGGCTCTGATCGGGGCGAGCCAGCCGGACCACCGTACACCAGGCCTCTAGTATTATATAGTGTAATTACCATTATTCCCCATGATAGGAAAGTAATCATGTGTATTTTTGAATTTAGCACTTTTTGTCATTCATTTATGTGTATAGAGATTTTATATGTATTTTATAGTTTGCAAAGAAACAGCAATCCTAAATGACTCACTAGATCAGATGGACTTAATTAACATCTTCAGAATACTTCACCCCAAAGCCACAGAATATACATTTTCTCCAGTGCACATAGGACATTTTCAAATATAGACTATATATTAGGACACAGGCAAAGTCTCTTCAAATTCAAGAGGATAGAAATCATAACAAGCATCTTCTCACATCACAATAGCATAAAACTAAAAATCAACTACAATAAAATCAATGAAAAAAAATCAAACACTTGGAGGCTAAATAGCATACTATTAAACAATGACTGGGTTACGAAAGAGATCAAAGAAGAAATGAAAAGCATACTGTAAACAAATGACAATGAAATCACAACAATTCAAAATCTATAGGACACAATGAAAGCAGTTTTGAGAGGGAAGTTCATAGCTCTACAGGCCTATCTCAAAAAAAAAAATACAAGAAAAAAATGGTAATAAATTACCTAACTTTGCAACTTAATGAATTAGAAAGAGAGCAACAAGAAAAGCCCACAGTATCCAGAAGGAAGGAGACAATAAAGATTAGAGCAGAAATAATTGACATAGAGACCAAAAAAAAAAAAAATAAACACAAAACAAAACAAACAAACAAACAAACAAACAAAAACAATATAAAAGATCAATGAAACCCAGAGCTATTTCTTTGAAAGGATAAACAAGATAGATGAAACTCTAGCCAGGCTCACCAAGAAACAAAGAGAGAGGACCTCCCCCCCAAAAAAAATCTGAAATGAAAGAGGTTAAGTAACAACTCAACACACAGATATACAAAGGACTGTAGAAAAACACTTACGAACAACTCTACTCCAACAAACTGGACAAACTCAATGAAATGGACACATTCCTAGAAAAATACAAGCTCCCAAAACTCAATCAGGAAGAATCAAAAAACCTAATAGGCTGATAACTAATAATGAAATTGAAACAGTAATCAAAAAGCTTCCAGCAAACAAAAGCCCTGGAACAGATAGCTTCACAGGGGAGTTTTACTGAACATTCAAAGAAGAACTAAAACCAATCCTTCTCAGACTATTTCAAAAAATTCAAGAGTAAGGCACACTCCCAAGCTCTTTTTATGAAGCCAGCATTACCCTAATCCCAAAACCAGATAAAGATACCACAAAGAAAGAGAATTACAGGCCAATATCCCTGATGAACATATGCTAGAATCCTCAACAAAATTCTAGGAAACCGAATCCAGCATTAAATTAGAAAGATTATACACCATGACCAAGTGGGATTTATTCCAGGGATGCAAGGCTGGTACAATATCCACAAATCAATACCCGTGATACATCAGATAAACGAATTGAGAAATAAAATACATAATTATATTAATTGATATAGAAAGGTATTTGACAAAGTCCAACACCCTTTTCTGATAAAAACGCTCAGCAAAGTGGGAATAGAAGGATCATACCTCTACATAATAAAAGCTGTATATGACAAACCAACAGACAATATTTTACTCAATGGGCAAAAACTAAAACCATTTTCCTTAAGAACAGGAACAAGACAGGGATGCCTGCTTTCACCACTCCTGTTCAACATAGTACTGAAAGTGCTAGCCAAAGTGATCAGACAAGAAGAAGAAATAAAAGGCATCCAAATTAAAAAAAAAAAGAAGTAAAATTGTCATTATTCCCAGATGACATGATACTGTACATAGAAACCCCTAAAGACTCCATCAAAAAATTATTAGACCTAATAAATAAATTTGGCAATGCAGCACGATACAAAATTAATACCAAGAAATCTATGGCATTTCTATACACCAATGGTGTACTTACAGAAAGTGAGACTAAGAAAACAATCCCATTACCATCGCACCAAAAAAATTAAGATACCTAGGAACAAACTTAAACTAAGGAGGTAAAAGACCTTTACTCAGAAAACTACAGGACATTAAAAAAAGAGATAGAGGAAGACATAAATAGATGGAAGAGCATACCGTGTTCCTGGATTGGTAGAATCAACACATTAAAATGTCCATACTACCCAAAGCAATCTATAGATTCAATGCACTCCCCATTAAAATACCAACAGCATATTTCACAGACCTAGAACGAACTCTCCAAAAATTCATCTGGACTAAAAAAAGAACCTCAATAGCTGCAGGGATCCCGAGAAAGAAGAACAAAGTAGGAGGGATCAAAAATTGGACAGATACATGCAAAAAAATGAAACTAGATCACCAACTTACACCATACACAAAAATAAACTCAAAATGGATCAAAGACTTAAACATAAGACAAGAAACAATAAAAATACTAGAGAAATCCACAGGCAGGAAAATCTTAGACATATGCCAAAGCAATATCTTCACCAATACAGATCCCAGGGCAATAGAAACTAAAGAGAAAATAAACAAATGGTACTACATCAAAATAAAAAGCTTCTGCACAGCAAAAGAAACCATCAACAAACAACAAGAAAGCCCACTACATGGGAGAACATATTTGCCAATGTTATCTCCGATCAGGGTTTAATCTCCAAAATTTACAGGAAAATCATACAACTTAAAAAAGGAAGATAAACAATCCAATCAAAAAATGGGCAATGGACCTAAATTGATGCTTTTCGAAAGAAACATAAGGAAGGCCAAGAGACATATGAAAACATGCTCAAAGTCACTAGTCAGCGGAGAGATGCAAATCAAAATGACAATGAGGTACCATCTCACACCTGTCAGAATGGCTATCATCAACAAATCAACAAATGACAAGTGCTGGCGAGGATGCAGGAAAAATAGGAACCCTTGTGCACTGCTGGTGGGAATACAGACTGGTGCAGCCACTGTGGAGAACAGTATGGAGTTTCCACAAAAAACTAAAAATGGAACTCCCATTTGACTCAGTGATCCCACTTCTAGGAATATATCCCAAGAAACACCAATCAGAAAGGATATATGCACCCCTGTGTTCATAGCAGCACAATTCACCATAGCTAAGATTTAGAATCAGCCTAAGTGCCCATCAGCAGATGAGTGGATTAGAAAACTATGGTACATCTACACAATGGAATACTACGCTGCTTTAAAAAAGAAGGAATTCTTACCATTTGCAGCAACATGGATGGAACTGGAGAGCATTATACTAAGTGAAATAAGCCAGTCAGTGAAAGAAAAATATCACATGATCTCATTCATTTATGGATAATAAAGAACATTATAACTTGATGAACAAAAAGATTGATACAGAGGCAGAGAAGTATCAAACAGACTGTCAAATTACAGCGGGAAGGCTGGGGAGGGGGGAGGGAGGTAAGAGATCAACCGAAGGATTGCATGCATGCATATTAGCATAACCAATGGACGCAAGACACTGGGGGGTGAGGGCATGTATGGGAGTGGGGTGGGGGGGCAATGGGGGTATATGGACACATGTAATACCTTAATCAATAAACAAACTGGAAAAAATTATTAGACTTAATAAATGAATTTGGCAATGTAGCACGATACAAAATTAACGCCAAGAAATCTATGGCATTTCTATACACCAACAGTGAATTTACAGAAAGAGAGATTAAAAAAACAATCACATTTACCATTGCACAAAAAAAATTAAGATTCCTAGGAATAAACTTAACTAAGGAGGTAAAAGACCTCTACTCAGAAAACTACAGGACATTGAAAAAAGAGATAGAGAAAGACATAAACAGGTGGAAGAACATACCGTGTTCATGGATTGGTAGAATCAAAATCATTAAAATGTCCATACTACCCAAAGCAATCTATAGATTCAATGCAATACCCATTAAAATACGAACGGCATATTTCACAGACTCTCCAAAAATTCATCTGGAATAAAAAAAGAACCTCAATAGCTGCAGGGATCCTGAGAAAGAAGAATAAAGTAGGAGGGATCTCAATACCAGATTTCAAGCTGTATTACAAAGCCACTGTTCTCAAAACAGCCTGGTACTGGCACAAGATCAGACATATAGACCAATGGAATAGAATAGAGAACCCAGAAATTGACCCAAACCACTATGCTCAATTAATATTTGACAAAGGAGGCAAGAACATACAATGGAGTCAAGACAGTCTCTTCAATAAATGGATAGGAAATTTGGTCAGACACATGCAAAAGAATGAAACTAGACCACCAACTTACACCACACACAAAAATAAACTCAAAATCGATAAAGGACTTAAACAAAAGACGGGAAATCATAAAAATACTACAGGAATCCACAGGCAGCAAAATCTCAGATATATGCTGAAGCAATAGCTTCACCGATACAGCTCCTAGGGCAATAGAAACTAAAGAGAAAATAAACAAATGGGACTACATCAAAATATAAAACTTCTGCATAGCAAAAGAAGCCATTAACAAAACAACAAGAAAGCCCACTGCATGGGAGAACATTTGCCAATGATATTTCAGTAAGGGTTTATTCTCCAAAATTCACAGGGAATTCATACAACTTAACAAAAGGAAGATAAACAACCCAATCAAAAAATGGGCTAAGGACCTAAATAGATACTTTTCGAACGAAGACATAAGGAAGGCCAAGAGACATATGAAAACATGCTCAAAGTCACTAGTCAGCGGAGAGATGCAAATCAAAATGACAATAAGGTACCATCTCACACCTGTCGGAATGGCTATCATCAACAAATCAACAAATGACAAGTGCTGGCGAGGATGTGGAAAAAAGGAACCCTTGTGCACTGGGAATGCAGACTGATGCAGCCACTGTGGAGAACAGTATGGAGTTTCCTCAAAAAACTAAAAATGGAACTCCCATTTGACTCAGTGATCCCACTTCTAGGAATATATCCCAAGAAACTAGAAACACCAATCAGAAAGGATATATGCACCCCTGTGTTCAAAGCAGCAAAATTTACAATAGCTAAGATTTGGAATCAGCCTAAGTGCCCATCAGCAGATGAGTGGATTAAAAAACTGTGGTACATCTACACAATGGAATACTTTGCTGCTGTAAAAAGGAAGGAACTCCTACCATTTGCAACAGCATGGATGGAGCTGGAGAGCATTATACTAAGTGAAATAAGTCAGTCAGAGAAAGATAAATAGCACATGATCTCACTCATTTATGGAATATAATGAACAACATAAACCGATGAACAAAAACAGATGCCGAGACAGAGAAGCATCAATCAGATGCTCAAACCTCAGAGGGAAGGTAGGGGAGGGTGGGGGTAAGATGGAGAGATCAACCAAAGGACTTGTATGCATGCATATAGGCATAACCAATGGATGCACACAACAGGGGGTGAGGGTGAGGGCAAGATTGGGGTTGTGGGGGGCACTGGGAGGATAAGGACACATTTGTAATACCTTAATCAATAAAGGGGAAAAAAGAAGTAAAAGCATGAGATACAACAGTAACAAATTAAGGGACACAAAACATAAAAAACGTAAGATATGATGTCAAAAACAAATATGGCAAGCAAAGTTTAAAAATACAATGGTTTTAGAATGCATTCAAACTTATAGGACCAACCATTTAAAATAGACTGCTATATACAGAGCTTGTTATATATGAATCTTGTAACCATAAACTAAAAAGAAGACTCTAATATACACATTAAAAAAATAAAGAAAAAGGAACCCAAGAAAAGCACTAAAATCATCGATGTACAAGGAAGGAAGAAAGGAACATAGGATGACAAAAATGATCAGAAAACAATAAATGCCAATAATTATATACCTACTCACCCTATATAATAAAAGGGTAATATGCAAATTGACACTAACAGCAGAACAACCGGAACAACGGCTGGACCAGTCACTATTAGGCGCACTGACCACCTCTTGGTCCTTTTCCCTGGCCAGCAGGCTCCATTCCCCGAAGGCAAACGAGGAACTGGGGGTGGGTGGTGGGGGACACGTCAGCACCAAACCAAGGCCCCTGCCCTGCTGGTCGCTCCACACACAGAGGAAGATCTGCAGCGGGGGTGGAGTCGGCAAGCAGGTGGGAACGGCTGACCTCTTGGTCCCTCCCCCTCCCCCCCCCCCCCCCCGCCGGCAGGCTCGGATCACCCACTGGCGAACGGGGAGCCAGGGGTGGGTGGCAGGGCCACCTTCTGGCAGCTGGGGAAGATGGCCCTGATCACAGGCCAGGTCTAGGGACTGTACTCATGCACAATTTTTGTGTGCCGGGCCTCTAGTAATTACTATAAATTTAAACTGACTAAATGTTCCAATCAAAAGATATAGGATGGCTGAATAGATTTTAAAAAATGAAAAAACCAGCACCCATGCATATGCTGCCTATAAAAGACTCACTTTAGATAAAAAGATACAGACTCAAAGTGAAGGGATGCAAAAGCATACTTCATGCAAATGGAAACAAAAAGAAAGCTAGAATACCAATAGTCAAAGCAGAATTTAAAACGAAGGCTGCAGAATTGAGCCAACCCATGCCAGAAGGGTTTGGCGAAGCCCTAGGAGGCTCGATGAGCACAGGAGGGCAGAGAGGCTGCTTGAGTGCTCCTGGGTCAGGTGGTAAGCCAGGGTTGCCACTGGAGGGGCATTTCCAAGGCATGGAGGAAGAGTAGGAGATGCTGCTCCTCTTCTCCCTCTCTCCAGGATCCTTCTCCAGCTCCATCAGCCTAAGCCCACAGCCACTTTGGGGAGAAAAGGTGGTGGCTCTCAGCACTCGCTGCAGCTGCCAGCAGCCTGCCTCAATGCAATGTCTCTAGTGTTCTCCAGTAGCAGGACCTGGTCTCCACATGAGTTAATAAAGTTGATGAAAGAACAGATTCTATGAGATTAAGAGACTTAAAATGCCAGAAGAGGACTCCCCAGTCTGGTGCAGCTCTGGCTCAGAAGCCATGCCATCTTGAAGTGGGGAGCAGCAGCAGCTAGGCACTCAGCCTCGCCACAACCCAGACTAATTTTGGGCACAGCACAGCCCACCCAGCAAGGCAAAAGCCAGCAGGCCTGAGCTCCCGTAGTTGAAAGCTGGGGACCAGCTCTGTGGGGTAAGGAAGTATAGCTCAGAATAGGGACAATTAAGACATGAGACTCAAGGTAGACAACCACTGGACTACTAGGGCCTTCAACCTCTCCAACCTCAATCAGGATGCTCAGGGTCAAAAAGGGATAGTGACTTACATTCACCTGCACTAGAGCAGCTCCCAGGAGGCCCAGGAAAGACACACCAAGGGACCAGATTCACATCAGAGCAAAATCCAGCGAGCCCACAAATAGCGGAGTCAAAGGTCTTTGAGTGTGTGTGTGTGTGTGTGTATTTTTTGTTTTTCTTTTTTTGTGCCATCCCCCCTTTCTTTTTTCTTGCATATCTCTAATTTCTCTTTCCTTTTATTCTATTCTACTTTAGACTATTATTATTATTAATTTTGTTATTCTTCTTTCTCATTTCTTTTGTCTTACTTTTCCTATCTATATCTTAATATACCATTATTACGTTTTAATTTATTATTATTTCATTTATTTCCTGTTTCCTATTTCCTCCTATAATAGTTCACTTAGCTTCCTCCTCGCTTCCATATAGCCATTTTTTCATCTTCTTTTCCTTTTTTCTTTACAACCCCTCTAATTCTTCGGTTGCGTGTCTTTTAGTATTCCTTTTATTTTATTTTTTAAGCTTTGCTTTCTCTTCTTTTTCCTTTTTGGTCTTTTCTATTGTTGTTGCATAGAGTAGCTTGATTTTTGTGGTGTTTTTAGTTTGGCCCTGTTGTGTCTTATTCTGTTCTGTAAGCACCTGTATAATAGCAGGCATGATGACATGGGGGTTGAACCTCACTGGCAGCAAATTGGAGGGGAGATCCCTCCCACGAATGGGACATCAACAATCAAGTCCCAATTATAACAGGAGAGCCTAAATAAAGCACACAGGGACATTCTGAGAGCATCCAGCTCAGGTGAACTAAGAGACTGCACCACTGGATCCCTCAAGACACATTCTACATTAGGCCATTCCACAAAGACTGGCAGGCATAACAGTTCTACCTAACACAGAGAAGCAAATACAGAGAGACAGCTAAAATGGGGAAACAAAGAAACAATCCTCAAATGAGAGAAAAGAAGGTATCTTCAGAAAAAGAACTAAATATAATGGAGGCAAACAACCTATAGGACATAGAGTTCAAAACAATGGTTATAAAGATACTTAAGGAACTTAATGCAAATTACAACACTATGCAAAGGGAAATAGAGGCCATGAACAACAACCAGACAGAAATGAAGAATGATATATCTGACATCAAGTACTCACTGAAAGGTATTAAAAGAAGATTGAATGAAGCAGAGATTGAATCAGTGATTTGGAACAGTGGTTGCCAACCTTTCGAACCTCACAGACCACCAGTGGTCCGCGGACCACCAGTTGGCAACTGCTGCTCCAAAGTTTTCCTTAAAACCAGCGGTCACCAACCTTTCGGACCTAACGGACCACCAGTGGTCCACAGACCACCAGTTGGTGACCACTGATTTGGAAGACAAGGTAGAAATAAATACCCAATTAGAGCAGCAAATAGAAAAAAGAATTGACAAGCAGGAAGATAGCTTAAGGGAGCTCTGGGCTAAGATGAAATGTAACAACATCCACATTATAGGATAACAGAAGGGGAAGAGGGAGAGCAAGGAACAGAGAACCTGTTTAAAGAAATAATGACAGAAAACTTCCCCAACCTGGTGAAGGAAAATGTCACACAAGTTCAGGAGGCACAGAAAGGCCCAATCGAGGGGAACCCAAAGAGAACCACATCATAATTAAAATGGCAAACATTAAAGACAAAGAAAGAATCATAAAGGCAGCAAGAAAGAGACAGAAAATTACCTACAAAGGACTTCCCATTATAATGTTAGCTGACTTCTCAATAAAAACACTTAAGGCCAGAAGGGAGTAGCATGAAGTACTCAAAGTAATGAAAATCAAGGGCCTAAATCCAAGACTAGTGTATCTAGCAAGGCTATCATTTAAAACTGAAGGAAAAATAAAAAGCTTTCCAGAGAAAACAAGTTAAAAAAGTACATTACCACCAAACCAGGAATGAAAGAAATGTTAAAGGGAATGCTTAAAGAAGAAGTAAAGGAGAGAGGATCATAGGCCTAAAGAAAATAAAAATGATAATACATAACTAACAATAGTAAGTATAAATATAAATGGATTAAATGCTCCAATCAAAAGACATAGGGTGACTGAATGGATAAGAAAACATGACCCATGTATATGTTGTCTGTAAGATATCCACCTAAGAACAAAAGATACACTCAAATTGAGAGTGAAGGGATGGAAAAATATATTCCATACAAATGGAAAGGAAAAAAAAAAAAAACTGGGGTAGCACTACTCATATCAGATGAAATAGAATTCAAAAGAAAGGCCATAGCAAGAGACAAAGAAGGCCGCTTCATAATACTGAAGGTAAACATATATGCACCCAATATAGGAGCACCCAAGTACATAAAAAACTCTTGATGGACTTTAAGGGAGAGATTGACAGCAATACAGACATAGTAGGGGACTTAAACACCCCACTGACATCACTGGATAGATCTTTCAGATAAAAAATTAACAAGGAAAGAGAGGCCTTATATGATACACTAGATCAGATGGATCTAACCGATATTTACAGAACATTTCACTCCAAAGCAACAGAATACACATTCTTCTCAAGTGCACATGGAAAATTTTCAAAGACAGACCACATGTTAGGACACAAAACAAGCCTATACAAATTCAAGACGATTGATATAATACCAAGCTTCTTCTCGGATAACATGAAGTGGGAAATCAACTCTATGAAAACAACACCAAAAATCCTTAAATATATGGAGGCTAAATAGCTTGTTATTAAACAATGGGTTAAGCAAGAAATTAAAAACTTCCTGGAAACAAATGAAAATGAACAAACAACCACCCCAAACCTAAGAGACATGGTGAAAGCAGTACTAAGAGGGAATTTCACAGCATTACAGGACTATCACTAGAAACAAGAAAAAGCACTAATAAACTATTTAACCTTTTAACAAAATAACTTAGAAAGAGAATAGCAAGAAAAACCTGGGGGAAGGAAATAATAAGATCAGAGTGGAAATAAATGACACAGAGACTAAAAAAAAAAAAACACAGTACAAAAGCTCAATAAATCCAAGAGCTGGTTCTTTGAAAGGATAAATAAGATTGATGAACCCTTAACCAGACTCATCAAGAAATAAAGAGGACCAAAATAAAATCAGAAATGAAAGAAGAAATATAACAACGGGCACCACAGAAATACAGAGGATTGTAAGCAAATACTACAAACAACTATATGCCAAAAAAACTGAACAACCTAGGCAAAATGGACAAATTCCTAGAAACATACAATATTCTAAAACTCAATCAGGAAGAATCAGAAAATCTGAGGAGGCCAATAACAATTGATGAATTGAAGCAGTAATGAGAAAATTTCCAGCAAACAAAAGTCCTGGACCAGAAGGATTTACAGGAGAATTTTACCAAGCATTAAAGAAGAACTAACAGCTATCATCCTAAAAGTATTCCAAGCTCTTTTTACAAAGCTAGCATTATCCTAAAACCAAAACCAGATAAAGACACTACAAAGAAAGAAAATTATAGGCCAATATCCCTGATGAACACAGATGCTAAAATCTTCAACAAAGGATCAGCAAATCAGATACAACAATATACTAAAAAGATCATATACCATGACCACATAGGATTTATTCCAGGGATACAAGGTTGGTGCAATATTTGCAAATCAATAAATGTGATACATAAACAAACTGAAAGATAAAAACCACATGATCGTATCAACAGATGCAAAAAAGCATTCGACAAAATCCAGAACGCTTTTTTGATTAAAACTCTCAGTAAAGTGGGAACAGAGGGATGAAGGATGGATCATATCTCAACATAATAAAGGCCATATATGACAAATCTACAGCAACATCACACTCAATGAGCAAAAATTAAAATCATTTATATTAAGAATAGGAACAACAATGTCCACTTTCACCACTCTTAGTCAACATAGTACTGGAAGTTCTAGCCACAGCAATCAGAGAAGAAGAGATAAAAGGCATCCAAATTGGTAAGAAGGAAGTAAAACTCTCATAATTCACAGATGACATGATATTGTACATAGAAAACCCTAAAGACTCCAGCAGGATATTATTAGACTTAATAAATGAATTTGGCAAGATAGCGGGAATCAAAATCAACATCCAGAAATCAATGGCATTTTTTTACAATAATAATGAACTCTCAGAAAGAGAAACTTAAAAAGCAATCCCATTTACCACTGCAACAACAACAACAAAATATATCTAGAAATAAACTTTACCAAGGAGGTAAAAAACCAGTACTTGGAAAACTGCAGGACACTGAAAAAAAAAATATACAGGAAGATACAAACAAATAGAGGTATAGAGGAAGCATATACCATGTTCATAGATTGGAAGAATTAACATCATTAAAATGTCTATACTACCCAAAAGCAATCTATAGATTGCACAGAATTCCTTTTAAAATACCAAGGCATACTTCACAGGACTAAAACAATACTCCAAAAATTTATATGGAACCATATAATACCCCGAATAGCTGCAGCAATCTTGAGAAAGAAGAACAAAGGAGAAGGGATCACAATACTGGATATCAAACTATACTACAAAGCCCTTATAACCAAAACATCCTGATACTAGCACAAGAACAGGAATATAGACCAATGGATCAGAACAGAGGTCTCAGAAATCGATCCAAGCTATTAGGCTCAATTAATATTTGACAAAGGCGTCAAGAACATACAATGGAGTAAAGACAGTCTTTTCAACAAATGGTCCTAGGAAAACTGGACAGACATATGCAAAAAGATGAAATTATACCACCAACTTACACCATACACAAGAATAAACTCAAGATGAATAAAATATTTAAATGTAAGGTTTCATCCATAAATATCTTAGAGGAGAACATAGGCAGTAAAATCTCAAACATTTCAAGTAGCAATCTGTTTATGGATACATCTCCTAGTGCAAAGGAAACTAAAAAGAAAGTAAACAAATGGGACTACATCAAAATGAAAGCTTCTGCACAGTAAAAGAAACAACCATCAAAATTGAAAAGGACCCCACTGTATGGGAAAATATATTTGCCAATAATATATCTGATAAGGGGATAATACCCAAAATACATGAAGTACACATACAACTCAACAAAAGGAAGATAAACAATCCAATTAAAAAATGGGCAGGAGACCTGAATAGACAGTTCTCCAAAGTAGACATACAAATGGCCAAGAGACATGTGAAAAAAAAAGCTCAAAGTTACTAATTATCAGAGAAATGCAAACTCAGACCTCATGGAGATATTACCTCACACCTGTCACAATGGCTATTATCAACAAATCAAAAACAACAAGTGCTAGCAAGGATGTGGAGAAAAGGGAACACTAGTTCACTGCTGGTGGGAATGCAGATTGGTGCAGCCACTATGGAAAACAGTATGGAGTTTCCTCAAAAAATTAAATATCCCTTTGTCAGCCATAAGCGTCTATAGACGCAAGCAGCGTCATGCGCGTCTGTAGCCACAAACCTCGCATATCATCTCTGGTTGCCCAATTTTAAAATCAGACTTGTAAGTGACATCTCTGGGTTTGTAAAGAAAATTATGGTAACTTAAATTCGTAAATATTCCAGTGCATATGGAAGAAATAGGGATGGTTTCCGTTTTGGCAGTTAACTGGATATGGATCTTCCCTTTGAACCAGTGATCCCACTTCTGGGATTATATCCTAAAATCCCCAAAACACCAATCAGAAAGAATATATGCACACACCCATCCCTCCCATGTTCATAACAGTGTTATTACAATAGCTAAAATTTTGAAACAGCTTAAGGAAGCTTTGGGACAACATGAAATGTAAAAATATTCACATAGTAAGTGCACCAGATTAAAAAAAAGGAGCAAAGGACAGGGAATGTGTTTGAAGAAATAATAGCAGAAAACTTCCCTAACCGGGTAAAGGAAAAAGTTACACAAGCTCAGGAGGCACAGAGAGTCCGAAGCAAGAAGAACCTAAACAGGCCCATGCCCAGACACATCATAATTAAAAAGCCAAAAATTAAAGCCAAAGAAAATCTTAAAGGCAGCAAGAGAAAAGCAAACTGTTACCTACAAAGGAGATCACATCAGGCTGTCATCTGATTTCTCATCAGAAACTCTACAGGCTAGAAGGGAATGGCATGAAGTACTCCAGGTAATGGAAAACAAGGACTTGAAACCAATATAGTTACTATATCCAGCAAGGCTATCATTCAAAATAGGTGGTGAAATAAAGGGCTAAGGGAGTTCATCACCAACAAGCCAGCATTACAAGAAATGCATAAGGAACTGCTGTAATGAGAAGAAATAGAGAGAGAAACCTAGGCATACAGAATTAAAATGGCAATAAAAGTACCTAAGAGTACTAACCTTAAATGTAAACGGATTTAATGCTCCAATCAAAAGACATAGGGTAACTGAATGGGTTAAAAAACATGATCCAACTATATGCTGTCTACAAGAGACTTACCTCAGAATAAAAGACTCACATAGGATGAGAGTGAAGGGATGGAAAAAAGTTTTTTATGCTTATGGAAATGAAAAAAAAAAAGCTAGAGTAGCAATATTCATATCATAACCCTGGTAAACATATATGTACCAAATATAGGAGCACCTAACTACTACATATATTTTAAAAAATACTTCTAGAGGACTTTAAGGGAGAGAACAACAATACAGTCATGGTAGGGGAGTTTAACACCCTCTGACTTCATTAGATGGATCTCCCAGACAAAAATTTAACCTGGAAACAGAGCCTCTAAAGGACACACTGGATCAGATGGATTTAATTCACATTTATGAAACATTTCATCCCAAAGCTGCAGAATATACAGTCTTCTCAAGTGCAAATGAATCATTCACAAAGATAGACCACATGTTTGGACACAAAACAAGTCTCTACAAGTTCAACCAAGTCAGATCACAGTGGAATGAAATTAGAAATGAACTATAGTAAAAACATCCTAAAACATTCAAACTCATGGAGGTTAAATAGCATATTATTAAACAATGAACTGGTTACCAATAAGATCAAGAAAGAAATAAAAATCTTCCTGGAAAAAAATGAAAATGAACACACAACAATCCAAAACCTATGGGACACAGTGAAAGCAGTCTTCAGAGGGAAGTTCATAGCACTACAACCTTCTTTTAAAAAAGAAGAAATATTAATAATAAACTATTTAACCCTAAAATTTAAAGAACTAGAAAGAGGACAACAAGAAAAGCCCAGAGGAGGTAAAAGAAATAATAAAAATTAGATCAGAAATAAATGACAGACACTAAAAAAAAATACAAAAAGGAGATATATGTACTACTATTTGTAATACTTTAAACAATAAAATAAAATAAAAAAATACAAAAAAAATAAATGAAAGCAAGAGCTGGTTCTTTGAAAGGATAAACAAGATTGATGAACCATTAGCCATACTCAACAAGAAATAAAGAGGATCCAAGAAATAAAACCAAACGAAACTGGAAAAGTAACCACTGACACCACAAAGGATTGTAAGAAAATACTATGAACAACTATGTGCCGACAAACTGGACAATGTGGCTGAGATGGAAAAATTCCTACAAAAATACAATCGCCCAAAACTGAATCAGGAAGAATCAGAAAACCTGAACAGTCCAATAACAACTGATGAAATTGAAGCAATAGTAAAAAAAACTTCCAGTAAACAAAAGCCTGGGTCCGGATGGCTTTCCAGAGCAGTTTTACCAAACATTCCAAGAAGAATACCTATACTACTCAAACTATTTTTAAAACTCCAAGAGGAAGAAGGAACACTTCCAAGCTCTTTTTATGAGGCCAGCATTATCCTAATTCCAAAATCAGATAAAGACACTACAAAGAAAGAGAACTACAGGCCAATATCCCTAATGATCATAGATGCTAAAATCCTCAACAAAATATTAGGAAATTGGATCCAGCAATATATTAAAGAGATCACACACCATGACCAAGTGGGATTTTTCCAGGGATGCAAGGATGGTACAATATTTGCAAATCAAGAAATGTGATACATCAAATGAACAAATTGAAAAACAACGATCACAGGATCATATCAATAGATGCAGAAAAACAATTCAATAAAATCCAACACCCATTTTTTAAAATATATTTTATTGATTTTTTTACAGAGAGGAAGGGAGAAGGATAGAGAGTTTGAAACATCGATGAGAGAGAAACATCGATCAGCTGCCTCCTGCATAGCCCCTCCTGGGGATGTGCCTGCAACCAAGGTGCATGTCCTTGACTGGAATCGAACCTGGGACCCTTGATTCCGCAGGCCGACGCTCTATCCACTGAGCCAAACCGGTTAGGGGCCAACACCCATTTTTGATAAAAACTCTCAGCAAAGTGGGAATAGAAGGAGCATATCTCAACATAATAAAGGCCATATATAACAAACCTATAGAGAACATCATATTCAATGGGCAAATACTAAAAACATTTCACCTAAGAACAGGAAGACAGGGATGTCCACTTTCACCACTCTTATTCAATACTAGAGGCCCGAAATTCATGCAGGGGAGGGGGTGGTCCCTCAGCCCGGCCTGCATCCTCTCGCAATCCAGGATCACTAGCTCCTAACTGCTCACCTGCCTGCTGCCTGATCACCCCTAACCGCTCTGCCTGCCTCCCTGATCACCCCTAACTACTCTGCCTGCCTGCCTGATCACCCCTAACCACTCTGCCTGCCTCCCTGATCACCCCTAACCACTCTGCCTGCCTGCCTGATTGCCCCTAATCACTTGCCTGCCTGCCTGATCACCCCTAATCACTTGCCTGCCTGCCTCATCTCCCCTACCCTTCTGCCTGCCTGATAGCCCCAACCACTCTGCCTGCCTGCCTGATCACCCCTAATTACTCACCTGCCTGCCTGATCACCCCTAACCATTCTGCCTGCCTGCCTCATCTCCCCTAACCCCCTCTGCCTGCCTGCCTGACCACCCCTAACCACTCTGCCTGCCTGCCTGATTGCCCCTAATTGCTCGCCTGCCTGCCTGATCACTCCTAACTGCCTCTGCCTGCATGCCTGATCACCCCTGCCTCTGCCTCGCCCCCACTGCTGCAGCTTCATCCAGAAGGACATCCGGAATGATGTCTGGAAGGTCGTTCAGCTGTCCAGTCTAATTAGCATATTATGCTGTAGAGGGCTGCCTGGGAAGGCACATGGGCATTTCTTTAAATTGTTGTCAGCTGAGCCCGAGGCGACTGGCAGAGCCGAGTCTTGGTTACGCCCTCCCCAAAGAGGTGGGGGGCGTTATCAGTACTGACTTTTTACCTTTGTCCAGGTGCCAGGAAGTGGGCTTTGATATGTAAATCTAGGCAAGCACCAGGAATACTAGGGCCTACTCAAGAATGCAAATAAGCTCCTTTGATCCTAAGTTTTGGTGATACTTCCTGGTATTTGGGGGTATAAAATAAATGTGCTGCATGGGCTTCAGGTCACTGCCTCTCCATCAGAGAGGATGGCGTCCCACCTGGCTCCCAGCTTTGTTTCTATCTTTCTATCTGGTCTCTTTCTTTCTTTTATTTCTTAATCCCCAGCTCCTCCACTCAGGAACCGGACATGTTCCTTTTCCGTGCTGGACGCAGAAAAGAGAGAACACCTCTACATTATGCTTTTATTATTATAGATAAGAAATATTACTGATGATTACCTTTATTCTAAGAAAATTCAAATGGGAGCATATCACCTAGAGATAGAAATAATGACCGATGAGGCCTTGTGCCTCTCTTTTGGGAAAGTGACAGCATCTTCAATTATTTAAGGGGTATTTGTGTGACCCTGCTATTGTTTCTGGAAGTTTAATATAGGGTAAAGGGTGAGAATAAATGCCGAATAGGCAAAGGGGAGGTTTTGTCTGTTGGCTCAGAGCTCCATCTATGCCCTTCTGTGCTTTCCTGTAGTTCAGGGGAAATTGCGTTTCCTAGATGCCCCTGGCAGCAAACTTCTCACTGCGGAGCATGGACGCAGTGGAGAAGCTCCACTCTCTGCTCCTCACTGGGCTCAGCAGGGGTGGGGGCGGGAGCAGGGGCAGGGGCAGAGGCAGTGCAGTCCACAGGCTGCTGTCTTCCATGGCAGCACCCATCCAATGGCAGCAACAAGTTCTCAGCAGCCTCAGCAGGTCATGGTATGGCTCCCTCATCCATGAGAGTGAGAATGGCTTCCTGTAGCTATTAATCTCTAACTTCACTTTTTTTTTCCTCTTCTAGCCTTTCCTTTCCAACCCTTTGGTAACCAATTCCCAATATTAAATTCTATATGTTTGAAATACCTAGTGGGGGCTCTATTTCTCCACTGATGTAGGTGAACACACAGCCCAGCCTATGCAAAGAATAATATGAATGGGGAGGAGGAGGAGGAGGTCATTGATAGGCCAGAAAAAAAAAGAAAAAGAAAAAATCATATAATAGGACGTCAGGGACAACATGCTATGATTTATTTTTTTGTTTGTTAATCTTCCCTAGAGAATATTTTTCCATTGATTTTGAGAGAGAGAGAGAGAGAGACTGAGACATTGAAGTGAGAGAGACACATAAATTGGTTGTCTCCTGCATCTTCCCTGAACAGGGCTGAGGATCGAAGCTGCAACCCAGGTTGGTGCCCTTGAACTTGAGATCCTTTAGTGGGCAGGTGGGCGCTCTAACCACTGAGCAAGGCTGGCCAGGGCCATGCTATGATTTCTGATGTTAGCAGTTGCAGGTGGTGATAAGGCTCAGAGTACAGCCTTAGAAATAGTGGCTGAGATGAAGTGAAAGTGTAGTTTTACTGTAATTGATGATCTTTTAACTGTGATGTGATGGTGCTACTTGGTTCACTCAAGTGACTGTCAAAATAAGGAACAATAATTCCAGGATATGAGATAGGGAGAAGGATGAGGGCATGTCAGACTGTGCCGTGGAGGCTCAGAGCAGGCGCTCTGTGTGTGTGTGTGTGTGTGTCCACTGTGGGCCCCGAGCCGTGCCGGGGAGGCTCGGAGCAGGCGCTGTGTGTGTGTCTGCTGGGGGCCTTTCCCCAGCCGCACCGCAGAGGCTCGGAGCAGGTGCCCCTGTGTGTTCTTCTCTCAGGCTCTGGGCTATGCCTGCGTGTTGTTCTCTCAGGCTCGGGGACACACCTGGCCCCTCCTCCTGAGCTGGTCGTGACCATTACAGCATCCTGACCTAATTTGCATATTTCTCATATATATATATATATATATATATATATATATATATATATATATATATGATAGATAGATAGTACTGGAAGTCCTAGCCACAGCAATCAGACAAGAAGAAATAAAAGGCATCCAAATTAGAAAGGAAGAAGTAAAACTCTCATTATTCGCAGATGACATAATATTGTACATAGAAAACCCTAATGACTCCACCAAAAACTATTAGATTTAATAAATGAATTTGGCAATGTAGCAGGATACAAAATCAACACCCAAAAATCGATGGCTTTTTCGTACACCAATAATGAATTCCCAGAAAGAGAAATTAAACAAAGAATCTCATTTACCATTGCAACAAAAAAATTTAAGATACTTAGTAATAAACTTAACCAAGGAGGTAAAAGACTTATACTCAGAAATCTATAGGATGTTGAAAAAAGAGATAGCGGAAGATACACACAAGTAGAATAATATATAATGTTCATGGATTGGTATAATCAACATTATTAAAATGTCCATACTACCCAAGGCAATCTACAGGTTCAATGCAATCCCTACTAAAATACCAACAGCATATTTCACAGTTCTAGAACAAATACTCCAAAAATTTGTATGGAACCAAAAAAGACCCCCTAATAGCTGCAGCAATCTTGAGAAAGAAGAACAAGGTTGGAGGAATCACAATACCAGACATCAAATTATACTACGAAGTCACCGTAATCAAACAGCCTGGTACTGGCACAAACACAGACATATAAACCAATGGAACAGAACAGAGAACCCAGTCATTATGCTCAATTAATATTTGGCAAAGGAGGAAAGAGCATACAAGGGAGTCAAGACAATCTCTTCAATAAATGGTGTTGGGAAAATTAGACAAATACATGCAAAAAAATTAAACTAGACCACCAACTTATACCATACACAAGAATAAACTCAAGATGGGTAGAAGTCCTAAATGTAAGTTGGTAAACCATAAAAACTGTAGTAGAAACCATAGGCAGCAAAATATCAGACATCTCTCATGGCAATATGTTTACGGATACATCTCCTAGGGCAAAGGAAACTAAGGAGAAAATAAACAAATGGGATTACATCAAAATAAAAAGCTTCTGCACAGCAAAAGAAACCATCATCAACAAAACAAAAGAAGAGCCCACTGTATGGGAGAACATATTTGGCAATGATACATCTGATAAAAGGTTAATGTCTAAAATATATAAGGAATTCATACAACTTAACAAAAGGAAGATAAACAATCCAATTAAAAAATGGACAAAGGACATAGACACTTCTCTAAATTGGACATACAGAAGGCCAAGAGACATATGAAAAAATGCTCAGAGTCACTGATCATCAGAGAGATGCAAATTAAAACGACAATGAGGTATCATCTCACACCTGTTAGAATGGCTGCCATCCACAAATTAACAAGTGACAAGTGCTGGCTGGCAAGGATGTGGAGAAAAGGGAACCCTAGTACACTGCTGGTGAGAATGCAGACTGGTATAGTCATTATGGACAACAGTATGGAGTTCCCTCAGAAAATTAAATATGGAACTGCCATTTGACCCAGTGATCCCACTTCTAGGAATATATCCTATGAAGCCTGAAACACCAATCAGAAATAATGTATGCACCCCTATGTTCATAGCAGCACAATTTATAATAGCTAAGATCTGGAAACGGCCCAAGTGCCCATCAGTAGACGAGTGGATAAAAAAGGCTTTGGTACATTTATAACATGGAATACTATGCAGCAGTAAAAAAGAACAATCTCTTTCCCTTTGAGACAGCATGGAGAGACCTGGAGAGTATTATATTAAGTGAAATAAACCAGTAGAAAAAGGCAAGTATCACATGATCTCATTCATATGTGACATGTAATGAACAAAATAAACTGATGAACAGAATGGATCCTGAGACATGGAAGCATGGAACAGAGTACAGCATCTTGGAGGGAATGTGTGTGTGTGGGGGGAGGGGGGTTAGTGGGAGGTGACCAACCAAGAACTTGTGTGTACATATGTATAGCCCATGAATACAGATAATAGTGTGGTGAAAGACTGGGGTAAGCTGGTGGGGGTCAATGGGGGATAAAGGGGGACATATGTAATACTTTCAACAATAAAATTTTTAAAAAAGATTTAAAAAATTACAGACCAATATCCTCAATGAACATAGATGCAAAAATTATTAACAAAACATGAGGAAACTGATTTTCAACAATACATTAAAAAGATTATACACCACAATCAAGTGGGATTTGTTCCAGGATGCAAGGATGGTTCACTTCCTGAAAATCAATGTGATACACCACATAAATTTAAGAATAAAAATTATAGATCATCTCAAGAGACACAGAAAAAGTATTCAATGTCTATTCATGATAAAAACTCTCCAGAAAGTTAGTATAGAAAAAAATATACCTCAACATAATAACAGCCATATTTGAAAAAACTCACAGCTAACACCCTACTCAATGGTGAAAAGCTGAAAGCTTTTTCTCTAGGATCAGGAACAAGACAGGGGTTCCCACTCTCACCACTCTTATTCAACATACTATTGGAAGTCCTAGCCACAGCAATCAGAGAATAAAAAGAAATAAAAGACATCCAAATTGAAAAGAAAAAAAGTAAAATTGTCACTATTTGCAGAGAATATTATACTATACATAGAAAACTCTAAAGTTATACCCTCAAAAAACTATTAGAACTAGTGAATAAATTCAGTAGAGTTGAAGAATAGAAAATTAGTTTTCTAAAGACAAATAATAAACTACACAAAAAAATATTTTAAAATCCAATTTACAATTGCAAAAATACCTAGGAATAAATTTATCCAAAAAAATTAAAGACCCCTTCTCTAAAAACTAAGAGACATTGATGAAAGAAATTGAAGGATAAACCATACCCATGGATTAGAGATATTAATATTATTAAAATGTCCATACTACCCAAAGCAATCTACAGATTCAATGCAATCCCTATCAAAATACCTATGGCACTTTTCACAGAACTAGAACAAATAATCCTAAAATGTATATGGAAACACAAAAGACCTTGAGTAGCCAAAGAAATCTTGAGAAAGAACAACGTTAGAGGTATTACACTCCCTGATTTCAAACTATACCACAAAGCTACAGTAATCAAAACAGTATGGTACTGGAACAAAAACAGACATGTAGATCAATGAAACAGAACAGAGAGCCCAAAAGTAAAAACATACTTATATATGGTCAGTTAATCAACAACAAAAAAGGTAAAGATACATAATAGGATAAGAGAGTCTCTTTAATGTGTTGGGAAAATTGGACAAATGCATGCCAAAAAAAAAAAACCCGAAAAGTAGACCATTGTCTTACACCATCTATACTAATAAAAGAGTTATATGCTAATTAGACTGGGAGACCTTCCAGAGACCTTCTGGACAAAGCCGGGGGCTTGGCCCGCCTGAAAACCACCCCCAAACAGCCCTCAGCCCCTCACCCAGGCTGGCCACGCCCCCTAGCGGGGACCTTCACCCCGACGGGGGCGAGGCCAGCCTGCAAACTGCCCCAGCCCCCCAAGGGGACCCCCACCCTGATCCAGACCCCCTTCAGGGCAGACCAGCTGGACCCTACCCATGCACCAGGCCTCTATCTATACTAATAAAAGGGTAATATGCTAATTAGATCAGGAGACCTTCCGGACATCCTACCAGACAAAGCCATGGTGGTGGGGTAGAGGCAGAGGCAGTTAGGGGCAATCAGGCCAGGAGGGGAGGGCAGTTGGGGGTGATCAAGCTGGTGGGGGGAGGGCAGTTGGGGGCGAGCAGGCTGGCAGAGGGGGCAGTTGGGGGCGAGCAGGCCAGAGTGGGGGGTAGTTGAGGGCTATCAGGCCAGCAAGGGGGAGGGCAGTTGGGGGCGAGCAGGCCGATGGGAGGGGGGCAGTTGGGGCGAGACGGCCAGCAGTGGGGGGCAGGTGAGCAGTTAGGAGCCAGCGGTTCCAGATTGCGAGAGGGATGTCTGACTGTCAGTTTAGGCCCGACCCCATAGGGATCGGGCCTAAACCAGCAATTGGACATCTCCCGAGGGGTCCCAGATTGGAGAAGGTGCAGGCCGGGCTGAGGGACAACCTCCGGGCCCCCACTCCCCGCCCCCCTGGTGCATAAATTTCATATACTGGGCCACTAGTATACAAATATAAACTCAAAATGGATTAAAGAATTAAATGTAAGACCTGAAACCATAAACGTACTAGAAAAAAACATAGGCAGAAAACTCTTTGACATTGACCTTAGCCATAACTTATTGGATATATCTACTCAGGCAAAGGCAACAAAAGCAAAAGTAAACAAATGGGACTATATCAAACTAAACAGGTTTTGCAAAGTGAAGGAAATCATCAACAAGATGAAAAAGCAACTTACTGAATGGGAGAAGGTATTTGCAAACAATATATCCACTAAGGCAGAGGTCGGCAAACTCATTAGTCAACAGAGCCAAATATCAACAGTAGAATGATTGAAATTTCTTTTGAGAGCCAAATTTTTTAAACTTAAACTTCTTCTAATACCACTTCTTCAAAACAGACTCGCCCAGGCCATGGTATTTTGTGGAAGAGCCACACTCAAGGGGCCAAAGAGCCGCATGTGGCTCGCGAGCCGCAGTTTGCCGACCACGAAACTGAGGGGTTAATATCTAAAATATTTAAAGAACTCATACAACTCAACATCACAAAAACAAAAAATGCAATAAAAGAAATGGGCTAAAGACCTTAAGACATTTCTCTGAAGAAGACAGATAAATGAAAAGATGCTCAACATTACTAATCATTAGGGAAATTAAAGTTAAAACCACAATGAGATATCACCTCACATATGTCACAATGGTTATTATAAAAAAGACAACCAATAACAAGCGTTGTTGAGGAAGTGAAGAAAAGGGAACCCTCATTCACTGTGGTGGGAATGTAAACTGGTGCAACCACTATGGAAAATAGTATGGGTATTCCTCAAAAAACTAAAAATATAACTATCATGACCCAGCAATTCCGCTTCTGGACATATATCTGAAAAAAATAAAAGCCATAACTCAAGATATATGCACCCCTATGTTCACACCAGAATCTATACTAATGAGAAACATGGTAATTGACTGTCACTCTGCGACATCCACAGCCAATAAGGAGGGAATATGCTAATTGACTGCCACACCCTCAAAAATGGCGGCACCCACAGCCACAAGATGGTGGTGCCCAGTTCCCTCAGCCCCGATGGGGTGGCAGGCACATGGCAAGGCTGGGCGCGGGCCTGGCCACTCCATGTGCCTGCCTCCGGAGTCCCCCAGTCCCCTCAGCCCCCCAGCCACCCAGGGCCGGCCCGAGGCATAGGCAAGCCTCGGATGGCGGCTGCCCAGCCGCCCAGGGTTGCCCGAGGCTCAGGTAACCAGGGCCGGCCAAGGCTTGCACTGCCAGCAGTGGCAGCAGGAGAGGTGTGATGGGGGCGTCGCCTTCCCCTGATCTGCCGGGTCGCCTCCTGCCCCTGAGGGCTCCCGGACTATGAGAGGGGACTGGCCGGGCTGAGAGACCGCCCCCTCCAGTGCATGAATTTTCATGCACCAGGCCTCTAGTCTATACTAATAAAAGAGTAAGATGCTAATTAGACCAGGAGACCTTCAGGAGACCTTCCAGACAAAGCCAGGGGCTTGGCCAGTCTGCAAACCACCCCCAAATGGCCCTCAGCCCCTCACCCAGGCCGGCCATGCCCCCCAGCAGGGATCCTCACCCCGATGGGGGCGTGGCCAGCCTACAACCGGCCATCAGCCCCTCACCCAGGCTGGCCTCCTCCCCCAGTGGGGAACCCCCACCCTGATCGGGGTGTGGCTGGCCTGCAAACTGCCCCAGGCCCCTCACTCAGGCCGGCCCTGCCCCCAAGGAGACCCCCCACCCTGACCCAGAACCTCATTCAGGGCAGACCAGCCAGCCCCCAACTGTGCACCAGGCCTCTATCTATACTAATAAAAGGGTAATATGCTAATTAGACTGGACATCTTCCGGACGACCATCCGCACGTCCTTCCTGACAAAGCTGAGCCTGGGCGAAGACGCCTGCTGGTGGTCCCTGGCACCAGCGCCTGTGGCTGGATGTGGCCCGGGAAACACAGAAGCCACTGCCCCGTGGTCCCAGGCCGCAGCCTGCCAGAGATGCCACCTGCCCCGTGGTCCCGTGTGCCAGTGCCTGCGGCCCAGGTGAAGCCACCTGCCCACCGTCCCCTGCGGCTGCAGCCAGCCCAGGCAATGCTGGCCTGGGTTCCAGGTGCCTGTGGCCGGCCAGAGGGAGGGAAACCTGGGTCCCGAGTGCCTGCAGCTGGCTGGAGGAGGGAACCCTGTGGGATCGGGCCTAAGCCAGCAGTCGTACATCCCCCGAGGAGTCCCAGATTGGAGAGGGTGCAGGCTGGGCTGAGGAACACCCCGCCCCCCACCCCCTGTGCACGAATTTTGTGCACCGGGCCACTAGTGGAATATAACTCAGCTACAAAAATAAGAATGAAATCTTGCCATTTTAGACAACATGGATGAACCTAGAGATTATTACATTAACTGACATAAGTCAGACAAAGACAAATACTATGTAATTTCACTTACATGTGGAATCTAACATGGGGACATAATGTACAGCATAAGGAATAGAGTCCACAATATCATAATAACGATGTATGGTGACAGATGGTTACTAGACTTATTGTGGTGATCACTTTATAAGGTATACAAATGTTGAACCACTATGTTGTACACCTGAAACTAATATAATATGGTATGTCAACTGTATTTCAAAATAATTCAAAGAAAAATTTTTAAGGTCAGAAGTTTAGTTCCATAAAAATTCTATTTTGTCCTTAAAAGTTGGATAAACAGGGTTACCTGGATTTTTAGCTATTGTTCCTTGAAGAGCTCTGTGTGAATATGTAGAATACCCTACTAACTTTGCCAGAAGATGTCTGTTGCTGAGTAATTCTTCTAAACATCTCAATTGACCAGCATTGGGATAAAGGAAAATTTTATAAGCAGCTTCTCGCACCTATATTTAAATAGCAAATGATAAAAGATATAAATAAATACCATGATACAAATATATAGCCTACGCAGTAATAATATAGGCTAACTCTCACCACTTTATTCTTCAAGTGATCATTGCTATAAAAATAAAATAATGGTTTGCACAAGGTAAATAAAGCTCTTAGACTCATAAACTAGTATGAGATACAACATACTTGACTACAGTTCTCTGTTGGGGTATGGCCAGACAAAATTGTATCTAATCCATGTACCATAAAGCACCTTTAACCAGGTGAAATGATAACTAATATGCATTAAAAATCTGTAGTTCAGCCCTAGCTGGGTGGCCAGTCAATTGGAACATTGTCCTGTATACCAAAATGTGGGTTCGACTCCTGGTAAGAGTACATATCTAGGTCAGTGGTCGGCAAACTGCAGCTCGCGAGCCACATGCAGCTCTTTGGCCCCTTGAGTGTGGCTCTTCCACAAAATACCATGGCCTGGGCAAGTCTATTTTGAAGAAGTGGCGTTAGAAGAAGTTTAAGTTTAAAAAATTTGGCTCTCAAAAGAAATTTCAATCGTTGTACTGTTGATATTTGGCTCTGTTGACTAATGAGTTTGCCGACCACTGATCTAGGTTGTTGGTTTGCTCCATTATTGGGGCACGTATGGGAGGCAACCAATTGATGTCTCTCTATCACATGGATGTTTTCTCTCTCTCTCTCTCTCTCTCTCTCTCTCTCTCTCTCTCTCTCGGGCAACCAATTGATGTCTCTCTGTCACATGGATGTTGTCTCTCTCTCTCCCTCCCTCCCTCCCTCTTTTCCTTCCCTCCTTTCTTTCTTCTTTCTCTAATATCAGTAAAAACATGTCCTTGGGTGAGGATTAAAAAAAGAAAATAAAATCTGAGTAGTCCAGAGTGTAAATCATTGTTATTATTTATCATACTTTAAAACTCAGTTCTTCATAAGACATGAATAATTAAACCATTTTCATCATTCAAAGCATTTTTGGAATTAATCCCAAAGTTAAAATTTTTAGCAACACTGAAGTATTTTTAATGGTGGTATTATATTATCACTGAATCTGGGTTTGGTTTAAGACAGTAGCAGCACATAGATGGGACCTGAACTATAAGAAAATAGAATACACATACCAAGTCATCTGGTGCTTCTGCATGTAGACCATCAACAATTACATGATCTCCAGCAAGTACAAAGTTCTGGCGAATGTGTTCTGGTAAGAGGTGCTTCTCAATCTTGTTGGGAAAGTTGGCTCCCATAAGAAATGTACTACTCAAATCCAAGATTTTAACATTCAGGTCCACTGCTCTTTTACGCTATATGGGGGAGGATAGGGGGAGGAAAAGTTATTTAAAGGCATTTAAGCAATATTGTACAACTAATATTTTATAGATGTCTATAAAGATAGCAATCAACATTAATATTTTATTTATAGTTTTTCATAAGATACTAAATAAAATGAATATTGAATATATTATTTGTGTACTAAATGCATAACATACTTGCAATATGTTAATTCTATTTCTGATAGACATTTAATATCTAGACAAAAAGATCATCCTTATGTTGTACAGTGTTTCCATGCTTTAAGACTTACATAATTTCTAGAGTTCTATTTTATGTCTAGGTTATATAACTAATCTTTGAAATGAACAATATTAGGAAATACAGAATCTTTCCCTATCCCCCAAAAGACCTCTTAGTTAAGAGACTGTAGTTGAATCTAGTCAATACAGTGCTTAAAAGTATTTTTAGATTAAAAATTAAGTATTTGAAATGCAGGTGAGAAAATATACCATCTTAAAAGATTATACTAAAAAGGTGAGGGGAAAGGAATTACTAAAATTCTTCACAAAGTGTAGAGAACTTCCAGAAGGGGGAAGGAACACTTTAAAAGTTCTGGATTTTGCATATACTTTGGTATCCAAAGAATGACAGCAGTGGAGTGGTGAGAACTAGACTGGAGCCCATAAAGGCAGGACCACATATTCTCTCTTTTGTGCCTGGCCCTCACTGTCACTCTCACTGTCTGGACCTCAGATAACCATCGGTGATGTTGGAGATGGTGTTGGCACATCTATGAGAATTTTATTTGGCAATAACACTTTTAGGACATACAATCTCTGGAAAAAATGTATATCAAAGGGGTGACACAAATGTTTCAAATGAAATACAAACTATAGTTCAGGTCTACGGGAGGACAAGAGATAAATTTTCAGTTGTTATTAGAAAACTAGACAAGCACCTGGACCTGGGCTCATGATGGGCATCATGTGAAAACAAATGCAAGTCTTTCTGGAAAAGGAGTCAATAGCTACTAACAGATTCTAAACTATATTAAGACCCTAAAAAATGATTAAGCAGCACTAATATATTTTTAAAATAAATATATTAGGTGCAGATGTACATTTGATAAGATGCTAAAAATTTTGATAAGATGCTAAAAACTAAGTATATATTAATAACCAAACATTTTCAATATAGAAAATTCAAACTTTATGTGAAAAATAATTTTTCAGATATCCCAACATCTTTATAGTCCAGATTTCTGTCTACTTTGTTTCTGATATGGCAAATTAGCACCACCTAATGGTAATAAATGGAATAACAGAAAAAATGAAAAAAATTACAGGATAATTCCAAAAATTTTCCCCAAAGCCTTTACTATGAAAAAATAAAAAGCCCTAACCGGTTTGGCTCAGTGGATAGAGTGTTGGCCTGTGGACTGAAGAGTCCCAGGTTCGATTCCAGTCAAGGGTGTGTACCTTGGTTGCAGGCACATCCCCAGTAGGGGGTGTGAAGGAGGCAGCTGATCGATGTTTCTCTTTCATCCATGTTTCTAACTCTCTATCCCTCTCCCTTCCTCTTTGTAAAAAATCAATAAAATATATTAAAAAAATAAATCAATAAATAATAACTATTTATCTGGAAAAATAAAAAGTGGGTTTACTACCCAACTTCACCAACAATCTGCTAGGCATTTCATCATCATGAGATAATTAAATGAGCAGTACTCTGAACTCTAAGAAGTCTATGAAATTGTTGTTATTTATTACATACTTGCTAAAAAACATATACTTCCCTTAATTTCAAACTTGTAGATTATATTCAGTGAGACCTTCCAAATTAAATAAGAAAAAAACGACTTGTAAGTTATGTTCTTGGGTTTATTTCAAGATCTGTCTTTTAAAAAGTGTAACATATTTTTATTTTATCCTGTCCTTGCAGAGCACCTTAGAGAACAGACATAGAAGTTACAAGAGAGAGATTTAATGTCCATGGGTTCCCAGGGAGTTAGTTTCTAGGAAGGGCAGCTATTCTTAAAAAAACATAGGATAGCCCTGGCGAGTTTGGCTGGATGGTTAGAGCATCAGCCCATGGACTGAAAGGTCCAGGTTCGATTCCTGGTCAAAGGCTATACCTGGGTTGCAGGCCTGATCCCAGTCCAGGTCGGGGCATGTGCAGTAGGCAACCAACCTGTGTCTCTTTCCCATTTATGTTTCTCTGTCTCTGTCTGTGTCTACACCTCCCTTTCACTCTCTCTAAAAAAAAAAAAAAAAATCAATGGGGTAAAAAAATATCCTCGGGTGAGGATTAAAAAACGCACACAATAAGACAACAAGTTTAATACTGGTGAAACTAACCTTGACTTTACACATTGGCACCACCTAATGGTAATAAATGGAATAACAGAAAAAATGAAAAAAGAATTAAAACAGCAGTGGAGTGATGAGAACTAGACTGGAGCCCATAAGGGCAGGACCACATATTCTCTCTTTTGTGCCTGGCCCTCACTGTCACTCTCACTGTCTGGACCTCAGATAACCATCGGTGATGGTTAAGTTTCAAAAACATCTTTCATGAGGATTAAATAAAATGATAAAATCATTCAGCTTCAGCCTTCCTCCTGAAGATATCAAACTTGATTAATATTAAGCAGGCATTATTATGATTCATTATTCATTCATTCATTATTTTATTAAGTCCAAAACTGGTATGCATTAAAAATATGATCCACATACTCTATCCTTGAGAAACATATAATTTAGATGCAATAATAATAACAACAACAACTTCAATAAAAAACAGTTAAAGATAAATGTCAGGTGCATGAACTAAGTAAAATAAGTGTTCATATGAATACAGAATTCCACCTCAGAGATTAATGAGGCTTTGCAGACACCATCGGCTGAAGATGAAGCCTGAACAGGAATTTTAGGGGGATAAACCTGGTGAGCAGGCAGAGGAGGAAGATACAGAACCACAAATGGAAGGACAGAGTATCATGAATTCACTGAGGCACAGGGAGAGCTGATTATGCTTTCCCAATAGACATTGGGAAGTCACTGAAAGGTTCTGGACAGGAGAGTAACAATCAAGTCAATGCTTAAAGGAAATGAGTCCAATGTTCACAGGTTAGACCAGTGGTCGGCAAAATCATTAGTCAACAGAGCCAAATATCAACAGTACGATTGAAATTTCTTTTGAGAGCCGAAAACCGACTTCTCTGCATGGGCCGTGAAGTTTCAATCACACTGTACATGCACGCCTGCACGCGGTATTTTGTGGAAGAGCCACACTCAAGGGGCCAAAGAGCCGCATGTGGCTCATGAGCCGCAGTTTGCCGACCACTGGGTTAGACTGACCACTGTCAGTTAGAACTGTAGGAAGGGCTAGCTGAATAGGCTCTAAAGGAATAATCCAGGGACTTGGTCACTGATTAAGATATGAGAATATTAGGAGTGGAAAAAATGCAAACCGACTCTAAAATTTTATTTGAATGACTCTGAGAATGGTGGTATCACTGGTATAGAGAAGTAAACAATTGACTTGGAGAGGGGAAAATGTGTCCATTCTAGGCAATGTGAATTTACAGTATAGCTTATTAGCCTTATGGATGCTGGGCTTAGGGTTAGGCCAGGAGTCATGTGTGAGCAGCCTCAGCATTGCTCAAACCCTGCACCAATCCAAATGACATCATCTATTCTATATGATATATATCCCAAAACCTGGCTCTCTATTTTTTAAGATACTCTAATAAACTAAGCTCTATTAATAGGTTAAGTGGCTTTATACTACAGTTATTAGGAAAAACTTTTTTTAAATAAAGCATAACTATAGTAGCCTAGACTGCAGGTAAGTAGGGGAGATATTGTGGAGCAAGCAGGTCTTTCAGTGGTGGTCAAGTCACCCCCATTCTTCCAACCTGGAGCTTGATATTGAAATGAGGCACTCAGTTTCTTAAGATGTCATGTTCTGGAAGAAGCAGTGGCCAGCATTAGGAGTCCTGGAAACTAAGGATGGGAACTTGAATAAAACACTTTGTCTTGTTTCCACACCTGTAAAATGAGGAGTCTGGACAATATAGAAGGCCTCCCTAGTATCAGCTTAAACATTACACAACCCATACATACTACTTCAGGAATAAAAATGTGTGGATCTGTCAAGACACCTATAATCTGAATAAATATACCTATCTAAAGGTCTTAATGATATCCCTATACTTCTACCTCCAGATCTTAATCTTCAATGGTGTCAGCTTTCTCACTCATTTGCCTTGTCTTTCTTGATACTGCCCATCTCATCCTAATTCCAAGACATCTAAAACATCCCTACTGTCTAAAGTCATTTTTAATTCTGAATTATTGTGGTGACAGGCCAACTTCTGGAGAGCACTACATTCAAATACAACCTGTAGGAGAATTTCATAATATAAATGATCTAAGCAGTTTTACATATGCAAATTCAAGCTTTACATGAGGACTTAGCAACAAAGATACCAATTCAATATTAGTAAAACAAGATAACCCAAAAAACAGAAAGGAAAGTTTTACCTTTTCTTTGTCTAGATGGATTCCACTGATTTCAAAATCAAACATAAACAGTTCAGCCACTCTCCTATAAAGAAAAATGAGTCCTAGGTTATAACTAGTAATAATAATTACAAATAAAAATCAATTTTTTGCTAAATAAATCAGCCTTCTTCAATATTACTGACAAAAAGACAGATGTTTATACACACACACACAACTTTCTTTGAAATGAAATTTAACACCTTAAAGTGAGTCAACACATCTAGCTGATTTAGTGAATTTTAAACTGTCCTATGGGTGATCTAGCATCATCTATATTATGCTAACTTAAGTACACTGAGCTTTAAGCTGAACCAAAGGAATGGTGCTTACTCTAATGAGGACAAATTTATCTGCTGCTTTTTTCTAGAGGTGGACATCTTTTCAACTGTCCAGCTTTCCTTCCTTCAAAAATATTTACTACATACTGTAATAGTTGTAGGATACACACATCTGCAACTAGGTAGGCCTATACATGTCTAACTATAATACATGTTATATTTAGCATGTGTATTGAACAGAATTATAACCTGCCTGTGGGTAAAGATGTATGCATGTTACATATGGCATGTTTCATAAGGAGATAAATACTTTTTAAATGAATTAATAAATACAAGGAAAAATAAATAATAAATTTCTTAACATGGATACAAATAAAGTGGTGAGTTCAAAAAGAGACCATTAATAATACCCTTTAATGTGTCAGCTGTATTTAAAGCATCACCTTTTATTCATTCTTCACTATTGAAAAGCAGGCTCTTCAACCCACCATCCTCTTTTCCTTGTGCTAAATTTGCTTAAGACTTGGGAGGGAAGATTCCTCACTATTTCAAGAATTAGTACTAGTATGCTTTGTAGAGATCAACATTCTTTAATAATCACAAAATGTAGCTGCAAACTTAACAGGCCCTAATTTCCTTACCATTCCTTAATGTAACAATGTCATCAGAGTGACAAATACTAGCAACAACAACAAAACAATGGAAGAGAAAGTATCCTGGATAACATATCCAAAGTAAAGGGTGATCTTTTCATGGATTTTTCTCCTGAATATTTTATATTTAGAAGTATATATTCCCTTTTGCATTACAAGCTAATTAGTATCATTTACTTTCCCATTAGGTTACCAGGGAAATAAAAATATTGAATTCATAAGATACAGTAAATGAAAGAAAATATGTGTGCACTGGAAATAATTCATCACCATGCTGTGCCACAAAAGCATGGGCTGGGACACACAGCTCTTCAGATATATTAGAGTAAAAATATATAATTCCTGACCTCCAGAAGATATTAGACTAATATCACTCTTAAACATGACTGACAAATATTATGGAATCAGGAAACAAGAATATATCTTACATGCTGTTGTCACCCTTGCCCTTAAATACTGCAACCACCACTAACGGGCCACCTTCTGTCCAGTCTTGCACTCCTGCAAGATGATCTGTCTCAAGGTCAGAAGTCCTTAGCATGATTAACCTGACACCTCACGAAATGTCCTATCCTCCATGGTGAAATCTCTGAACACTGTCCTCTACCACCAACCAAATCTAGGGTCTCTACTACGGACTCCAATAGAATTTGTGATTTTTGCTTAAAGAAAAAAAATGTTGGGTCAACATACAGTTTTTTAAAAGGTTGTGTTGAGGTCACATGATAGAAAATCATGTGGTGAGAGGCCTTCATTGTACAGAACTATAAATGCTTTACATGAAAATTTATAGTAAGCAAAGAAGGAACAAAACCGTTTCCACCAATGTTTAAACAAGTCAATATATGTATTGCAAAACATGAAAAACAATTATAACTTGCTTTTTATGTAAGAGCTTATTCCTTTATTTGCAGACCACTAACCTGTGAAAGCCACCATGATAATTACTTATTTTAACTCCATCCAAATCCCAATAATTAAAAACAAAAAAGAGTTTATACTTGGACAATTTTTCAAAGACCTCCATGAAATTTTCCATTTTCTTCCAACTATGAGCAGATACTTAGAATATTAAACTCTTTGATGCTGTGTTGGAAGCTGAGTTTCTTGGCTCATGAGAATTGTTTTCTTTCTCTTTAATCCTACTGCAAACTTGAAACCAACTTCAAGTATAACACCTTTCTGTTAATATTTTTTTTCTGGAATTATGTTATCCAGGTATTTGATCTAATCTTCTGGCTCTCCTTGAACTTTTCATAATAGACATACTTATCTTCCTGATTATTGTGGTAATATACCTTGAATGAACAGAATTAAAGTTAGACTTCTAAAATTCTGAAAAATCAATAGAACACATTGTAATTTATTAATTTTTACTTTCTTTCTTAAATAATGTAAAGTGCTTTACTCAAGCCCCTAAACTATCCCCATTTTCTCTACCTCATATTGATCTCCTTTCGTAATGAGTAAACCTAAAAAACATACCACTCTCTTTTCTAGCAAAGGTATTTGCTGTTTGTTTTAATAAGAGAAAAGAAAGATAGCAGAAGTTAATAAATTGGTGATAGAAATTTATTCTATAAGTTTATTGTATTACATAAGTTTATTGTATAACAGCTTTATTGTAGATATGTATGAAAAATTAAAATCACTAATCCCACCAAAGATAATTGCTATTAAAATTATTGTAGGATTAGAGGCCCGGTGCATGAAATTCGTGCATGGGGAGGGGGTTCCCCTCAGCCCAGCTGCACCCTCTCCAATCCAGGACCCCTCGGGTGATGTCCTGGGGATCAGGCCTAAACTGGCAGTTGGACATTCCTCTCACAATCTGGTACAACTGGCTCCTAACTGCTCACCTGCCTGCCTGCCTGATCACCCCTAACTGTCCCCCCTACTGACCTGGTCACCCTCAACTGCCCCCCCCCACCCGCCGCCGGCCTGGTCACCCGCAACTGTCCTCCACCCCCTGCCAGCCTGGTCACCCCTCACTGACCACCTCTGCCAGCCTGGTCGCCCCTTACTGCGCCCCCCCCCTGCCGGCCTGGTTGCCCTCAACTGCCCCCCCTGCTGGCCTGGTTGCCCCAAGCAGCCTGCTGTTCAGTCATTTGGTTGCCCCTCACTGTCCCTCCTGCCGGCCAGGTCACCCCACACAGCCCTCTGTTCAGTTGTTTGGTCGTCCCTCATTAACCCCCCTGCTGGCCTGGTCGCCCCACACAGCCTGTTGCTCAGTCGTTTGGTCGTCCCTCACTAACCCCCCTGCCAACCTGGTTGCCCCACACAGCCTGTTTGGTCATCTGTTTGGTTGTTTTGGTTGCGACAGTCGCTTAGGCTTTTATATATAAAGGTTTCCTTTCAGTCTACTTCTTTTTCTTTTTTTAAGGCTAGGAAGAACATGTTTAATTAAATTAGATAAGGTTAGAGATATTAGCACAGTGCCCAACATATAGCAGGTACTTGAAAAATGTTTGCTGATTTTCTGAATGGACATAGGGGCACTACATGTATTCCCTCACTTAAAAGAGCCACTGTCTCTGTTGCCACACCAGGTAGGCTGGGGGGAAGGGGTAAGGGAAACCCAATGGGACCTCAGCACAGGCTGAGGAAGCATCTTTGTTTTATGAAGATACCAAATTGGTGACAATTAACTTGTGATTCACAACAACAATGAAGGCCTTCCCTTGTCTTCTATTCAATCTACTTCTGCTATGTTATACCAGCTATTTAGAAAAATTAAGATCCAACTATATAGACTTCTGTATCTTGCTTTTTCTTGAAAAATTATATCACAAACATTGAATATTTCTCTACATCTTTAAATATTCTTCATAAATATGGCTTTCAATGTCTATATTGTTTTGTCACATGGACTAAAAAATGTATTCATTTTCCCTATTCCTGTAAATCATCCTTTATAATAAAGAGGTAATATGCAAATTGACCCTCATGCCCTCACAAGATGGCTGCCTACAACCAGGCCAGCAGGGGGGTTAGTGAGGGACAACCAAACGAATGAACAGCAGGCTGCGTGGGACAACTAGGCTGCCGGGGGGGGGGGGGGGGGGGGGAGACAGGGCAGTTAGGGGCAACCAGGTCAGCAGGGAGGGCAGTTGGGGGCGACCAGGCCAGTGGGGGGGGGCAGTTAGGGGTGACCAGGCCGGCAGGGGGGGGCAGTTAGGGGTGACCAGGCCAGCGGGGGGGAGTTGGGGGCAATTAGGCTGGCAGGGGGGGCAGTAAGGGGCGACTAGGCCAGCAGGGGTGGCAGTGAGGGGCGACTAGGCAGCAGGGGGGGCAGTTAGGGGCAACCAGGCTGACAGAGGGGGGCAGTTGGGGGCAACCAGGCCGGCCATAAGAGGTGACCAGGCCAGCAGAGAGGGCAGTTAGGGGCAACCAGGCCGGCAGGAGGGGCAGTTACGGGCGATCAGGTAGGCATGCAGAGGCAGTGAGGGACGATCAGGCCAGCGGGGGGGGGGGGCAGTGAGGGGCAATCAGGCCGGCGGGGGGGGGGCAGTGAGGGGCAATCAGGCCGGCAGGGTGGGGGGGGGCAGTTAGGGGTGACCAGGCAGGTGAGTGATTATGAGCCAGTGATCCAGGATTAAGAGAGGGATGTCTGACTGCCGGTTTAAACCAGCATTTGAACATCCCCCAAGGGGTACTGGATTGGAGAGGGTGCAGGCTGGGCTGAGGGGAGCCCCCGTGCACGAATTTCGTGCACCGGGCCTTTAGTACTATGATAAAATCCTTGTTGCATACATACCTTTATCCTTGTTTGTTTCCTTAGGATAAACTTCAAGAAATTAAAATGATTAAAAATATGAGCATTGACATTATTACTGAATTGCCCTCCATCAAGATTCATCAGTTTACACTTTAAACTAAAGAGGATTCATTATCCTAAACCATTAAAACATGATTCTTTTTGTTTTTGTTATTATATGTTTATTTCTAGTCTGCAGAGGCAAGATTTTTTAAAGGAAAGAAATGGGGAAAAAATAGATACAGAGGCAAAGAAGCATTGAACAGACTGTCAAACTACAGTGGGAAGGCAGGGGAGGTTGGAGGGGGGGGGGTGCTGTAAGAGATCAACTGAAGGACCTGTACGCATGCATACAAGCACAACCAATGGATATAAGACACTGGGGTGGGGGGGGCGGGCAGGTAAAGGCATGTACTGGAGGGTAGGGGAGGCCGGGGGGAGGTCACTGGGGAAAAAAAAGGAGACATATGTACTACTATTTGTAATACTTCAAACAAAACAAAACAAATAGCCGTGACCGGTTTGGCTCAGTGGATAGAGCGTCGGCCTGCGGACTGAAGGGTCCCAGGTTCGATTCTGGTCAAGGGCATGTACCTTGGTTGCGGGCACATCTCCAGTGGGGGGTGTGCAGGAGGCAGCTGATCGATGTTTCTCTCTCATCGATGTTTCTGACTCTCTATCCCTCTCCCTTCCTCTCTGTAAAAAATCAATAAAATACATTTTAAAAAAATAAATAAATTTGGTCATGTTCTGTCTAATGTGTCACTCAAGTGTTTGCAAAACCATGGAATTATTTTTCAAGACTCTTACTCTTCTTCTAACTATAAGCTCTTGTATAAACCTTTGTTTAAGTTGCCATTTCAAATCCACAAAAATAATGGCTGGTGAGACATCTAATACTTTTGCTGTTTTCTTTGGGCATTCATAAAGTCTTTTTTTTTAACATATTTTTTATTAAAGTATTATATGTGTACATATCTTACCATTGCCCCCCCACACACCCAACTCCCATACATGCCCTCACCCCCCAACGTTTTGCATCCATTGGTTATTCCCATATGCATGCATACAAGTCCCTCGGTTGATCTCCCATTTCCCACACCTCTCCCTAACATTCCTGTAATTTGACAGTCTGCCTGATGCTTTACCGCCCCCGCATCTATCTTTTTGTTCATCAGTTTATAATGTTTTTTATTATCCACAAATGAGTGAGATCATGTGGTATTTTTCTTTCATTGACTGGCTTATTTCACTTAGCATAATGTTCTCTAATTCCATCCAGGTTCCTACAAGTGGCAATAATTCCTTCTTTTTTATGGCAGCATAGTATTCCATTGTGTAGATGTACCATAGTTTTCTGATCCAGTCATCTGCTGACGGGCACCTAGGCTGTTTCCAGATCTTAGCTATTGTAAACTGTGCTGCTATGAACATAGGGGTGCATATATCCTTTCCGATTGCTGTAAAACATGATTCTTATTCTGTTTCTACATTGTTAACTGATGGGCTCTTAGCTTTATTCTACCTTTCTGTAATAGTGGTAGTACTCAATTATTTAATGGTTACTATGTGCCAGATAACTGACAAAGCATTTTACATTAATTATTGCCTTTAAACCTCAGAATAATCTTTTGAAGTACTTTTTAAATTCCTCTTGGAGAAGCTATGAGCCACTATCCAATGGAGAGTCTAACAGGGAGGCTAAAATTCCTGTGAAATGAGTTTCACAAAAAAGAATCCTTTACCCATTTTTTTCTATAAAGGGGTTCACTATTCCTCTTTTCCTTTTTTTTTTCTTATATAGGAACTAAGGGAAAGGGAAAAAAATTTAAAATATGTTTTTATTGATTTCATAGAGGAAGGGAGAGGAAGAGCGATAGAAACATCAATGATGAGAGAGAATCATTGACCGGCTGCCTCCTGCACACCCATACTGGGGATCCAGCCCAAAACCCGGGCATGTGCCCTGACCGGAATTGAACTGTGACCTCCTGGTTCACAGTTCGACACTCAACCACTGAGCCACACCAGCCGGGCTCTCTTTTTCCTTTTCTAAAAAATAATTTGCAAAGCCTTTCAACAGAGGAAGTACATTAACCCTTTATTATGTAACATTTGTCCCAGTTTTTTTTTTTTAATATTTTTAAACTGACTTTTAAGGAGAGAGGGAGAGGAAGAGAAACATCTATGTGTGAGCATAAACATCGAATGACTGCCTCCTGCACATCCCCTACTGCAAGCATGTCAAATTCAAAGGCTAACACGGGTCAAATAAACAAGGTTTAAGTTTATGTGGGCCACAAAAAAACAAAAGTTTCAATTTTCATAGAAACGTAGGTTTATTTCGATAGAGACATGCTGAATACAAAGGGCTGAAACAAATGAGTAATTGTTAACATAAAATAATACATTTTAATAAAAATTAATATTTTTTCTTGAATATTAACTTACCAGATACTGAATAACTGCACAAATTAATAAGTATAATGCAAATAAACCTATTTTTCTTGTTCTCCGAAAGCAAAATATTTTCTACTAAAAGCCTCGTGCATGAAAATTCATGCACTGGAGTGGGGGTCCCTCAGCTGGCCTGCCCCCTCTCAGAGTCCGGGAGCCCTCAGGGGCAAGAGGCGACCCGACGATCAGGGGAAGGCGATGCCCCCATCACACCTCTGCTGCTGCCACTGCCAGCAGCGCAAGCCTCGGCCAGCCCTGGTTACCTGAGCCTTGGGTGGCCCTGGGCGGCTGGGCAGCCAACATCTGAGGCTTGCCTGTGCCTCAGGCATTATCTGGGCAGCCTCCATCCAAGGCTTGCCTGTGCCTCGGGCTGGCCATGGGTGGCTGGGGGGCTGAGGGAACTGGAGGACTCCAGAAGCAGGCGTGTGGAGTGGCTGGGCCTGCCTGGGTGTGGGCCCAGCCTTGCCACACGCCTGCTGCCCTGGCAGGGCTGGGGGGACTGGGCGCTGCCATATTGTGGCTGTGTGCGCTGCCATCTTTGATATTCCCTCATTATTGGCTGTGGGTGCCGCCATCTTTGAGGGTGTGGCAGTCAATTAGCATATTCCCTCCTTATTGGCTGTGGGCATCTCCATCTTTGATGGCAGGGCAGTCAATGAGCATATTCCCTCCTTATTGGCTGTGGGAACTGCCATCTTTGAGGGCGGGGCAGTCAATTAGCATATTCCCTCCTAATTGGCTGTGGGAACTGCCATCTTTGAGGGTGGGGCAGTCAATTAGCATATTCCCTCCTTATTGGCTGTAGGCACTTCCATCTTTGCTGGGGGCTGCGGGGACTGGGCGCCGCCATCTTGTGGCCATGGGCATCACCATCTTTGAGGGCATGACAGTCCATTAGCATATTCCCTCCTTATTGGTTGTGGGCACCTCCATCTTTGTAACAGTGTGAGGGTCAATTAGCATATTCCCTCTTTATTAGATAGGATTGAACACACCAAATAAGTCAGACCAAGACTAATGACGTGGCAATCAGCTGCTAAAATATTCGCTGCTAGTATTAGTGGAGAGAAATGGTGAGTCTGCGCATAAGGTGCATAGGGAAATGAATGCAACACGATTATAATACTCAGTCATTAGTGAACATTGTAGTTTGTTTATGTGTAACAGGATATTATAAAAATTAAGTTACGAGATTTTCATTAAAATGTTTCTTACATACCGTTATATTGGCTGGGCCACAAAAAATATTCGTTGTGGGCTGCATATGGACCATGGACCTCAAGTTTGACATGTTTACCCTACTGGGTATGTAGCCCGAAGCCTGGGCATGTGCCCTGACCAGAAATTGAACAGGCAACCTATCCATACACAAGACCACGCCCAACCAAGTGACACCAGCCAGGGCAAAAGTTTGCAGTTTTAATATAATCAAATAAATCTTTCCTTTTGTGGTCTGACTTTGGTATCATGAGAAGAAAGACCTTCCACATCCTAAGATTTTCAGTACATTTATGATTTCTTAAAAAAAAAAAAAACAAACTTCAATTTTAAGTAATCTATTTTTCCCCAAAAATAGCTATCCATTGACCTAACATCATTTACTAAAAACCAAGTCTTTTCCCTACAAATGTAAATATGACACTGCTATCACATACTAAATAGTTTTATATATATTTGTGTCTGAGTCTAAAATGTATCTATTTTTCATTGATCTAATTTACTATTCTATAAGTATAATGCCCTTTCAAATACAATCTATATCTACACTAATAAAAGAGTAAGATGCAAATCGACCGTACCTTCGTGATGCCCACCAGCCAATCAGGAGTATGCAAATGAACCCAACAAAGATGGTGTGTTAATTTGCATACACAGGCGCCGAGCAGCTGTGGGCGTGACGCAGGTGTTCCACACCGCCCCAGCTGCTCCGGGCCTCTAGGCACCGTGGGAAGGCGGAAAGGCAGCTCCAGGCTGGAGCGAAAAGGCGGCTCCGGCCGGAGCGAAGGCAGTAACAGCAGCCAGGGGAAGGAAGGCCCATTCTTGCACGAATCTTCGTGCATCAGGCCTCTAGTATATATATAAAAGCCTAAGTGACCAAACGACCGGTCGACTGGTCACTATGCTCCGCACTTACCACCAGGGAACAGATACTCAACCCACAGGATTGGGATCCCTCCTATCTGGATCAGGCCTGCAGGGATCAGGCCTGTGGGATTAGGCTCCCTCCTGTCTGGATCAGGCCTGCAGGGATTGGGCCAAAACCAGCTATCCGACATCCCTCGAAGGGTCTCGGATTGCAAGAGGGCACAGGCCAGGCTGAGGTACCCCCCTCTAGTATTTTTAATAATATGTCTTATCTGATACACATTCCCTTTTGGTATTTTACCAAATGTTTTCTGCCTATTTTGGCATATGTATGATCTATGACTTCAAAATCATTTTAAGTAACAACAAAAACATCTCCCTTAGATATAAATTGGACAGCATTAAACTTACAGACCAGTAGAGAACATTACTGAGTTTTCTTTCTTATCTAAAAATACTGTATGTTTCGCGATCATCTTTCATGCTTCCCAGTTATGTGTGTGTTGAGGCTCTGTACTCTGCTTTCCTGAGTATTCCAAGGTGCGTTACAACTTTTATTGCTCTTGTGAATGGTATCTTTCCTCCATTATATTTTCTGGAGAATGCATTTTTTTATAGTCTTTACATACAACAAATATCTTCATGGTTTTGGAAAACCCCTAGTAAAATAGGTTTCTTTATGGTTAGGCTTCTCCAAGAGGAAAAATACAGTATGTCAGATTTCCAAACTTACTGACCAATGGGACTCTTCTGGAAATACTTTTGAATAGAACTAGTATTTCAAGGAATACATCTAAGTATAAGATGATGACCTACTCAATTTAAATTATTTCTTCTAGACACTAACTTGCTATGACAAGATATTTTATTAAATCTATAATTCTTTGTTTAGCGATTGTCTTAGATTTTACTATATAAAAGGTTCTTCTAAGTGCTAGCCAATACTTTTGAGAATGTACAAGCACTGTGAGTTTCAGTAATTATTCAAATTCTTGTTTCCTCCCACTTCCAAGTTATCTTTCCTTTCTAGAACAGCAATATTCTACCCAGTTTATTTTTCCTAATACATTTATCATTTTGTTATTTAAAAAGCCTTACTGGAATTTTTTAAATTATTATTGACAGTATTATAGACGTCCCTCAGTTTCTCCCCTCCTCCCACTCCCTGCCCCACCCAGGCCTTCACCACACTTTTGTTTATGTTCATTGGTTATGCACATCCTATATAATAAAAGCCTAATATGCTAAATGTCCAGTCGTCCATTCAACCAATCAAAGCATAATCTACACTAATAAAAAAGTAAAATGCAAATTGACCATACCTTCATGATGCCCACCAGCCAATCTGGAGTATGCAGATTAACCCAACAAAGATGGTGGGTTAATTTGCATACGCAGGCTCCGAGGGCCGAGAGCGGAGAGGGACACTTGTGCTGTCACCATGGCGACGACGCAGGCGTTCCACACCAACCCAGCAGCTCAGGGCCTCTGGTCAGCATGGGAAGGCAGAAAGGCGGCTCCAGGCTGTAGCAAAGCAGTGCCGGCAGCCAGGGGAAGGAAGGCCCATTCTTTTTTTTTTTTTTTTTTTTAAATATATTTTATTGATTTTTTACAGAGAGGAAGAGATAGGGATAGAGAGTTAGAAACATCGATGAGAAACATCGATCAGCCGCCTCCTGCACACCTCCTATTGGGGATGTGCCCGCAACCAAGGTACATGCCCTTGACCGGAATCGAACCTGGGACCCTTCAGTCCGCAGGCCGACGCTCCATCCACTGAGCCAAACCAGTTAGGGCGGAAGGCCCATTCTTGCACAAATCTTTGTGCATCGGGCCTCTAGTATACTAATGATATGCTAAGGCCACTCAATCACTCGTTATGATGTGCACTGACCACCAGGGGGCAGACAGTTGGTTGACCAGTTGCTGTGACGTGCACTGACCACCGGGGAAGGCGCTCTGACAGGTAGGTTAGCTTGCTGCTGGGATGTGGCTGATCGGGACTGAGCGAGATGGGCCAGACGTGCCCTGGAGCCCTCCCACGGTCTCTACCCAGCTGGCCAACCTCCCACGTCCCTTCCAGGCCTGATCATGCATCAGTGAGGTCCTTCAGCCTGGCCTGTGCCCTCTCGCAATCTGGGACCCCTCAGGGGATGTTGGAAAGCTGGTTTTGGCCTGATTCCACAGGCCAGAACTAGAGACCCCCACTGGTGCACAAATTCATGCACTGGGCCTCTAATCTTACTTAATAATAGACAAACATGTAAATTGACCATATCTCCGCTATGCCCAGAGCCAATCAGGAGTGAGTATGCAAATTAACCAGACAAACATGGAAGGTTAATTTGCATATGCAGGCACGGAGCATCTGGGTGGGCGGGACGCCTGCTATGAGGGGAAGGAAGGGAGGTGGAGGGATCTACAGGAGTGGTGCTCTGGCCGGGAGCAAGGACTTGGCAGCTCCCAGGTGGCCCGGGAGCGGAGACTTGAGGACTCCCACGCGGCCGGGAGCAAAACCAGGGGAAGGAAGGCCTATTCTTGCATGAATATCGTGCAACAGGCCTCTAGTATGTATGTAAGTTCTTTGGTAAATCTCTTCTTGTTTCCTCCTGCCCCTCCCCTGACATATGTCAATCTGTTCTATGACTCCATGCCTCTGGACATCTTTTGTTAATTAGTTTATTTCATTCATTAGATTCCATTTATAAATGAGATCATTTGATATTTGTCTTTCTTTGACTGGCTTATTTCACTCAGCATAATATTCACCAGGGCAATCCGTACTGTCACAAAAGATAAGAGACTCTTCTTTTTTATGGTTGCATAGTATTCCATTGTGTAAATGTACCACAGCTTTTTTATCCACTCATCTACTGATGGGCACTTGGGCTGTTTCCAGATCTTAGTAAGCTATTGTAAATGCTACTGTGAACATGGGGCATATATTCTTTCTGATTGGTGTTTTATTGTTTTTAGGATATATTCCTAGAAGTGGGACATTAGTCAAACATTAGTTCCATTTTAATCATTTTTTACTAAATTCCATACTGTTTTTCATAGTGGCTGCACCAATCTGCATTCCCACCAGAAATGTACTATCATTCCCTTTTTTCCACATCCTCGCCAATCAACTTGTTTGTTGATTTATTGATGGTAGCCATTCTGGCCCATGTGAAGTGATACCCCATTGTAGTTTTAATTTGCATCTCTCTGATAGTGATGCTGAGCATTTTTTCATATGTCTATTGGCCATCTGTATGTCCTTTTTGGAGAAGTGTTTATTCAGGTCCTGTGACCATTTTTTAATAGGGTTACTTGTCATCCTTTTGTTGAGCTATATGAATTCTTTATATATTTTGGAAATTAACCCCTTATCAGATGTGTCATTGGCAAATATGTTCTCCCATTCAGTGGGTTCCTTTTTCATTCTGATGATGGTTTCTTTTGCTGTGCAAAAGCTTTTTGATTCCATGTGTTTATTTTCTCCTTTGTTTCCCTTGCCCTAAGAGATGTATCAGTGAAAATTCTGCTACGTGATATGTCTGAGATTTTGCTGCCTATGTTTTCTTCTAAATTTTTAGTTTATTCTTGTATATGGTTAAGTTGGTGTTCTAGCTTCATTTTTTACAAGTACCTGCGCAATTTTCCCAATACCATTTGAGACTGTCTTTACCTCATTGTATGTTCTTGTCTCCTTTGTCAAATATTAGTTGACCAGGATGATGTGGGTCACTTTCTGGGGTCTCTGTTCTGTTCCATTGATCTATAGGCCTATTCTTCTGCCAGTACCAGGCTGTTTTGGTTAAAAGGTCCTTTTGGAATTTTCAGTAACATCCAGAAATGTGGTATGTATTTTATTAACACAAATATTTTATATCTAAAATGGTATGCGAGTCCACTACAACTTTTAATCACTAAATATGGAAAAGTCAATTTTTATTAAAGTTAAATTATCGACCTGTCTGGGTACTTAGTTGGTTAGAGTGTCATCACAATACACCAAGGTTATGGAATCCCTGGTCAGGGCACATACAAGAATCCATCAGTGAATGCATAAATAAGTGGAACAACAAACTTCTATTTCTCTTTCTCTCTCTCTCGTGTGTGTGTGTTTCTCTCTATTTCCTCCATCCCTTTCCATGTCTCTAAATTCAATAAATAATTTTTTAAAGAAATTTAAAGTCATATTATGAATTACCTGCTGTTGTCAGTACCAGCTAAGAATAAATCTGGCAAAATTAGCAGTCATTTAACTTTTACTTGTTTTGCTAATAAGGCAATATAATGCTAAATACAATACAATTATAGTAAAGACAAACTATTCTGATGGTATAGTTAGCTTTACTAGTATACTGAGCATAGGATCAATGTGCAGTAGGACCAAATAAACATCTGCATACCAGGCAATCAGGTAAAAGCATCCCCCAACACAACCTTATTATGCTACTCATACATCACATTACTCACATACCAAATTAACACAAGTTCCCATTATCCCTGTTGGGTAGGGCTTCACTTGAAGGAAGTCACAAGCCACATGTGGAGACAGAAAGGAGAGAAGGAAGCAGGAGGAGGGAGAAATCAAGGAGTCAAAGGAAGAAAGTGTCCCATAAACAAAAAGTAGATAAGTACAAACAGGTAAGAAAAAATGTTAATATCTGTGCTATGACACAAAAAATACCTAGGTGGGTTAATGACAAACCCTACAACACTTATTTTATAGCAAATAAATTTGAGCAAAGAAATGATATCCAAAGTCCAATATCAAATATTTTTATGTATTAAGTTAGAAATGAGGCCTTTTCAATTCAGATTAACAAATATAATCTAGTGAACCACAGCAAATCATTTCAAGGGTTTTGACATCTACCAGTAAATAAAATCAATTTGCTAATATCTTCTGGTGATATCAATTATGGAACTTTAAGCATGAAGCTAAATGTAATTATCAACAGTTTATAGGTATTCATTAATTGGTTAGACACATACTATAGGGCATGAGTGTTGTAGGTGCCAAGGATACAGCAGTGAACAAAACAAACCAGATTCTTATTCTCAAGGAACTTCCAGTATAGTGAGATAGAAAAATGATAAACAAATTAACAAACAAATAAGTTAGTATTGGAAGTGATTAGGACTAAGAAGAAAAACAAAGGGGATTAAGCATATGATCTCATACAAAGTTCTTAGAGGAGACAGCATTTGAGTGGAGTCCTAAAGGAAGTGCAGGAATCATGTAGCGATACCTGTGGAGAAACACTCCAGACACAGGGGGGTGTGATAGAGAGATACCCAGGAGGAGTCTTCTAGTCTATCCTCTACAGCCACAATCATAATAAATGCAAGGAAATGAGTACCTGGTTTCTGGATCAAGGGACTCCATGAGTTTTTTATCAGCTAGTAATTTTTGCAGGCTTTGGTATAATTCCACATTTGTATTCAACCTATAAAAATTACAAATAAAAATATTAAATGATTTTCTAATACCTACTTTTTTATTTTACATCAAGAGAAGGATGTCAGATTCTAATGTCAGAGGCCAAAGGATTGAGGATTGTTTTGTTTCTTCATTTGGACTAAGAATAGCATAACCATATTTAATGTATTGACAAGGAGTCAGTTGGGTGAAGTGTTAAAATACAAACTGTTTTGGGCGGTAAAAGGATAAATTTAAAGTCAGTCAGCAGCTGGAGCCCGGAGAGCAGAGAGGAAAGAGGGGAGGGAAGGAATGTGGTTACCGGTGATTTGACCCCACTGCCATTGAGAACCAGTCCATTAGCAATACTAGTATGCAACAGCCATCTGTTCTGGAGTCACAAGAGGTGTGAGAATGGAAGGGAGCACAAAAATTTTGTAGTTATGAACTGAGTACTCTAGACACTGGGCTACCTTTGCTCACCTAGATGAGAATGACAGGCCCACACTATGAGGAGAACTCAAACAGAGCCACACACTCAGGCCCTAGTACTATGCTGTGACCTTGGGCAAGTAATTTTAACCCTTCAGTTACTTAGACCTCAGGTCACCCTAAAAGTTAAATGAGATGTGTGTACAGCACACACTCCCCCTAGATATTGTTAGGTAGCCTGTCAGCCTGCCCTTGGCTGTCCCCTACCTGAGTACTGCTCTCAACCCAACCCCACAGTACCACCTTCAGGTCTTGAGTCCTTCCCTGGATGCCAAGAAGCCCTAACACTCTGCTAAATAGTGAGCTGGTTCTAGGCACAATGTGCCTCCTGCCTACTGTTCCCCTCAGGGAAGGGCCAGATTATAAAAACCATCTGCCAATTCCTACTCAGAGACTCCTGGATGGTCAGGATCTCCAGTCAGGTCACAATGAAAATCCTGCAGTTTTTAATAAATCAAAGGATTTCTGTTGAACCATTCTCATGTGCTACCCTGAACGCCAAGGGAACCGAGTTAGTAACCTCCAATCAAAAAACACTCAACAAAGGCAGATACATCACCTCCTCTCCCGCTCCAGGCATCCATCCCAGGAAACCAGGAGAAAACCGTGGTTGGTTGTCCATCTCCTCTAAGCTTGCACACCTAAGGAGCTAGTCCAGGTCAAAAGGGCAGACAGAATCAGGGCACCTCAAGCAGGCAACGCCAGCTTTGGCTCTGACTCATATCTTGGGGCCTATACTCTCTCCCAAGGAGACCCCAATTTCAGCCCCTTCTTCATGCTGTGTCTGGAATTTGCAGGGACCAGGTAGCCTGCATTGTACCTTCTTCAGAAGTTTGAGCAAATCTCCCACATGTGTCTTAGGTCATAAGATCCTCATATATCAGTAATACCTATACTTTAGTCTATACCCAGCATTAATTCTAAACAAACACACCTACTTATAGGCTTTTATTCCACTACTGAAAAATAAGTCAATTCTACACATGCATCATATTTTTCACAGATTAACTGAAGCAGTTAGTTAAGATATGACTCAGATAGACCAAAAGAGAAAATGAGCCACAGCACTCGGTGAGAATAAAAAAATCAAGGTCTAGTGAAGGCTATGAATTGATTGGTGACTTTACTTTTAGGTTCCTGGGCTGGTCTCAGGGCAGCAGAGGAGTGTCATGAAGAACAAAAGACTGAAACATTGTCCAGTGGAAGTGAAGACTTTGAACAGACACTCTTAACATCACTTCACAACCAATAGGGTTCCCTGTTGTCCTCCCAGACAAATAAGAGCACAAGTCTATTATACCAGACAGAATCAGGGCACCTCAAGCAGGCAACGCCGGCTTTGGCTCTGACTCATTTCTTGGGGCCTTTCCCTAGGCTATACTCTCTCCCAAGGAGACCCCAATTTCAGCCCCTTCTTCATGCTCAGTGTCTGGAATTTGCAGGGACCAGATTTATCCCATTCAACAATTTGATTTTCAAGGCAATAACAAAAAAAATGACATATCTTGTCCCAAAGAGATCCCACAATGCTCAGTGGGGAAAGCAGCAGCAGCACACCCTGAAGTGTCAGGTCCTCCAGGAAGCCTTGTTGAACTGGAGAAGTCACCTCCACACTCGCCCTACTCCTCATCCAGATTCTGCTTTGTGGAAGTCTTCCCGGGCTGACTGGCCCTGATTATTTGGTTGTGAATTCATGCCTGGTGAGCACAGTGCTCTCAGTAGCTTAGACACTTTCTGGCTTTCTGGCATGGCATCATGCACCTAAGTGTTTTTTAATACGGCACTGTCCACCTCCAAGTTATTTTAACAAGCTGCTTGGAGCTCTCAGAGATGGCTTACCTCAAAATAACTTTAAATAAGTCACTTCATCATAGTCTCAGCCTGCCTCCCAGATAGTTTTATTAGCTCTCTAGACATGTCTAATTCCAAATCCACAGGAACTACAAGGTCACTGTGTAGAGATAATGTTGGCTTCTTGCCCTGTGGTCCAGAGCCATCAACACAACAGTTTAATTACATGACAGTCTAAACTCCAGCTGAACAGTGAAATACTAAAAAAACTGACTTAATTTAACCAATGATAATAAGGATATTGGAGGTTTGCTATAGTCCTGACACCTTTATGAGCACTTTTATTATTTTACTAGAGGCCTGGTGCATGAAATTTGTGAACGGGGGGGTCCCTCAGGCCAGCCTGCACCCTCTCCAATCTGGGACCCCTAAACGGGCGGTCGGACATCCCTCTCACAATTCAGGACTGCTGGCTCCCAACCGTTCACCTGCCTCTGCCTGATTGCCTGTAACGGCTTCTGCCTGCCAGCCTGATCACCCCCTAACCACTCCCCTGCCAACCTGGTCGATGCCTAAATGCTCCCTGGCCGGCCCAATTGCCCCTAACTGCCCTCCCCTGCCAGCCTGGTCACCCCTAACTGCCCTCCTCTGCTGGCCTGATCGCCCACAACTGCCCTCCCCTGCAGACATGATCTCCTCCAACTGCCCTCCTCTGCTGGCCCGGTCACCCCTAACTTCCCTCCTTGCTGGCCTGATCGCCCACAACTGCCCTCCCCTGCAGACATGATCTTTTCCAACTGCCCTCCTCTGCTGGCCTGGTCACCCCTAACTGCCCTCCCTGCTGGCCTGATCGCCCACAACTGCCCTCCCCTGCAGGCCTGGTCCCCCTCAATTGCCCTACCTTGCAGGCCTGGTCTCCCCCAACTGCCCTCCCCTGCAGGCCTGGTCCCCCTCCAACTGCCCTCCCCTGCAGGCCTGGGTCCCCCCACAACTGCCCTCCCCTGCAGGGCTGGTTCCCCCCCAACTATCCTCCCTTGCTGGCCTGGTCACCCACAACTGCCCTCCCCTGCAGACCATCTTTTAGTGGCCATCTAGTGTCCACATGGGGGCAGTCATCTTTGACCACATGGGGGTGGCCATCTTGTGTCTTGGAGTGATGGTCAATTTGCATATTACTCTTTTATTAGATAGGATTTTCATCACAACTCTCAGAGGCAAATCATTTTATTTCCCCATTTACAAACAAGGAAACTAAATGACAAATAACTAGCCTAAAGTCACACTGTTTGTGCAGGGAAGATGAGAGCAGTTGCCTACCCCCTGGGCCCACCCCATTGCCCATCACCCTTGGCAGCTGTGCAATATTCACAACATACTATCCCCCACCCTGCTAGGGAGGGACAAGCCCCATGTATACATTTCCTAGAGCACAAATCCAAAAAACTGTCACCCAATACTGTAACGAAGGGGGAAGAGAACATACTTTTCTACCACGGTGCCAATACTTCTACAAGCTTCTTCTGCTGCCTCTCTGAATGCTGGCTCAGGGTGAGCAATTTTCACAAAATCAGCCTAATGAAGAGAAAAAAAAACAAAACCAAAAGGGAATTTGATGGGAAGCTTTCTTCCAAGATCTAAGGGGAAAATGAAAAACCTAGTTTTAAATGTGCCATTTGGCTTGACCTATGCATTTCCATTACTAAAATTTTCCTAACTAGTAGGGCAAAGCAGCTTCTTTCTGAATATTATTCTGTTATTCCTTGGAACCAAGCTTGTTTCAGCCCAAAGATTTTAATATTTTTACTAACTTTCTTTTAGGAAAGTCTTTCTCCTTCTAATATAAATGCATACCAACTGAATTCTTCCCAATTCTAGAGTTCAAACAAGCAGATTCTTGTTCACATATTCTAAGACTTCCTAATAAAACTCATCTACAATATGGTTCTCACATGTTAACCTGGATTCAGAGAACAACTCTTACTTTTCCTTTTTTCCTTTTTAATTGACACATAATACAGTTTCAAGACATTCTAGCCTTTGTGCAGAAAACAAAGGCATATTCTTTCTTTATAGCCCTTATAGTAAGTATGAATTCCTGGACCTAATCTAAAGAGCACACAGCTACCACTGCTGAAAGGCTGCTATATTGACCTTAGAATCAAACTGAGCTAGAATTCTTTTTTTAATAAAAAATCATGTAAAACTAGATTTTAATTTTCATTTTAATTGCAGTACATTGCAAAAAAGCAGGAATAAAACAAAATACTACACTATTTTTCCTTTATCCTCCAAGAAGACATGTATGACATATAACAAAATAAGATCACAAGTAAAATTTCTTAATTTTATTATTAAATACTTTTTAATAAAAAACATTTAAATCCATAGTTATATACAACTTTTGATAAAATAATAACAGTATTAAAACACCTGAAAACTGAGCTACGTAAAATTAACAATATATTGTATAAATTGTCAATTTACATGTTGCAGAATTTATAATTGATATTAAAACTTAAAACACTAGCATACATCTAAAAACTCATTTGTAGTAGTGAAGAAAGAAACCATACTGTTACACAGCAAGGGTATTAAAAAAGAAAAATAAAGCAAAATGACCACTTGGTAGAAAATACAGTTTTTAAAATCACTGTCTTGTAACGGTATTAAATTTACTGGCAAGTAAAATCTTAAAAATTCAAAAAGGAAGAAGATTCTTTGAAATTTTTCCCCAAAGACATATATTAGTTTTTAATGTGCTATTAGACTTCATAAATATAAAAACCTTCACAAATAGGACAATCTATGGGGCAGAGAAGTTAAAATCTTTTAACAAAGAGCAAAAGCAAAAAGGTGGAAAAAGACCTAGAACACTGCTTAATTAAGATGAAGGCAAAGACAACAAATAAACAGTGAGTCCTGAGATTTTTACATCAAAAGCCAATAGTCGATTACACATTGTGAAAATCACTGACACTTTTTTCAGATTTCAGTGATATAATTCAGCAGGGAAGGGAGACCTCCTTTTTGGCAATACATCTCACATAATTTACATCATTCAAAGCACTAGCATACACTTACTAAAGGAACAGAAAGAACCAAGATCCATTAAAACTGAGACCTGACAACCAGGGGCTCACAACGTATCTCACTTCACTCCTAAAAAAAAAAACCCTTCAAAATATTTTATCAACTTCCTTAAAACTAGGAAGTTTACTGTGATTGTATGATGATCTGAAAGGTGTTACTGCTCAATTTAGATGTATGGGAAAATAAAGAATTTCAGGGGGAAAAATGAAGAAGGTTTAAATTGGGTGAAAGAAGTCAACCTCAAAAGGCATATATGATTCCAATTACCAGACATTTTAGAAAAGACAAAATATAAAGATGTAGAACGGTAGTTGCCAGGGGTAAAAGGTGGGGGTGATGGTGTAATTATTAAAGGGAGCTTTTTTGGAGTGATAGAGTATTTTCATACTCTGTGGTGGTGGCTACATGAAAAATGAGTTAAATTCATAGAACTGTACCACCCTCCCCTCAAGAAGTCAATTTTACTATATGATAATTTTTACAATAAATAAATAAATAAATACTTGTTTTTTAAATTATGAGAAGGCTAACCAACTTTCCAACCTCTACGGGTAAGGTTTCATCAGATCTAAGCAGCCAACCAGCCCCCATGAGGGTATAGAACAGCAGGTAAGAACATGAGCTCTTCAACCAGACTACCTGGACTCAAAGCCCAACTTCTCCTTACTGGCTAGTTGATCTTGGACACATCATTTAACCGCTTAGTGCCTTTCTTTCCTCATCTGAAAATTAGATATGGTGAGAAGGTTAAATCAATTAATCCAGGTAAAGTGGTTATCACAGGCTCGTGCTTAGTGAGATTTAAAAACAAGTTAACACTATAATGCTCCATGAGATCAGAGATTGGTTCTGTCTTAATCATGACTATATTTCTAGTGCCTATTACAAAGCCTGGCTCAATGTTAAATGAATGTGAAGGAAGAGCTATATACAATCCAATATTAAGTAGACAGCAGCATGAGTGATCACGATTTTGCATCATGTACACCACTATAATCACCTTCATTGATATGACTAATCAAGATATGATTCTCTTGGGCTGACAAAATCATGCCTTCTGCTCAGCAATGGGTTTTGTGCTTGAAGAAACCTAGGTACACTTCTATTTCAACTTCAAAATATTAAGAAAAAAAATTTTAATATAATCAGTTTGATGTTAAAACCTTACTTTTAATTACAAAATGCATTCCTTAAAAGGTTTATAAAAACTTTTTTATAAGATTAATTTTATTGTAAACAAACATAAATTTTTATTAAAATTTTGGTAGAAGTTTTCATAAAGAATGAATCTTGGTCATGTAAGATGGCAATGTAGGTAAACATGGTACTTGCCTCCTCCTACAACCACATCAAAATTACAACTAAACTACAGAACAAACATCACTCAGAACCGCCTAAAATCTGGTTGAGTGAAGTCCTACAACTAGGGAATTAAAGAAGCCACATCAAGACTGGTAAGAAGGGTGAAGGCATGGAATGGGCTGGTCCCAAACACGTGTGGCAGTTTTTTAATTGGGAGGTATATCTTGGCTGCAGAGGTTCCCTCTGAGGACTAGGGGTCCCAGCCCCACACCAGACCCTTCAGCCCAGGTATCCAGTGCCTGAAAGAGAAGTCCCCATATCTTCAAGCTGTAAAAACCAGCAAGGTTTTTGGCTGAGAAAGACGGAGGCTGCTGGAATCCCAGCCAGTCCTATAAAAGGGCCTGTGCACAGACTTACTCGGACTCACTCACTCTGAGCTCCAGCACTGGGGCAACAGCTTGAAAGGAACCAGGGACATATGGGGAGGAACTAAATTGTCTGGCATCAGGACAACAGCTGGTGGGGCAGCTTTCTCCCAGACAAAAGTGCTAGAAGAGGCCATTGTTCCTTTGCTGAGTTCTCTCCCCACACAGAGCCCACAGGCAGGCACCATACCTAAGACTCCATTAACCTGGCTCACACTGTTTGCCCAATCCTGGTGATTCCCTGAGACCCCATCCCACCCAATTTGCAGGCCCACCCAAGCTGTGTCCAGTGGCTTTTACATATGACTGGTTCACAGCTTGACCTCTCCTGGGAACCTTCAAGCCCAACACAAGTAGCAGACATCTGCAGATCACTGTAGCTTGTGCCGGACGCCCCCAGTCAGGGCACACGCAGTAGCTGACTTTGCATCTCCCAGGAGGCCCCAGAGCCAGTGAACCTGGTGGTCAGCTTCAGACCATATCAGATTACAACCCTACCACCTCCATGAATGACACAATCAAAGTCCCAATGAAGCAAGTCCTGCTCCTAGGGTCGGCTCATGCACAGCAGCTCTTCCACTGTAGCTGCAGCCGACTGGTCTGGCTGTCAATCTCTTCCAGCAATCAAGGCTCAACTACAACAGGACAGTGTACATAGCCTACACAGGGGTGCACCTGGAGTGCCCAGCTCAAGTGACTGGGGAAGCTAAGCCACTGGGCACTCTACCAAATCCAGAAGACATAGCAGCTCTACTTAATACATAGAACCAAATACAGGGAAGCAGCCAAAATGCCAAGACAAAGAAACATGTTGCAAATGAAGAAAACACAGAAAACAACTCCAGAAAAAAGAATGAAATGAAATGGAAGCAAGCAAATTACCAGATACAGAGTTCAAAACAATGTTTATAAGGATGGTCAAGGAACTTACTGAGAACTTCAAGAGCTTTGAGAACTTCAAGGAACTTAGTGAGCACATCAACAACATAAAAAAGGGCCAATCAGAAATTAAGCATACACAAACTGAAATGAAGAATAATTTAAAGGGAATCAACAGAAGAGTAGAGGACGCTGAGAATCAAATCAGCAATTTGGAATATGATGAAGCAAAAAAATACCCAATCAGAACAGCAAAAAGAGAAAAGAATACAAAAATATGAAAATAGTGTAAGGAGCCTCTGGGACAACTTCAAGCATACCAACATTCACATCATGGGGTGCCAAGAAGAAGAGAGAGAACAAGAAATTGAAAATCTATTTGAAAAAATAATGACAGAAAACTTCCCTTACCTGGTGAAAGAAATAGACATACAAGTCAAAGAAGCACATAGAGTCCCAAACAAAATGAATCCAAAGAGGCTGACACCACGACACATCATTATTAAAATGCAAAAGGTTAAAGATAAATAGGAAATCTCAAAGGCAGCAAGGGAAAAGCAGCAAGGGAGTGCCCATAAGATGTAGCTGATTTCTCAATAGAAACTTTGCAGGCCAGAGGGAGAGGCAAGAAATATTCAAAGTGATAAAAACTAAAGACCTATAACCAAGATTACTCTACCCAGCAAAGCTATCACTTAGAATTAAAGGTCAGATAAAGACAAGAAAAAGCTAAAGGAGTTCATCACCACCAAATCAGTATTACATGAAGTATTAAAGTCTTCTTTAAGAAGAAGAAAAAAGATACAAAATATAAACAATAAAATGGCAATAAATATATACCTATCAACAATTGAATCTAAAAATCCAACATAAACAAACAAGCAGAACAGAAACAGACTCATAGAAAGAGAATATTTTGATGGCTGCTAGATGGGAGGGAGATTAGGAGGATGGGTGAAGAAGGTGAAGGGATTAAGGAGTACAAATACAAATTAGTTATAGTGTAGTCTTGGGGATGTAAAGCATAGCATAGAGATTATAGTTAATAATATTCTAATAACTATGTATGGTGTCAGATAGGTATGAGATTTTTCAGGATGATCACTTAAGCTAATCACTGGGGTATACACCTGAAACTAATATAATATCTATGTCAACTGTAATTGAAAAAGAATTTTAAATGATTTTAAAAAAAGAATCCTGGTCATACAAAAAAACTTTGACATGTGAGTGATCATTCTTTTATTACATATTACATTCTTTTATTACATATTTTCTTAAATATACATGTTAAACTACAAGTTCTAAATATCACAATTTCCTACACATTTTCCCCATTCTTAATGACATATTTCACTATAACAAATTATACATAACAGCTGTCAAATAGTTCAGACATTTTTAACCTTTCAGTCTAATATTAAACCAAATAAACTTTGAATTTTAGAAAGGGAGTTACAAGTCTTAACACCAAATCTTACCAAGTCAGCCACTCTGCACAAGGCATCAGAGAGCTCGTCAAAGATGAGCACAGTCTGTGGCCCAGGTGGAGTGGAACACGCACGCGCCACCAGCAAATCTGTCTTTCTCAAGGCGTTTTCTTGTGTGATACGAAATCCTTCTGGGGCACTGAGCTCAGGAACTCCAAAAAGACCCTGAAATTCAACGAGTATTTCCAATTTATTACCAAAAATATTACTTTTTGGTATGTATAAATACTATTTTTCATAAAGAAAATCTTGGGTTTTGTTGGTCTATTATATGATTACTAGAGGCCAGGTGCACCAGAGTGGGGGTCCCTCAGCCCAGCCTGCACCTTCTGCAAAGTGGGATCCCTCGGAGGTTGTTCAACTGCCTGTTTAGGCCCAATCCCTGTGGGATCATGCCTAAACCGGCAGTCAGACATCCCTCTCGCAATCTGGGACACCTGGTTCCTAACCATTCACCTGCCTGCCTGCCTGCCTGATTGCCCCAAACCAATCTGCCTCCCTGCCTGATCGCCCCTAACCCCTCTGCCTGCCGGCCTGATCGCCCCTAACTGCCCTCCCCTGCTGGCCTGATTGCCCCTAACTGCCTCTGCCTCAGCCCCTGCCACCACAGCTTTGTCTGGAAGGCGGACCGGACACCTGGAAGATGTCCAGTTGACCTGGTCTAATTAGCATATTACCCTTTTATTAGTATAGATCAGTGGTCGGCAAACTCATTAGTCAACAGATCCAAATATCAACAGTACAACGATTGAAATTTCTTTTCAGAGCCAAATTTTTTAAACTTAAACTTCTTCTAATGCCACTTCTTCAAAATAGACTCGCCCAGGACGTGATATTTTGTGGAAGAGCCACACTCAAGGGGCCAAAAAGCTGCAGTGGCTCACGAGCCGCAGTTTGCTGACCACGGGTATAGATTATATCTGTGATCACAGAATCACTTTCACATTATTCCATGTTTTAAGAGTGTAATTTTTCTTCATTTTTAAATTATTTATAAAAAATATCAATTAAAATATGGGTTAAAAATCAAGCTATGCCACTACTACAGAATCTAACTAATAAAGTGGTTACAAAAATCAAAAAACATTTTAAGAGTACCTGGCATACAGATAAGATATGATAGATGTTAGCTATAGTCATTACTAGCTGTGTGATTTGGCCAGCTTCTTTCTCCTCCTAGGCCTAAATTTTCTCTTTAAGCACAATGGGGATGACAATACATATCTCACAGCATGCATACAGGTACTAGGTTAGAAAATATATATAAGTCCTTTAAACACTGTCTGGCATCTAGTGAGGTCCAGTACAAAACCCCAATTATTCCACAATTACAAATTAGGAACAATGAGTTGATTAATCAAGCACACAGATATTTCAGAAAGACTTTTAAACCAAGTCATAGGCTGAAACTTGCAGCAAATTTTATAGTTTCCAAAAGCATTTAAATATCTTTATAAAGACAAAAATCACTAATGTAATGGGAACAATCTTATTTTTGGACCAGTTCAACTACACTTATTTTAGCACTCAGGATGGCAGTGAGGGAAAGTACACATCTACTTTATCTACTTCATGCCTAACAGTGAACTGTGTACTTTATACAAGTCTCTCACTTAAATGACACAATTCCAGAGCAGAAACTACCACTAACTGTTTACAGATAAGGAGACAGACTTAAGAGGTGAAGTAAAAGGTTGAGGTTACTAATTAATTTTGGGAAAATCAAAAGTTGAATGGGTTCCCTACACCTCTAAAGCCCACACTTTCTCCATACTTCTGTATAGCAATTCATTTGTTTGAAAGTCTTCTCTCCTTAGAAGTCAAGCTCTCTAGAGGCAGAGCCCTGCCCTTCATCATTTTAACCAGCTGCCCAACATAGTGCCCATAGGGAACTGGAATGAATCAAGTTAATGTAGCACATGCTGAACTTTGTAAATAAACTTTGCAGATGCTTAACATGACAATTTTGGGAAATAACAGGAGGTAAAACTTTCAGGCCTGGTAAGGCCTACTGTTTCTATAAGAAAGCAAGCGAAGTTGTTGACCTCTTTTCAAATGATATTAAGAAATTAAAGAAAATAAAAATAGTTGGAGACAGAGTAGAATCAGAACCTTATATAAACTTTATCTTTATACTGATTTCATTTGAGTCAAGCACAGGCTAGTTTTACTTCCATGTACACCTCTTCATGCTACCCTTGGGAATTCTAAATCTCAGACTACAAGTTATGGTAATACAAAAAAACTAAACAAACTTTTTTTTTCCAGTCAAAAACTAATTCATAAATTTGAAAATCTGGTTTCAGTACTTAAAATCATGAGGTACAAAAGAAAACAAAGCTAAAATTAGTTCTATTTCATCCACCCCAAATCAACCTTACGCTTCACTTCTTTCTGCTCAGAACTTACAGGTAGTTCTCCGCACACCAATTGTTAATATCAACATTTTTATTTTCTTGTATGGAAGTTAATGTGGCACATTTCATGCAAAAATTTGAAAATAGACAAAGCTAATTAAGGAGATAAAATAAAATAAAAACATCACTAAATTTACTGCAACAATATTCTATACTCCACTTTGTATAAAAGTTAATGGCATAATAAAAAAAATAATAAAGGCAAAAGTAAAACCTAAAACTGACAAAATCCACAAAAGTAAAGTAGAACAGGCATCGGGTAAGTCCCTTTAAACCTGCCTTCCATTCACCTTTAATTCAGCCATTCAACAAATATTATTGACTACTGAAGCCAGACACCATACTGGGCAGCAGGGATATAGAAATTAATAGAAACCAAAGAATTCAATCAGTAATTTCCTGAAGGAAGAAATCAATGTGAACTCCACCGCACCGTAGGAAATTAACTTCTTTTCAACAGCTTTTTTTACACACACACACACACACACACACACACACACACAAAACAACAAGAGAGCCCAAAGCTTTGAAAAAAGTTAATGGAGTTTCATGCATCAATTACTAATGACAGAACTGAAGGCATGTGTGTCCTTGCAAAAGGAATACGTGTCACCGAATGTGAACTCACAGGGCGAGGCCTCTTGAGCACAAGTGCAGGGTTGGAGCAAAAGTGAATTTAGTAGGTGCTGGGCTCAGTGTGAGGAGAGGATGGCACCAGAGGGGCGGAATTCACTTGCAAGATGAACTATTTTAACTTTTCGTGGAGCAAGGGGTTCACACAGAGATAGGTCCTAGGACCCAAACTTTGGTGAGGGGACTACTAAAAACCGCCCCGCCCCCTTTAATCCAGACCCTAAGAGAGATGACCAGCAGGTCACCAAGCGCGCAAACAACTTCCTGTATGACGTGGGTTCTCTGCCCATCTCCTCTCGACCCCGCAAAATTTGTCCTCATCCGCTCCCCACGGAGAAGAGGGCCAGCTTATCCCAGTAAACAAGGAGAGCCCTCGCCCGCGTCGCTCACCCGGCGCTCTCCAAACAGGTCCAGGCGGAAGCCCTGGGGCTTGACATTGAATGCGGTACCCACTGGAGACCAGCCGGTGCTGACCCTTCGGGCCTGGAGCCCGACTCTGAAGCCTCCCAGGCGCGATCGCCCTGGCAGCAGAGCCGATACCCGGGCTGTAAGGCCGCCCAACCTTCTGGTGCACAGCATGGTGTCCCGGAGCATCCCCTACCCGCGCCGCGTTTCCTAGGCAGCTGCCCTACGCTGGTCACGTGAGAGCCTCACTTTCCAGTCCCAAAGCTTGGCTCTCAGGACGTGGTCACGTCTGCGTCCTCAAGGCAAGAGCGTCGCCTCGCCGCCTTTTCGGCAGCTGCTGCGGTCTTGCGCCCCCGTGTGCCTAGAGTCAGGAACGGCCAAGGTTTACACTTCCACCAAGTAGCCTGCACAAGGGGGCCAAGTCACATTACAGGATGAATTTTTCCAGGAGTGGCAGTAAACACCCAGAGAAGGAAGCCTGGGAGTCTGAGGGTCTTCCCCGGCGTGACATGAGATGATTCAAACTCCTCTCGAAAAGATAGTTCAAATTAAATATACCGTGTGACTTCACATCAGAGCTATGGTTGTGTGGAACCAAGAAAATTAACTACCAATGCAATTTCACCTACTTTGAATTGGAAAATTATTATAATAACCTACACTATGAATCTGAAGGCAGAGGGGTTTGCCAAACTTTAAGCAACAAGATAAAAATGAAAAGATTTGGGGGCAGGGGGCATTAGGAAATTGTGATTTGGGACTTAGTACGGAGCACGTGGAATGGTACTGCTAGGACAACAATGGGGGACTCTTTGACAGCCTCAGCCTTTTTGAAGTGCATGGAAGTCACCCTCAGTTGGAGTCATGCTCAAGTTCTTGTCCAGGATCCGAGGCTTTACCTTGCCAAACTTGAACATCTCATCTGCAGAAAGGCAATTGTACTGGGCACCTCATCTACTTTAGAGGAGTGCAAAGGCATTGCATGATAGGATTTTGTTAACAGTAATGTGATTTTATTTTAAGACACTTATGTGGGCAGAGAAGAGAGAAACAATAGTTGGGGAAAGGACTGAGGGAAAGTGCGGCTGCCAAAGCAGCTCTCACATTTTGCCTGGCTGTCGCCAAACACCTGCCACTCCTTGATCTCTCAGTGGATGGGGCTACTGAATTACAATCAACATGGGACGGGTCCCTTGAGAACTGACCTTTCTGTAGATATGAAGCCAGGTAACTCTGTATGAGGAAGAAGACCACCTAGGAAAGCAAGGAGAAAGAGACTGCTGTGTAGCCTTCTACCAGCTTCTCAGAATATCACTTCTCCACCTCAGCTTTATGCAGGAACTGGATACCCAATGACTCGGATAAATCAGTGTCTGAATGCAGAGGGTATTGAGGGCTGTGGTCTTTTGTGATCAAATTAAAGCATGATTCATTTGCCTTAGTTTCCAGATGTGTGACTTGTACAAAGGAACAAGAACCCAAATGAACCTTTTTATTCCATGGCAATACAGTTTTCAAATGTACTTTATTTAGAGCTAATGTCTTGCACTTAGGGGAACAATCTTGCCTGCTGGGTTTGAGCAGTCCTAAAAACAATCTGTAAAGTTCCAGAGAGCCAGAAACAAAGCCCAAGAGTAGTGCATGCTTCCTATGGACAGATTCTAAATGCTCCCCTGTAATAATTTAGTTTTAAAGGAAGTTTGTTCTCAATGTAGCCTGGTAGGGAAGAAAAGCCAAAGTGATGATGATGATGAAAATGATTATAAATAACACTTATAATTTTGTTAATACCATCATGTGTATACATACAATTCTTTACAAGTTAATCATAAATTTATATTTCATTTTGTAAATGTGGTAAGTTGTGCATTTCTTTTCTACTGGATTTTTAATAAAAGACTCCCCAATTCCTAACTCCATGTTCATTAATATCATGCTATCTGTACCTAATTAGTTCTTAGGGGACTCATGTTTCCTGGTGGCAGCCACCCCTCATTGCAGACCTAACACCTATGTAGCAGGCCCTTACAGAGATGTCAAATGTGTTCTGTTAAAAAGATAATCCACCCTGACTGGTTTGGCTCAGTGGATACAGCGTCGGCCTGCAGACTGAAAGGTCCCAGGTTCAATTCTGGTCAAGGGCATGTACCTTGGTTGCGGGCACATCCCCAGTAGGAGGTGTGCAAGAGGCAGCTGATCAATGTTTCTAACTCTCTATCCCTCTCCCTTCCTCTCTGTAAAAAATCAATAAAATATATTTTTTAAAAAGAAAATTCATCAATATCTTTCATAAACATGCTTATTGTATCATCTTTTTTAAAAGGGTTTAATATCAGAACTTTTCTTTCCTTTTTATAAAATATGTATTTATTAAATGATTGGGGTTACATTAGTCAACATGAACATATACGTTTCAGGTGTGGGTTTCTATGTTACAAGATCTGTATATTGCACCATGTGCCCCCCACCCAAAGTCAAATCTTCTCCTGTCACCTTATATTAGGACCCCTTTCACTCTGGCAATCACTACACTGCTGTTCAGTTTTCTATCCCACATGTGAGTAAAATCATATAGTTCTTAGCTTTTTCTGGCTGACTTATTTCATGTTATCAAGGTCCATCCATGTTGTTGCAAGTGGTGCTATTTCATCCTTTATCATGGCTGAGTAGTATTCCTTTGTGTAAATGTACCATATCTTCTTTATCCAGTCCTCTATTGCTTGTTTCTATGTCTTGGCTACATGAATAATGCTGCAATGAACATAGGGGTGCATAAATCTTTGCAAATATATGACTTGGAGTTTTTTGGGTATATACACAGGAGACGTAATGCTGGGTCATATGGTAGCTCTATTCTCTATTTTTTGAGGAATCACCAGACTGTTTTCCATAGTGGTTGTACCCATCTACATCTCTACCAGCAGTGAATGCATATTCCCCTTTTCAAACAATATCTCTACCACTTGTTATTGCCTGTCTTGTTGATAATGACCACTCTAACAGGTGTGAGGTGTTATTTCATTACAGTTTTTATTTAAATTTCCCTAATTGCCAGTGAGGTTGAACATCTTTTCATATAGCTATTGGCTGTTTGTATGTCTTCTTGGGAGAGGTGTATTTTCAGGCCATCTGCCCACTTTTTGATTGGGTTGTTTGTTTGGTGAGTTGTATGAGTTCTTTATATATTTTGGAAATTAAACCTTTGTCAGAGCTACTGTTTGCAAATATCATATGCCATCTGGTTGGCTGCCTCTTTGTTTTCTTGTCAGTTTCTTTTGCTGTGCAGAAACTTTTTAGTTTGATACTATAGGCCCCATGCATGAAATTTGTGCAAGAGTAGGCCTTCCTTCCCCTGGCTGCCAGCACCAGCTTCTCTCTGGCACCCCGGACCCAGCCTTCCCTCGCAGCCCTGACTTCGTCTGGGAAGGACTTCCAGTCTAATTAGCATATTACACTTTTATTATTATAGATATCCCATTCACTTATTTTTGCCTTTACTTCCCTTGCCTTTGGGGTCAAGCTCATAAAATGTTCTCTACAACCAAGATCTATAAGTTTGGTACCTATATTTTCTAATTGTAACGTATTGTTTTGGACCCTATATTTAGGTCTTTGATCCATTCTGAATTAATTTTTGTGCATGGGGACAAACTATAATCCAGTTTCATTCATTTGCATCTGACTTTCCAGTTTTCCCAGCAACATTTATTGAAGAGATTATCTTTAAGCCATTGTGTGTTTTTGGCATCTTTTTTGAAAATTATCTGTCAATATATATATATATATATATATATATATATATATATATATATATATAAAACGGTGCATGAAATTAGTGCACATTAAGAGGGAATTAATTAGAGGTAATATTTTAATATTGTTATTTGCCCTTTCTCTATAATAGAAGTGTCAGAGATGAAAGAGAATTAGTAAAATGTATATGAAAATCTCCCTCCTGTCAGAGTCTGGGATGTGCCGCGGGACCTAGAGTCAAGTCCCTGCCCCACCACCTGCACACACTTCAAAAACGCAGGAGACTTAGACTCGGCTGGCCCCACCCGCCTTGGGTGAGACCCAGACCCACTGGCCCCACCCCTGTCAAGCACTCCAGGTGGGGGGCGCAGCCTCAGGTTCCCCAGCCCGGCGCCAGGGCAGAGGAGTGGCCTGAGGTCCCCTCTCAAGCCCCGCCAGGTGGAGGGCATGACCTGAGGTCCCCTGTCAAGCCCTGCTGGGCAGGGGGCGCAGCCTGAGGTCCCCTGGACCAGTGCTGGGGCGGGGGGTGCGGCCTGAGGTTCTTGTCAAGCCCCTCAGGGTGGGGAGCATGGCCTGAGGTTCCTAGCCTCAGCCAGGCGCCATGCAGCCTCAGGTCCCTGCTGTTCAGTTGTGACGTTAATGGCGTCCTGGCTAATTTGCATATTCCTCTATTATCTGGATAGATGGTTTTAAAGCTGGGCTATCTATTCTGTTCCATTGATCTGTGTGTCTGTTTCTCTGCCAATGCCATGCTGTTTTCATTATTGTAGCTCTGTAGTATAATTTGAAGTCAGGTAATGTGATACCTTCAGCTTCATTCTTTTTTCTTGGAATTGCTTTAGCTATTCAGGGTCTTTTGTTGTTCCATACAAATTTGATGATTTCTCATTCTATTTCTTTAATAAATGACATTAGGATTTTGATGGGGATTGCATTAAATCTGTATATTGCTTTGGGTAATATGGCCATTTTAACTATGTTGATTCCTCCAATCCATGAACACAGGATATGTTTCCATTTTGTTGTGTCTTTTTCAATATCTTTTCATAATGTTTTGTAATTTTCAGTTTATAGGTCTTTCATGTTTGTTGTTAAGTTTATTCTTAGGTATTTTATTCTTTTGGTTGTAATTGCAAACGGAATTTTCTTTCATTTTTTTTTCTGAAGTTTTGTTGTTAATATACAGGAAGATTTTTTGCACATTGATTTTGTATCCTGCCACTTGACTGTATTGGTTCATTGTTTCTAATAGTTTTTTGTTTTATGGAGTATTTTTTTAAAATATATTTTATTGACTTTTTTACAGAGAGGAAGGGAGAGGGACAGAGAGTTAGAAACATTGATGAGAGAGAAACATCGATCAGCTGCCTCCTGCACACCTCCTGCTGGGGATGTGCCCCAACCAAGGTACATGCCCTTGACTGGAATCGAACCTGGGACCTTATAGTCCGCAGGCTGACGCTCTATCCACTGAGCTAAACCAGTTAGAGCTTTATGGAGTCTTTAGAGTTTTCTATATACAGAATCATGTCATCTGAAAAAAGTGACACTTTTACTTCTTCCTTCCCTAATTGGATGCCTTTTATTTCTTTCTTTTGCTGTATTGCTCTGGCTAGAACTTCCAGCACTATGTTGAATAAGAGTGGGGAGAGTGTTCCTGACCTTAGAGGAAAAGTCTTCAGTTTCCCACCATTGAGTATGATATTAGCTGAGGGTTTATCATAGATGGTCTTTACTATGTTGAGGTACTTTCTTTCTATTTCTATTTTATTGAGGGTTTTAATCATAAATGGATGTTGTATCTTATCAAATGCTTTTATGCATCTATTGATAAGATCATATGATTTTTATCCTTTCTTTTATTAATTTGGTGTATTACATTGATTGATTTGGCCATAATGAACCATTCTTTTGTGCCTGTAATGAATCCCACTTGATCGTGATGTATTATTTTTTGGATGTACTGTTGTATTTGATTTGCTAGTATTTTGTTTAGGATTTTTGCATCTGTGTTCCTCATAGATATTTGTCTGTAGTTTTCTTTTTGTGTGTGTGTTATCATTGACAGGTTTTGGTAACAGGGTTATATTGGCCTCATAGAATGTGTTAGGAAATATTCTTCAATTTTTTGGAAGAGTGAGAAGGATAGGTTTTAAATCTTTTTTGAACATTTGGTAGAATTCACTGGTGAAGCCATCTGGTCCTGGACTTTTATTTTTGGGGGAGGTTTTTGATGGTTGTTTCAATTTGCTCACAATTGAGTTGTCTATTAAGATGTTCCAAATCTTCATGATTTAGTCCAGGAAGGTTATATATTTCTAGGAACTTATCCATTTCTTCTAGGTTATTAAATTTGGTGGCATAAAGTCTTTCATAATCTAGTATGATCCTTTGTATATCTGTTATCCTGTGGTGACTTTTCCTCTCTCATTTCTGATTTAGTTTATATCGGTTTCCCCCTTTTTTCCTTAATGAATCTAGCCAGGGTTTTGTCAATTTTATTAATCTCTCAAAGAACCAGCTCTTTGTTTTATTGATTTTCTGTATAGTCTCTTTGTTCTCTATTTCATTTAATTTTGCTCTAATTTTTATTATTTCCTTTCTTCTGCTGACTTTGGGTTGCTTTTCTTCTTTTTCTAGCACTTTAAGATGTGATAGTTTGTTAACTGGGGATTTCTCTTGTTTCTTGAAATAGGCCTGTAATTATCTAAATTGCTCTCTTATTACTGATTTTGCTGCATCTCCGAAGTTTTGATATGTTGTATTGTCATTCTCATTTCTCTCTATATATCTTCTGATCTCACCTTTTATTTCTTCTTTGACCCAGTCATTTTTTTAGTAGTATGGTGTTTAATCTCCACTTTTTGGGGGGTTTCTTTACTTCTTTTTTGCAGCTGATTTCTAATTCCAAGGTATCGTGGTCAGAGAATATGCTTGGTATAATTTCAATCTTCTTGAATTTGTTGATGCTAGTTTTGTGACCCAACATATGGTCTATCCTTGATAATGTTCCATGTGCACTGGAGAAAAATGTATAATGTGGTATTTGGGGATGAAAGGTTCTGTAAATGTCAATCTGGTCTAGTGTTTCATATACAGGTGATACTTCTTTATTGACTTTCTGTTTGGTTGATCTGTCTAGAGCTGTCAATGGTGTATTAAGGTCCCTAACTGTGATTGTGTTTTGATCTGTTTCTCCCTTACTTCTGTGAGTAGTTGTTTTGGATATTTTTGTGCTTCCTGGTTGGGTGCATATATGTTAATAAGTGTTATGTTTTCTTAATGTATTGTTCCCTTTATCATTTTAAATTGTCCATCTTTGCCTCTTGTTACCTTTGTTGTCTTGAAATCTATTTTGCTATATATAAGCATGACTTCTCCTGCTTTTCTGTGGATGTTACTTGCTTGAAGAATTATTTTCCACCCTTTTCCTTTGAATCTACCTTTGTCTTTGCAGGTTAGATATTTCCCTGTAGACAGCCTATGGTTAGGTTTGTTTTTTAATCCACTCTGCTTCATTGCCTTTTTATTGGTGAATTCAGTCCATTTATATTTATTCTATTTAGGGTAATTATTGATATATGAGAATTTTTCTATAGCCATTTTATCTTTTGTTTTCTGGTAGTTCTGTGCCTCCATTGGTTCTTTTCTTTATGTTTTTGTCTGTTGTTTTTGTTTGGTGGCAATCCATACATCTTTCCTCTTTTTTAAAGCTATACATACTGATTTGGGGATTTTTTTGGGAGGTGTGTGTGGTTATCGGTAAGTTTATAAAAAATGAAGTTGCATATATAGCATAGCTGTGTTTTTTTTTTCTTTTGAGTGCATCTGATCTTTATCCTCCTTTGCCAGTTCAGAGCTTTACCCCCACCCTTTTATATTTTTGTTGTCACAAATGATCCCTACTTTTGCTGTAAGTTTTTTGGTGATATTACCCATAGTGTTGTGACCTTACGTTCTTTGTTTCAAGTAGAACATCTACCTTGAGTATTTCCTACAATGAAGGTTTTCTGGTGATAAAATCCCTCAGCTTTGTCTGGGAACATATTTTTTTCTCCTTCCTATTTAAAGGATAATTTTGCTGGATATATTATTTGTGGCTGGTAATTTCTCTTTTTCAGACATTAGAATATTTGGTCCCACTCTCTTCTGACTTGTGGAGTTTCTTCTGAGATGTCAGGTGAAATTCTGATGGGTTTTCCTTTGTAGGTCACCTCTTTCTTCTCCCTGGCTGCTTTGAGAATTTTTCTTTGTCATTAATTCTTGACAGCTTCAATACCAAGTGGCTTGGTAAGGGCCTCTTTGTATTTATGTAACTAGGTTTTCTATTTGCTTCTGGGATTCAAGGATCTAGTTCTTTCCATAGATTGGGAAAGTCTCATCCATTATTTGTTTGAATAGTCTATTCATTCCATGCCCCCTCTCTTCTTCCTCTGCAATACCTATAATTCTAATATTGCTTTTTCTGATGGAGTCAGATAGGCCTTGGTGTTTCATTTTTCTTTATGCTAACGTCTCTCACTTCTTCCCTCTGTGTCATTTCTTGATTCTTGTATTCGATACCACTAATTCTTTCTTCCATCTGATTGGTTCTGTTTTCCATGCTCAGTAGTTCACTTTTAATTTCTTTAATTACATGCTTCATTTCCAGAATTTCTGATTGGTTATTTTTTTAAAGCTTCAATCTCTTTGGTAAAGTACTCATTTTGTTCATTGATTTGTTTTCTGAGTGCACTGAATTGTCTGTCAATATTTTCTCAAATTTCATTGAGTATTTTCAGAACTGCAATCTTGAATCTCTGTCTTTTATATCACATATTAGAAGCCCCGGTGCACAACATTCGTATATTCCGTGGGGTCCCTCAGCCCAGCCTGTGACCTCTTGCAGTCCAGGAGCCCTTGGGGGATGTCCAACTGACGGCTTAGGCACGCTCCCTGCAGGTAGCGGGCCTAAGTCATCAGTCGGACATCCTTGGCACTGCTGCAGAGGCGGGAGAGGCTCCCGCCACTGCTGCTGCACTCACGAGCTGTGAGCCTGGCTTCTGACTGAATTCTGCTCCCTCTGTGGGAGCGCACTGACCACCAGGGGTCAGCTCCTCCATTGAGTGTCTACCCCTTGGTGGTCAGTGAATGTCATAGCGATCGGTCGTTCTGCCTTCAGGCCGAAACTGGCTCTCCAACATCCCCCGAAGGGTCCTGGATTGTGAGAGGGCTCAGGCCAGGCCGAGGGACCCCACCAGTGCACAATCAGGGCCAGGGAGGGATGCAGGTTGGCCAGCTGGCAAGGGACCACAGGAGGGCTCCAGAACATGTCCAGCCCATCTTGCTCAGTCCTGATTGGCTGGACCCCAGGAGCAAGCTAAACTACCGGTCCGAGTGTCTATCCCTTAGTGGTCAGTTCACGTCATAGCGAACAGTTCAGCGGTCTTAGCATATCATTAGCATATTACGCTTTGATTGGTTCAACGGCTGACTGGATGACCGGACACTTAGCATATTAGGCTTTTATTATATAGGATTTCCCAGTTTTCCAGCTTATTTTCTGTGGATTTTTCTTTTTCTTTCTAGTCATCCTCATTGCTGTGGTTCTCCATGGTATTTGCTGTTCTCTTTTGCTTATGCATTTATCTCTGAAGAGGTCTTTCTATTATTTTACAGTAGATGGCACTGAATTGCAAGGTTTTTTAACTTTGGTGTCTCCAAGTCTTGAACCTCCATGGCTTCTGTAAGACAGTATAGCCAGGCTGCTTGGGGGTGCCATTTGTTTTGCCCTCACCAGAATGGCAATGTCTGACCTCTGTGGTGTCCTGTCCCAAGCACCAGACACAGAAGGAAATAGCAGTTCTATTGCAACAGCTCTTGGTTTACAAATAATATGCTCCTAGATCTGACTCCAAGGGCAATGGGAGGCAAGTTTTGAGCATTCAAGCAGTGGCATGTGTCTGTGGTTCCATTTCTTTGTCTGAAACACTACTGGTGGCCTGACAGTGGAGATCTGCATGGCAGAACCCTGTGTTTTGTCAGGCATCTGCTGGCTCAAAGTCACTGTTTGTTCCCTTCTATTCACTCTGCTGGGGCCCTCTCCTCCCCCTTCACAGCTCTTTGTTCCTCCCAGCCAAAGGAAGACCCTTCTATCATTGGCTTTCTCCCAGTTGGCCATGCCACGAGCTCCCAGATGCAGAGCTGCATCTGTGGACAGTCTGGGCTTTCATCCCTTCTCGTCTCCCTGTTTATTCCTGGTTGCCCACCTTTAGATGTTTCAGTGTGTGAGTCTCTCAGGCATACGTATGTAATGAACAGGGATTTCTTTGATAAATTATAGCTGTTAACTTGTTGAAATTTCAGCAGGAAAGGACAAATTGCACTTTTACACCGCCATTCCTCTGACATCACTCTGAGAGCTTTTCTTTAGCTCAGGATGATTTTTACACAAGTTTTCCCAATCATTTATAATGCAAATTTTTAGGCCTAAAAGTGCCATAAATGGATGATGGCTTGTGCTAAGTTAACAAGGTATCTTGTGTCACAGAGAGCCTGCTGTAGTTTAACTTTTTAAAAGTGCAGTCCAAATTCACAGACAACCAATCAGAAACAATCCAAAATGGCACATTAGATACTCTCTAACCCCACTTGGTCAATGTTATCTTTTTAAAGACCTTTTAAAACATGTTTTACATCTCATCTTCTATATTTGGCCTATAAAAATTATTTTATAAAAATTTGTATCATATGTCCCCATCATAACTTGTACTTTTTTTCTTTATGGTATCTCAACCTGTAAAGTTGTGGTCTTATATAGAAGGGAGTCAGCACATTTATTTCCCTGTTGGGTCCTTAAAAAAAAACTAGACTTTACACAGGGGAAAACCAGCTTGGGTTATTATAATTAAAAAACAAAACAGAAAAAAAGACACTTTGGCTAAACAAACAAATAAAGTAATCAGTAATTCTGTAACTGAACAGAAATAGAGCATGAGGCAAGCTCCCAACCTGGGTGCAAAATTTAAGGAGACACTTACCCTTAGATCATGTGTATGTAGTGTCAGCACCTGAGAGTGAGTGTCTCTTTAAATTTTGCACCCTGGGTGCCTCATGTGCTACATCTTGGACAGAATATATATTTTAAAAGGCCAATAAAATGGCTAAAATATCCCCTAGCCAGCAAATAATTTTTCAATATTTTATCTACGGTTGAGCTGCCTGCTCATAATGATAATTCAGAAAAGTCCCACTTTCCCAGTAGATATCATAACCACATTGACATGATTGGAGTATGAAGAGAATGGCTAAAAGTCCCAATTTCAAGTGGCATTTTCTGTCAGATAACTTATCCCAGGCTATGGTTTAGAAAATGCTACAGCTTGTATATACACAGAATTTGTATTCTTTCATTTTTATATTAGTTATTAGAGGTCCGGTGCACGAATTAATGCATGGGTGGGGTCCCTTAGCCTGGCTGGTGATTGGGGCCGATGGGGACTATTTCACCCAGTCTCAATCAGGGCCAGCTGGGGGGAGGGACTGCAGGGGTTGGCCAGCCATGGGAGGTTGGCTGTGGGAGCGCACTGACCACCAGGAGCAGCTCCTGTGTTGAGGGTCTTCCCCCTGGTGGTCAGTGCCCATCATAGCCACTGGCCAGTCATCTAGTTGTCCAGTCATAACAGTTGCTTAGGCTTTTATATATATAGATTCTCTGGTAAAAAAAAGTATCAAGTTAATTTGTGAGCATTGAAGCCACTATTGCACAATAGGAGACTAGGGCACAGAAAGGGAAAAATACATAGCCAATTCAAATACTTTTGTCATGGTTGGAACAACAACACATATCTCAATTCTCCCTTTGGCTTTTACACCATAATCATGTTGGTCCTTTCCTTGATCTATAGACTACTCACGAGTCTTTTTAGAAGAAAGTGGTAGTAACAGTAAAAACAACAACAACAAAAAACTGCATCAAACTGGCTTAAGCGAACAGAGAGTTTGTTGGCTCACACAACAAAATGGTCCAGGAGTATACTACCTTCAGGTCCTCAAATGCAATTCTTCATAGAAAATTTAGAAAATACAGCTCAGTTATAAAAGCAAAGACAAATTCCTTGTTATCTTGTGGCATAGATGTGACTTTTATCATTTTGCTGAACTCCCTTACTGACTTCTTTTCTAAGCCTATTTTTAAATTTTAATGCATTGATATATTTGCATGCTGTGTGTACTGACAGTGTGCCTGTACATGAATCATGAAGATCTACCTATAATTTTGTAAAGGCTTTTAACATTTATAAATTATATCAGTGTATCTCTTTATGTTTCAATAAATTTAATCTTAATGAAGCATCCATCTTATATAAAAACTGCTGTTTGAAATTTTAACCCTGCTATTTGGCTTCTGTGAATGCTTGCTTGCTTAAATAATAAGGAAACTAAGACTACTCCCACTTCAGAGAGGCCATTAAACCTTCCCCGGATGAAATTATCATTGCTGGCACCAGGCCAGGCCTTTGGTTGAGGTCTCAAGGCCCCAGCACATAGGGGCTCTTTAAAAACTTGCAAAAGGGGCCGGAAACACCCCATATTTGGGAGGCAAAGAAGGTAAAAACATATAAATAGGGAAAATTCCTCCATGTTGGGGCTCAGAATTTGAGAGACATTTTCCTCTGGACCTGCGCTTAATAAATGTAACTCCATCTCTCTAAGTATTTCTTGGTTCTTCTCCGGTTTTCTGTAACATTAATGGTTCCCTGAGCCAGAAAACAACTGAGCTTGGCCTTTTGGCCTCCAGTGAATGAGCTGAGTTTGGGGCCCGGGGGAGCCGTATTGGCCTCCGGGAGGTGCTGCTCTGCTGATTTAGCAGAATTGAACCGGGGGACTCTGGGTGCTCCTGGACCTAAGCCCAGGACCTGGCCAGCATCTGGAGAGAGTGGACAGACACTTCTGGACCTGTTGACCGAATCGGTAAGGTAGGGGTACCGTCAGTTAGGCCCACTCCGAGTGAGTGGAAGGGGGAGCTTGATCACCTCCCCGGAAGTCAAGGACTTCCTCGGGGACTAGCCAAGACCCCATTTGGTTAAGAGGACAAGGAATCAGGTGGACTGTTTAAACTCTGGGTAAATATCTGGTAGAAGTAAAAAACTCGGACTAGCTAGTATATAAATGTGGGACTCTGGAGGTGAATGAATTCAGATTCGATTAAGGAATTATGAGTTCACTCTGCTGTTTGTTTGTGTGGGACTAGCCAATTTGCTACCTAGAAGGGGGACTGGATGCAGTCTTAACTCCTCTGGTAGGTTCTCACCAAGATGTTGGTCGAGAATTCTGTTCTGGGGCATAGGTGCCAGGAGTGCCCCCAAGCCTGTCTGGGGCATTAGGCACAGCTCCAGTCTGGGCTAGTCTACTGAGAGAGTGTGAGTATGGATGTTTGTCTGTCTTAGCATAATTATCTGCTCATTAACTGGTCTGTGTGAAGCAAAAGCCACTTTGTGCCTTCTGGCTGTACACAGGAGAGTATTTGTTATCTCTTTCTATTGTTTAATTTGTTTAAAGGTAGGGCAGACCTGCTGTGACAGAATGCAAAAGTCTTTAGCAGCTGCTGAGATTTCTTTTTCTCAGAGTCTTTTGCTCTCCATCAGAGAAGGAATCAGCCCACTTAGCTTAAAAATTTCTCTCTAATTTTTTATAAGTAAGGGTTTCAGTTTGCTCTGATTTGTGAATTTGCTAAATTAAATTGAATTTTTAAAGGCCTAGGGTTAATTTAAAGGTATAAATTTGTGACATTTCAAAGAACAAAGAACTTTTATTTATGGCTTTCTTATCTCTTTTGGTGGTCGGAGACTTCCAGGGGCAGGGCTTATAGCTCCGCAGGGTGGAGAGATTTACAGGCCCTGTCCCTGACTGTGACATCATAGTCCAACGTGAGCCACCTGAGGCAGAACTAAGGATGAAGTTATTATTAACTGTCTATGGACCCCGTTAACCCTGGTTGTGTGTCTTGCGTGGTCTGTTGTCTTCGTGGTTGTGTGTTTTGTTTGACTTGCTGTTTTCAGTTATTAGGATCCTCATAGAGGACATAACCTGGTCTTTCCCTTCCTCTCTCATCCTGATTCTAATAGCATCTGTAACTGGATTAAAGATCTTTTCTTTCAGGAGGCCATCCAGGCTTTCAGTTCTCAAGAAATCTCTCTACACACCCTTATCCTCATCCGCTATCTTTCCAGGCTTACTAAGAGTCATTTTTCTCCACAGGTCAGACCTTAGCCTATGAAAGGGAGGACTACTACAGCGGTAGTCTGTAGTTTTCTCTGAAACTTCCACTGTTTCTATTTCTCCCCTCTGTAGGAATTGTCTTCCTCTGACTCACAATAGGAAAGGGAGACAAGCAACTGGACTGGGGGACGGGACGGGGTGGGAGGTGGTTGGAGAAATCAAGAGTGGTAAAGGAGGAGGGTTTAAGATCCTCTAAGAGTCTAGGGGCTTAGAGTAAAAATCTATGAGGGAAAACAATGGTTACAGAAAGAAAAAAGTATCCTTAAATGTAAAAAGCCTAAATATACAGGATCTCAGACCATTTGCCTTGTTTCAGGACAGAGTAAATGGTTAATGCAGAAAAGCGGGGGGACAGGGGGTGTCGGCAGATAATTATGAAGCAGGGAGAGATAGTATTTTGTTGATTTTTACTGGCTGCAGACCACTCTGCTGACATTGGGGTCTGGTCCATGTGTCTTACCAGAACTTCACTAGATTCAAGTTCGCAAGTTTTTTGCAAGCATAATTAACCTAGCTGTCCCACTACTGCCCAGTGAGAAATGAGCATTTTACAAAAAGCAATACAAGACTTAGGCCTTTGGCTTGCTGGCTGCAGCAGTTAAACCAGAAACCAGTGATTGCTACTAGCCTTCCTGCAGCCCCAGGAATAGAGCAGCAGGCCCAGGATCTATAAAAGCAGCAGATAGAGCTAGTGAAAGCTCCCTGTTTGCAAATGTACTGAAAGGGTTCAGTAACTGTTGCTGCTGGAAGAGGAGGGGCTGAGATCCCTTTCCAGTGCACTCCCTTGGGAGAGGCCTGGTTGCTGCTCTGCCACAAAGGGGACTGGCGGGAAGACAAGGGGCCTAATACCCAAGCCACTGCCACAGAAGCGCTTTGCAGTATGCAAAGCTGTTTCTAACTGCAACTCTGGCTGTTTTGGACTGGCAGCTTAAAGTCAAAGAGCAAAGGAAAGGCACTCTCCCTGGACCGGGAAGCCTTCAGGACTTTGAGATTCTCCAAGAGAGGAGGAGTCTGACTGAGGGATGGCAGAGACCCTGTTGGGTTGGAAGGACCTAAGGCCACATGTTAAACTTATAAATGATGGCTTTCTAGGCAGATGTCCAAGCCCAGTTATGTAGGGGTTAAGCTGCCTGATTATAGCAAAACAACTTTCTCCCTTGCCAGAATAAATTTTAGGGAAATTAGAGAGGCTGTGTTTGTGGCTAGAAAGAAGAACTGGCCACCATGCACAGCCCTGACAGTGGCCTGCAGAAAACTGTATAATAGACTTAGATGATACCTACGTCTTCATGGATATGACTCCAGAAAGACAAGGACAATTTTTGCTTCGTGTGGGAAGGTCAAGAATAGACTTTAGTCACCTCCCTAAGATATTTGTATAGCCCTACCATGTATCATATATGGTAGCAGAAGATTTGGCTACCTAAGGTGGCCACAGTGACAATATTGTACTTCATTGTGTTAATAATATTGCATTAACCTTACAGATTTGAATGTAGTTGCCAAAAGGGCAGGTGCCCAAATGGGCAAGGAAAATACCCATCTGGTTTTGGTCTCTATTGAAAGACAGTTGGCAGCCTGTATACTGTCTTGCAGGCCTTTGTGACCATACCCAGGTCAGGTGTGGCACAAACCTCTACTTTAGGAAACTGGGGAAGGCCTGTTTGGAACAGAGGGAAGTGGTGAGTACCAGCTCTTTGTTACAGGAATTACAGACCCCATGAGGTCCTGTGACATGTGAGACCCTGTAAAGCAATAAAGCTCCCTTAGTCCTTTCTCAGAGGGCATGTCACCCCTCCCAGAGACCATATGAAATTTTAAGGACAAGTCAAGTAGGGGGAACCCTACTACAAGGACAGCTATAATTGTCTATTTGAATATAGACACATTTTGAATTTCTCCTTGTCATTTGAAGACAGTTATATTACTCTGAAGAATCCATAGAAAGGATTGACAAGGAAAATCAGAAGATCTTAAAGCAGGTCAGTATATTTTTCTCCTTATATAATTCCTTTAAAATTTGGCAATGCTTAATAAATCATGGCAATACATTTCTTTGCATAAATTCAATAAGACTGGTTTCTAATAGTGGTTTTATTGACCGGAAACTTTGACTGGAGTATCATGTTTTAAAGAGCCCTGTCTGAACTCTGAAGACTTGAAGCCAATAAGAGTGCCAAGGAAAAGCCTGGTATCCTGCTTGGGAGCCCTGAAAATGGCTGGCGCTGGAGTGTCAGGCCCATGCCCTATCATCACTGGTGGTTGGTCAGAGTAGAAGGGGAGCAATAAGGACGCCTCTGCATCCCTGCGGAACCCCCAAGCACTCTAGGCTGTGACAAGTAGGAGGGCTACTGAGATGGCCCTTAAAACCTAGGGTGTGGGCCCAGGTGGAGTCGCTGCAGGTGAGGGATTCACCTAACTCAGCAGATACTACAGGCAGGCCGGATGGCAGCTGGATGGCTTGGCTTCCTAGCCCTACGGGGTACACTAAGATTCAATCATGAAATTTTGGCAAAGGTAGTTAGTTACCATTCTTGTTGTGTTTATGCAAACAATCAGGCCAAATTAAATACAATAGGTAAATTGGTCTTGATTTGGCTCTTTTAATAAACATAGAGGTAATTTTGAGGAGAAAAATTCTATTTCAATAGTAGTTATTAAAACTGAAATGTTTTCTTTCCCTTCCACCAGACCATTTGTTACAGTTTGTTTCTGCCAGGTCACAAGCCCACCTCCTTCTGTGCCCAGGCCTCTTCGTCCCTCTGACAGACAGCAAGGATCTCTTGGCTCTGAGGGAAAACTCTGTCCCTCCTCAGCACGAAGAAGCTACAGAAGAAACTCAACGTCCATTTTCCTTAAAAGAATTCAGAGCCAGGATCCTTGAGGTAATATATTAGGCAGTTAGACAGACATGAGCAGAGCAAGGACGATGGGCCAACTAGCGCTACCAGATGTAACTAAGTCTTCCCACCTCTATGTGTGTGAGACAAGGGGCATAGCCAAAGAGGTATTCACTCAAAGTCTCAGCCCTTAGAAAAGGCCAGTAGCCTATTTGTCCAAAAGACTTGACCCCTTTGCATTTGGGTGACATACTTGCCTCCAGGTGGTAGCAGCCACAACTATGCTTATCAAAAAAGCAAATAAGTTAACCCTAGGGCAGTAACTAATCCTAACTGCCCCATATGAGGTTGAGGCTTTACTCCGGAACACACTAGAGCACTAGATGTCAAACACTCGAGTCACCCAGTTTCAGGCTCTCTGGTAGACAAAAGAAAAATTAGTAACAATTTATACTGATAGCAGGTACGCATTTACAATAGCTCACGTACATAGTGCTATTTACAAGGTAAGGGGTCTCCACAGAAGCAAGAGGGAACCGGACCACAGATGAAGCTGCCTGGGAGGCTGCCCTAAAACCAGTGGGGCCTCTACAGATTCTAGTGATTCTTCCAGACCCTGATCTACCCAATCTAGAAAAGCTGAAATCCATAACCAGTCTTTATTCAAGTTCTTACAGGCTTTACAGTCTACCCAGGAAGCAATCCAGAGCACATCTGAGATGCTCTGCCTGTACCAACTTCTGATCTGGTTCATCCCTTCCACCCTGGTGACTCTGTTTGGGTAAAGAAATTTGCCACCTAAGGACTGACTCCTACCTGGAAAGGACCACCTCCACGGCAGTCAAGGTCAATGGAATCCCAATGTGACTTCATCACACCTGGCTTAGACAGCCCAGGAAAAATAGAGAGTCCAGGACTTTTCGGACTCTCTAAAGATTACTCCTGGCCCTCATTCTGGGCCCTTATCTTATAAGCAGGCCCACTAATTTTATTAGGCAGAAAATTAAAATTATAGTCCTCAGGGGTAAATATAACTCTCTCCTTGACAGTGACCAAGAGTCAATGATTTGACTCATGTACATAAAACCAGTGAGGAATGAAGCATCCATCTTATATAAAAACTGCTGTTTGAAATTTTAACCCTGCTATTTGGCTTCTGTGAATGCTTGCTTGCTTAAATAATAAGGAAAATAAGACTACTCCCACTTCAGAGAGGCCATTAAACCTTCCCTGGACAAAATTATCAGTGCTGGCACCAGACCAGGCCTTTGGTTGAGGTCTCAAGGCCCCAGCACATAGGGGCTCTTTAAGAACTTGCGAAAGGGGCTGGAAACACCCCATATTTTGGAGACAAAGAAGGTAAAAACATATAAATAGGGAAAATTTCTCCGTGTTGGGGCCCAGAATTTGAGAGACATTTTCCTCTGGACCCATGCGTAATAAATGTAACTCCATCTCTTTAAGTATTGCTTGTTTCTTCTCTGGTTTTCTGTAACACTATCATACCCCTTCATTCTGATTCTAACATTAAGGGAGAGGACATTTAAAAAAGTGAAGTAATTAGTGGCAGTTCTGTAGATGGGTTGGTGTCAAATAAAAATCCCGCCTAACAGCGTTAGACTGGTAAGGAAGACTTTAAGGCAACTCAATAAGGGAGAGAAATTAAATCCACCTCCACTCAAACAAAAGATGGGAGGGTTTTTAAGTGCTGGTGTTAGCTAGTTGAAAACTTCTGAAGGACATTATGGAGGAGGTTGATCTGTGATTATAGGAATCAATGTTTGCTATTGGCACTTATCAAAATTACACTCCTACCCTCTCACAGAGACTAGAACAGGAACACTACCTTCCTTGATGAGTGCACTTTGAAAGGATAGTGCTCTGATCCTTTTCTTTTCTTTGCTTCATATCAGCAAAAACATATCGTTAATTTTTTTAAATGTATATTTTTATTGATTTCAGAGAAGAAGGGAGATGTAGAGATAGAAACATCAACGATGAGAGGGAATCATTGATTAGCTGCCTCCTGCATGCTCCCTACTGGGGACCAAGCCCATAACCCAGACATGTGCCCTGATCGGGAATCAAACTGTGACGACCTAGTTCATAGGTCAATGCTCAACCACTGAGCCATGCCAGCCAGGCCACAACCTTAATTTTTATTAAGCATTTACTTGCTACCTGAAATTTATTTCAGCCATAAGCAAAACTTTTTCTGGAGTTAACATTTTTCCTTTTTATTGAATTAATTGGGCTGACACTGGTTTATAAAATTATACAGGTTTCAGGTGCACAATTCTACATCACATCATTCATCCACTGTATTGTGTGTTCACCATCCCAAGTCAAGTATCCTTCCATCACCATTTACCCAGCCTATACCCTCCTCTATAACCTGATCCTTGAGAAAGAGATTCCTGGGATATAAAACTGGCAAGAGTCTGGGGAAAGATTTACATTTCAAAGGGGCAGGTAAAGTATTCACAATTGCAAGTTTTCTCAAAGCAAGAGACGTCAGGTTCCCATAGTTAGGAAGAGATCTGTGCAATGTTACTCAGCCTGAGGGGAATCTCAGTGCCTTTCTGGTTAGTGGAAAGCAGTGGCAAGCAGGGCAAGACCCTGGTGGCTGGTGGGAAGGAAGAGATTTCCTCAGGAACCAGTCAGCAGGGACTCTGATCATGAGCTCCCATGTGCCAAGAAGAATGTACAAAGTCAAGAAGGTAGCTTGATGCTTTTAAAACTGCGTTTGCATTAATTTATAAGGAAGAAGTCTATTTGTACCTATTTTAGAAAGAAGAGACAGTTCAGCCCATAATGGACTTTCAGGGTACATGGGCCCTGCTGCTGACAGCGTCTTCTAGTGGAGTAATTTGTTTTGTTGTGAAAATTAATTTTTGAGCTTGAAACAAGATACCAAGGCATTTTTCAGCAAAGAGGATAGTTATTTTGGATGTAGAGGGATTAAGAGAAAACAAAATATTCCTTTAGTGTTTCATGTTTTGGATTAATCAAGCTCAAGAAACTAGTTATCTGGTCACTGGCTTACTGGCTGTGACTTTTCCCTCAGGAAGCTCTCAGAAGTGCACAGTGTGTGTTTGTTCATAACTCTTGCTTTATAAGACTATGTGAGAAGACTATATTAGCATAACGTCTTCAAGGTTCATTCATGTTGTAGCATATCCTTCTTTTTAAAAGACTGAATAATATTTTACTCTATGTATATATCACGTTTTCTTTGTTCACCCATTTGTCAATGGACATTTAGGTTGTCGCCACCACTTGGCTATTGTGACTAATGCTGCCATGGACAGGGAGTGCACATATTTCTTTGATAAATACTCTGAAGTGGGATTGCTGAACAGAAACTGGAAAACAACAAAGGAGGCTGATGAACAGCTTCTGAAATAATTTTAATTTTTTCCCCTACAAGTCGTTTCTGATTTAAAAAAAATAATGTTGCTCTGTAGACAAAGATTCATAAGGAATTTATAAAATAACATAGACAATAGATGAAAAAATTTTAGGGTGAGAAAAATAGGTGTTTTAAATATTAGTTGGTTTTCTTTCCCTCCTCCCCAGCCATGTTCAGTCAGAGGCAGTGATATCTAGAAAGAGGGAAGCTGTGGGGTCTGATTTCTATAGGGTCGGATTTCAGCTTCAAAAGGTGCCTGGCCTCCTGAATTTGGTTGTAAAATGTGTACATGGAGCAGTTTTGTTTTTAATTTCTTTATTGATTAAGGTATTACATATGTGTTCTTATTCCCCCATTACCCCCCACCTCCCATTCATGACCCCACGCAGTTTTTATCTGTCACCAGATTCTCAGAAAAGTCTGTGGCCCTGATTGAGTTGAGAACCACTGCTTTAGAAATTGTCCATACTCACTGAGTACCCTCTGAAAAAATGTTTGACCTTGGGGATTGCTTCCTTATCTGAGCATGTCTTTGAGTAAGTAGTAATGTATATCTCACAGGTTTGCTATAAAGGTTAAGTAAATAAAAACATAAAGTGTTCTGTTATTTAGAGGCTTAATAATTATTTATGTCTTTTCTTTTTTCCTTCTTTCCCAAACTTGTCGGAGCAGAGCCTCTCTGGAGAATTACGAAACAGTGGGTTTTGCTCTGAGCTTATCCTAAGAAACGTTTAAGCCAAGCCGTTTCAAAGTTATAGGAAGAAGAATCTCCAATAACTTTTTAGTTAAAATATATTTGACATACATTGTGTTAATTTAAGACACATGACATATTAATTTGATACATTTATATATTATAATATGTTCGCCATTGTAGCAATAGCTAGCACCTCTACACATTACATAATTATCATTTCTTTTTGTGGCTGGCGTAATGAAGATTTAGTCTCTCAGCAGGTTTGAATATTACAATATGGTTGTCTACACTCACTATACTTGGAAGTAGTTCTCTGGGACCTTTGTACTACTGGATGTAAGTTTGCACCCTTGAACAATATCTCTGTTATTGCCCCATCCCTCAGTCCTTGGTAACCACCATTTTACCAATAATTATAAATTCAATCCTCTTTCTTCTGTGTTCAGCTACCAGAGACAGCAACAAAGTCATGGAGAAGTATATGCAGCAGGGAGTCTGTCCTGGGCAGCACTTACTAAATGTGGCCAATGCAGGGAAGATACTGGGCACAGTCACATAGGCCTCAAGGACCATTGAAGTGGGGCACTGCACACACTTGCTATGAAATCCGACCCTATAGAAATCTGACCCTATAGAAATCAGGAGAGGCAGAATCCAATTATTCCTTAGTTTAGACTCCTGTCAAATAAAATCACTTCTGTATATTTTCTAAGCCTGAGCTCAGTTTTGTGGTTGAGTCTCAGAGGGAAGCTAACTAAAGATGTTAAATGATTGAGTAGTATGGACCTTCATAACAGTTGAACAAGGCATGGACCACTACTTAGAAAGAAAGAACTCTAATAAATCTATATTAACACCTTCAAACTTCCCTTTTTAGTAAAATTGTGACTTAAGTAAAATTGCAAATATGAAATTATAAAGAGATGATCTGGCACTTGGTTTAATTTTTTTCTTTCTCTTCCATTCATTTTGCATTTCAGGTAACCAACTAGCATATGATGACATAAACAGGATGCTGAGTCTTTTGCTTCCTGTCTACATTACAGAATGTGTGAAATGAAGGGCTAACATGAAGGTACTAAAGAAACTTTCAGGGGAAATGTAAGTGGAAACTCAGTGGGCAGAAAGGCACAATGACCTGCTTATGTTATGGATTCTTCCTCGCCTAATATGTAACTAGAATACATTACATTATACATAAGTTTTAGATTTTATTTTATATATGATGTCATATATAATAAAATTAAAATTTGCTGCCTTATCTCATCAAGCCATATATATGGTTTGAAATCTTTGAAAATTGCCTCCATAAGCTGTAGAAGGGAACTAATTTGCACATAGTTACAAAATCAGTCAGAGTAATTCTCTATGCATGCTCACAATTTGACATGCGTTTTTTTGTTGTTGTTTTTTTTTTTCTTTCTATCTGCACTGCTGGCAAAAATTTCTTAAGGAAGAAATGCTTTCACCTGACAAATTTCCTTGCATAGATTTGTCACATTGTGTCATCTTAAATTTCCCTGGTGAGTTAAATAATGTGATGTTAGTGAGAAGAATTTTCAGTTTCTTTGGGGTTGGATATTTTCCAGATGCTCATTGACTAGAGATATCTGGTATGTTTTTATCTCTTTGTTAAAATAAGAATGAATTTATCTTGGAATCTCATAAGGTACAGTCTCTCAACTAATTATTTTTATTTCTGAGATAGTAGAACACAGCTAAAATTTTCAGAAACTTTATAGAACTGAAATATGCTTTAGCCTTTCTATCACAAAGAGTCTGTGATTATAAATAAATCATTTGTTAACCTTAAAAGGGTAGTCTTAAATCTGTATGGAAATATCCTCTGGCAACTCATTTGTGTTTGATATGCTCTCAGGATTTCTATAGTTTCTGATCACAGAATGTGTTCATGAACCTTCTTTATAAAATACAGCCTAGAGCTGAATAATTAAGATTTTAATTTTATGCAAATAGATTGCTCTCCTTCACTTACTATAAAATTGAATAAATGCATACACAGAAGGAAAATGTTATTAACCTTTTCTTTATTTATTAGGCATTCATAGCACACATCAAAATACCTAAGTAAAGTTATAGGTTGATGTATTTTATTGCTATGCACTGTGAATTTCTATAATTTTATGGATAGTGGTTTGCATATAGCAGATGCTCTGTATTTCTTACAAATTGATTATAGTACATACCAATATGTATTGCCTTTTTAATTTTATTTCAGCATCACACTGATCTTTCTTTAAAAATTTTTGTAACAGCTTTACTGAAATATAATTCACATATAATTTATCCATTAAAAATGTACAAGTCAATGGTTTTTAGTATATTCACAGTTGTTCAATCACTAACATGATATAATTTTAGGACATTTTCATTGCCCTGAAATGAAATCCTATACTCATTAGCAGTCACTCCTCATTTTCCTCTAACCAGTCAAGCTCTAGGGAATTGGTACTGAAGGAAATAGGTTCTTTCTGTGTTGCTGGATAGGAATTTCAGGAACACACATAAGAGGATTTTAAGTGACAGTGGCAATATATGTTAGAGTGAAAGAGAGGCAGTTAACAGGCAGACTGCTTTGACAAAGGCAAAAGGAAAGTCCTCTGGGGTTGCTCACTTCTCCCTTGGTTGAAAGTCTCATGGGGACCCTCAGAACTTTGGAGTAAAGAAGGCAAAATGTATGTGCTCCATAGGAGGGCGCAGGCATGCTCCAAGGGGATGCACAGGGCACAGGTGCCCTTGAAGAAGCTGCTGCACTCAATGAGACACCTGAGGAGCACTCAGCTGGTAGAGTGCATTCTCTGCCCCCAGGTATACCTTGCCCAATGTATCATCCACAGCCAGGTGGTTCAGCTCTATCTCACTTCAGAAGAAGTCCAGCTTCTGGGTCCGCAGGCCCACTCTTGTGCTCATGGAGCCCAGGAGGATCAGGGCCCAGAGCTGCAGTGCCATAACCAGCTCAGTCCCTGCTCCAGGCTGGCATTACAATTTTTAGCTGTACAACCTTGGGCAAGTTACTTAACATCTCTGTGCCTCATTTCCCCATCTGCACATCTGTTGCCAAGGCTCAATGGTATCCAGGCCATGGTCGGCACTGCGCTTCTGTCCACACGGCTGCCACAGAGGTGGGACTTTGTTTGACATCTATGTATTTTCTTGGCTTTTGGGGAAAAGCGGGCTTTCTTTCCTGTATTTCTCAGGCCTGTGCTGGTGCCCTCCTACTGTCCAATCCCTTTCCTGGGTCTTTTAAGGTTTCGGCTTTTATCCTATCTGACCTTCTTCCCAGACTTTCCCAGGTTAGTCCCCTCCCCCTTATGGTTGCCATTTTGGCTCCTACTGTGCATGCCTCATAGTTCTGCTTTGTCATTTGGCTTCTACTGCACATGCATGCCATAAAAAGAATTTCCCTTCCAATTTTCTCCCTCCTTGTTTTTCTGGTGGAACAGTGCCAGATACTCCCTTGGGTGACTGAAAAGCATCTTTCCTGCTTACTTGGATGCCCAGAGTGAATGTGAAACTGTCCTTTCCTAATTAATCCAGCTTAATCTGGCTCCCTTAGGGTCCCCAGACTGTGAGAGGGGGCAGGCCAGTCTGAGGGACCCCCCCTCCAGTGCATGATCAGGGGAAGGTGATGCCCCATCACACCTCTGCTGCTGCCACTGCTGGCAGCACAAGCCTCAGCCGGCCCTGGTTACCTGAGCCTTGGGTGGCCCTGGGCAGCTGGGAAGCCACCATCTGAGGCTTGCTTGCACCTCAGGCCAGCCGTGGGCGGCTGGGGGGCTGCAGGAACTGGGTGCCGCCATCTTGTGGCCATGGGCATCACCATCTTTGAGGGCATGACAGTCAATTAGCATATTCCCTCCTTATTGGCTGTGGGCACCTCCATCTTTGTGATGGCATGAGGGTCAATTAGCATATTCCCTCTTAATTAGATAGGACTGTTCTAAACCTTTCAAATAAATGGAGAACATATTATATGTGTTTGGTTATGATCAGCTTCTTTCGCTTAGCATAATGTTTTCAAGGTTAATCCATGTTGTAGCAGATATTATTAGTACTTCATTTCTTTTTATTTCCAATAACATTTTATTTTACTCATATGCCACATTCTGTTAGTTGATGGACATTTAATTTGCTTTCACATTTTGGGTATTTTAAATACAGCAAACCTTCGATTTTGCGGACCTCTATTTAATGGACTTTGGATTTAATGGACAAAGTTTCCAGCCCATATGTCATATGTGAAAATTAACACTCTGTCATTTTAAAATGCTTTTAACCAAGATTTGCTTATAATTAAATAGGTTATTTTTTTTTTATTAATTCACTGTTATTTTTAACAGATTTTAGTGAATAAGCCATATGTTGGGAAAACACTGTAGTAATTTTGCCAACATAAGTATTACATATCTACAACTATAATTTACATATTTAAATCCAGGAGTCATACTGGTAAACAATGTTCAGTGAATGATTAGCACATGATCACACCACACTGAGGCTGGTAATTGGTACTGTTGTCCTGTGGTGTGACTTTCTGCAGCAGTTTTAACACCCACCAGCAGATGTTCTGATGTGCTTTAAGTCACGCCTCATCAAGGTGACTGGTGAATGCACGCATTTACTAGACCTATTCAATATAAATTTAAAATTACAGTAATACACATAGAAAACTTTTCTGTGAAATTAAACTTTTTATACATACTTAATTTTAATTTTACAAATGTATCTACATAAGTGAAAACAGGTAAACTAACTAATTTGTCAACTTTTTAACATATGCATTTGGATAACCTATTTTATTATATAACAGACTTTCAGCTTTAATGGACACCCCTTCTCCCAAATTAGTCTGCTATATAGAAGTTTTACTGTAATGCTATTATAATATGTGTGTACAAGTCTTTATGTGAACATGTTTTTTATTTCTTTTGGGTATATATCTAGGAGTGGAATTGTTGGATCGTATGGAAACTCTATATTTAACTTTCTGAGGAAATGCCAGGTGGTTTTCCAAAGTAGCTGCACCATTTACAACACTAGTGGCAGTGTATGAGAGTTCCAATTTCTCCATATGCTCACTAACTCTCGTTATTATCTGCTTTTCTTATTATACCCATCTTAGTGGGTGTGGAACAGTATCTCAATGTGATTTATATTTGTGTTTCCCTGATGGTTAGTAGATGTTGAGCAGCCTTCCTCCCTCCCCAGCACACCGACTGCAACTTTGTGGTAGCCCTGAGTCAGAACCAAACAAAACTACTTCTGGATTACTGACCCTCTGAAACTGAGAGATAATCAGTATTTGTTGTTTTAAACTGTTAATCTGCTAAAAATTAAGGGTGATTTTAACACAGCAATCTATATATATAAAAGCCTATTATAAGTGACCATTATGACCGAACAACAGGAATGACCAGTTGACCAGTCGCTATGATGCGCACTGACCACTAGGGGGCAGACGCTCAACACAGGTGCTGCTCCCTGGTGGTCAGTGTGCTCAGCTGACTGACGGGCACCAGAAGCTGGGCTCATGGTTGGCAAGTGAAGCTGCGGCAGCACGAGCCTCTCCTGCCTCTGCAGCAATGCTACTGAGCAGCAGCAGCAGGTGCAGCAGGGCCAGGATGAGCAGGAGTGGCATGGTGCCTGGTCTGGGCTTGGGCTCCTCCCAGGCTGCCTGTCACTTTGCGCAATACTACATCCCTCAGGGGATGTTGGATTGCTGGTTTTGGCCCGATCCTGCAGGCCAGGGCCAAAACCAGCAGTCCGACATCCCCCAAGGGACTGGATTGTGAGAGGGTGCAGGCCAGGTTGAGGAACCTCACTGGTGCATGAATCCGTGCACCAGGACTTTAGTAGATACATAATATACATGGCAAAACCTCAATAAATGGTAGTGGTGGTAATGATTGTGATGATAATGATGGTGATGAAGATGAAAGAGGAGGAGAAAGGTAGTGGTATTAGCCTGAAAATATGTTTGGTAGGGGAGAAAAATACTTTTCTTTTTCTTTGGCCAGCTTTTGTCTCAACTATGGGGAAAAGAGTGCTGTGCTGTTGCTTCAGGGGTGAAGCTCTTGCTGGTGAGGGGAGAAGATCTATGTGTTTATGCTGTGCTTGATTCTTCCCTAATACCTTGACCCTGTGACACTTTATATATTATACACACCAGCGATGTTCCACTTCACACAGAGCTCTACCCAGGTGTCAACAGACAGGATTTTTCACTCTTTGTGAAATTACAAGCCACTAAGCAGTAGCAAAATTATACATCTAGGACAAAATTTAGGTACAATATAGAAATATGTGCTTGATTATGCACAAATGACTGCTCTGACTTCTGTCATCTTCATGCTTTAAAATAGAGATGAGAACAATTTGGGTTCTGTTGGTCACTAACCCTGGTGGATAAGATGTGGAGGATTATGTAATGGTAAGGGTAATGATAATGATAATGGTAATGATAGTCACTATGTACAGGTCAGACCCTGTACATGAACACACATATCTGTAACACTTATCACAACCCTGATAACGGAGAAGATTTCATTTAAAAGTTGTTGTATGGAATACAATGAACAACATAAACTGATGAACAAAAATAGATCCAGAGACAGAGAAGCATCAATCAGACCGTCAAACCTCAGAGGGAAAGTAGGGGTAAGGGGGAGAGGTCAACCAAAGGACTTTTATGCATGCATATAAGCCTAACCAATGGACACAGACAACAGGGGGGTGAGGGCATGAGGGGGGGGGGGTGGGGGATAATGAGGGGATAAGGACACATATGTAATACCTTAATCAAAAAGAAATAAAAAAAAATGTAATTCACCACCCAAAGTTGCTAATAGTCATAAGGCTGGGCTTCAGACCTGGTTCTGATGCTCTCCAAAGAATGAGTTATCTCCTCTGTACCACACTGTCCCCCTTCCTTACTACATAACCAATGCCAACTTTAGAAGGTAAACACTTGTATCCAGATTATAGAACTATTTGAAGTTGGTGGGTACAAATATAGAATTTGATTTATCTTCAGTACTTCTTTTAGTTATGCTCTATTCAATCTCTTCCCATTCATAAATGAGATTTGTGGCAGCAATATAGATTTCTGATTATTTTCAGTTATTAAATCAATGCAGCCTGTGGTAGGAAGCTCTGAACATGGCTCTCATGTTAGAGAGGCCCATGTGGCAAGGAAATGGCCAACAGCCATGGAGAAGCTGAGGCCTTCAGTCTAAGAGTATACAAGGGACTGAATCCTTCCAACTATGTCAGTGAACTTGTAATTAGATCCTTCCCCAGTCGAATCTCAAGATGATTGTAGGCCCAGCCTTTACCTTGATTGTAGCCTGAAACAGAGGGCCCATTTAAGCTGTACCCAGATTCCTGCTTCACATACACCATGAGATAATAAATATCTGCTTTTTAATCCACTAACTCTGTTTTGCAGCAACAGATCACTAATATAGTTTGATCCAGTTTAAAATTACAATCTGACATGTAATTTAATGTTTATTTCCTCTCTTCTTTCTTCCCCATTTTTGGTGTGGCTCAGGAGACTTGCATGACCTTTATTCCTTACTCCACCCCTACCATTTTAGGTTCTTGTCTCCCAGAGTGGGTTGGGAATGGGTGGAGAAACATGCAAAGACACCAGCATCTCCTACTTGACTGTATCTTTTTCCTTTCTGACATTACTTCTTCTCTGGCTTTGAAGTAATGAAGTAAATGTTGGACAAGTATTCATATAATGGCTCTCCTCTGGGACATGTGTGAGGGTGAGTTCTTTGTAGAACCTTCTGTAGCTTTCCAAGGTTTTTTGGTCTTTTCTGATACCCTCTATACAATCCTTCCTCCCCATAGTCTACTCTATAAGTGCTTATTGTTGAAATCTCCTCACTATCAGTGAAACGTTGAATGAATACCTGCAAGGTGGCTCAAGTCTGGCTACCTTCACTTGTGCCTATTGCCCATTGTCCCTCTGCCCTGCTATTTCTTTTAAACAGGATTGGAAGATTTAGTAAATAAAAACACATTACAAACAGTTAAATTTTAATTTCAGATAAACAATGAATAATTTTTATCATAAATAAGTTCCATGCATCCCATATTTTATCTGGAAACCTTATCCCCAGGCTCTTGTGTTATCCTCAAGTAGCATACAGAGGAGAGATGAGTAGGACCATTGCCGAACAAGGGAATGATATTCTAATATCCCTCTGATGATCAAGTAGGATAATTCTCCTGGCTAGCTCCTTGATTGACTTGACATGGGAAGCACAGGCAAGGAGGGAAAAACTCATTATGAATACTGAATTCCATTTACATTCTTTCCAGTGGTTCTTTGATTTTCAGGTTTGCATTTGTAGACTAAGAGAGGGGTAGGCAGTGAATTTTTGGGAGGTGTTTAGCCCCATTGTGTCTTATGTGATGCTTTCTTGGACTCAGCATAGACTCAGATTTGTGGCCTCAAATATGAGAAAATAAGAAGTATGCCATCCACATCCTGTACAAGTTCCAGAACAAATGCATTAGGGCAATCCAGATTTTCTCTTTTAAAGTTGTGAGTTATCTTGCTTTTATTATCTGAAGTCATCACTTGCATTTCAACAGCATGTGGGCTTGACATTTGTCAGAGTTTCACTTCCTTTTTCTTGTTTAAATATTTTCAAACACTCTTTGCTTGATGCCATTTTGAGAACTTGAATCTTTATTAAGATACATGTTCTTGAGTTGGTGAGATGTTAAGCTCTGATTACTTAAAGTTCTCAATTAAGTTGGTCCCACATCTCCTCCTAAATTTCCTAAATTTATTGCTGATGCTTCTTGTCAATGGTGTTGCCAAACACTTGCCCACATTCCCCAAATAGGATCCAGGTACTCGTTTCCAAGGCTGCCTACAGCTCACAGCTCAGGAACTTCCAGTGACTAGCCCTAACTAAGGGAACTACCTCACCCAGGGCAGCCTGCATTTCATGCCTAATTACTAGGAGAGGCTAAGGAAGGTGGAGGAGAAGGTATGGTATAAAGTTGGCATATTTGGGACAATTTCTTCTGTTTCAGAGTTCCTCCCTTGAGTTTGTATCCTTTGTTGCAATCATATTGCTTAAATTTTGCACTTTTTTTCTGAGAAAAAAATGTGTTTTATACTAACATTTCTCTCAAAACTAGTTTGGAAAACACAACAGGATTAAATTACAAATATTTCCATTTCAAATATTATTTTTTTCCCAAGATATTTCCTCAAAACTAATTGAAGATGTATATTCATTACAACATGTTTACGTTCCATTTTTTCCATTAAAAACATTATTTTTCACCTAATTTTTTTATTCAAAAGTTGCTTGAAAGCTTTATTTCATTTTTTTTATCCCAGCAGGCATTTTGCACTTTCATGTTAAAATTATTTTTTTTTTTAGATTTTTCCTAAATATTAGCTTGGAAATATGACTTTTTATCACAACAGGCTTAAATCTCATAGCTTTCTACAGAATTTAAGTTCATTTTATTAAAAACAATATTTTTCTAACTTGACTCTGAGGAAAAATATCTGGTATAAAACAAAGTATTCAACAGAAAAATGTTCAATTTAAAAACTTTTAATAATCATATTTTCAAGGTAGTCAAAGTTTAATTCTTTCTTATTAGAACTGAAGGATTATTCTTTTCCCAATGCATGTTTTTGATAATGATTTACCAATAGGTTCAGTTCAACATGTTTTATGTGTATTGATATCTAACAATATTCATGACATTATATGGGTCAAAAGGCTTGTTTGTCTATCCTTTGTTGGAATTTTTACAATTCAGCTGTACTTTTAAAAAATCTTTATTTTTGAAAGTATTACGTAAGTCCCCTTTTTCTCCCATGACCTCTCCTAGCCAGCGCCCCCCGCCCCTGCCCACACACACACACAAAAACACCACAGGCCTTTACCACCCTATTGTTTGTGTCCATGGATTATGCATATATGCATACAAGTTCATTGGTTGATCTCTTCCCACCCACCCTCCTTTGCCTTCCTTCTGAGGTTTGACAGTCTGTTCTATGCTTGTTCACAATATTGCCTTGTCCTCCCCACACCCTTAAAAATATCCTTTGTCCTACACAGATGATCTGGTAATAGCATCTCTTTATAATTCTTCTTGGGCTTTCCATCATTAAAACTGCTGGGTGCTTAGGTTTTGTGGAGGGGGTAAGAGGCTGCTATTGAGGGCTGGGCAAGCACATGGGGAGTCTGAGTTATAAGGGCTCCAGGCTCCCAACTTCTACATCTGCCAGAACAGTTCTGATGGTTTCTGTTCTAGATTTCCAAAGTTTTCTGTACATTTTCCTTTATAAAAATGATGCCCAGGCTTTTATAAAAAGCCCAATTTTTAGCGGTATGAGTTGCAAATATTTTTTTTTTCCTATTTTGAATCTCTTTATATATACTAGAGGACAATTATGACTTTAAACGCTTTATTTTTCCATTTCAGCAACAACAATGAAATCAGCTGGAACTCTCACATGCCAAATTAAGGAGGAAGTTTAGCATCTTCATTTTAGGTTACCTCCTGATAATTTTTGAACTCTAGGAATTTACATGTTTTCAAAGTTGTGATTAGTAAGGGGAACAGGAGATGGGTCATTACTTCCTGCAGCCACATGATGTCACTATGGGCAAATGGTCCTTTGACAGATTCTGAAGGTCTGCTTCTAGCTTATATCTGTGAAAGTCACTGAGAATATACACTGAGTGGCCAGATTATTATGACCAACTGACATTTGTAGGCAAATTAGCCGTACATTGTATTGTATGGGATATGGAAGCCGAAGGCCTGTTCGAACACCTTTGCTGTCTGCAGTTACCAAGATAAAACGTCTCCAATTTGCACAGGAACACAAGGATTGGACAGTTGAGCATTGGAAAAAAGTCATGTGGTCCGATGAATCATGTTTCCAGTTGCATCATGCAGATGGCAGAGTGAGAATTTCACAAAAACAGCCTGAAAGCATGCACCCCACATGCATGAATACAACCCTTCAAGCTGGTGGGGGCAGTGTTATGGTTTGGGACATGTTTTCTTGGCATGATTTGGGCCCTTTAATTCGTGTGGAACAATGTCTGAATAGCACAACATACCTAAGTATTGTTGCTGATCAAGTTCATCCTATCATGTTGATGGTGTATCCCAATGGAGATGGCTTCTTCCAACAAGACAATGTGCCATGCCATGGTGCTCATATTCTGCAGGAGTGGTTTCAAGAACATGAGGGAGACTTTACCTTGCTTAGGTGGCCCCCACAATCACCAGATCTCAATCCAATTGAGCATTTGTGGGACAAAGTTAAAAGAGCCATCAGGCAGCTGGTTCCACAACCATCAAATCTCACAGAACTGGACAGTGCTATTCATCAGGCATGGTTTCAGATTCCTTGCATCACCTTTCAACATCTCATGGAGTCAATGCCAAGAAGAATTGCTGCAGTATTGAAGGCAAATTGTGGCCCAATGAAGTTCTGATGGGGTGGTCATAATAATCTGGCCACTCAGTGTATATATACTAGAGGCCCAGTGCAAGAAATTCCTGCACGGGGGTGTGTGTCCCTCAGCCCAGCCTGCACCCTCTCCAATCTGGGACCCCTCGAGGAATGTCTGACTGCCCGTTTAGGCCCGATCCTGGTGGGATCGGGCCTAAACGGGCAGTCGGACATCCCTTTCACAATCCAGGACTGCTGGCTCCCAACTGCTTGGCTGCCTGCCTGCCTGATTGCCCCTAACCACTTCTGCCTGCCAGTCTGATCACCACCTAACCATTCCCCTGCCATCCTGATTGACGCCTAACTGCTCCCTTGCCTGCCCGATTGCCCCTAACTTCCCTCCCTTGCCAGCCTGGTTGTCCCCAACTCCCCTCCCCTGCAGGCCTGTTCCCCCCCAACTGCCCTCCCCTGCAGGCCTGGTTGCCCCCAACTGCCCTCCCCTGCAGGCCTGGTTGCCCCCAACTGCCCTCCCCTGCTGGCCATCTTGTGGTGGCCATCTTGTGTCCACATTAGTGCGGCCTCTTTGACCACATGGGGGTGACCATCTTGTGTGTTGGAGTGATGGTCAATTTGCACATTACCTTTTTATTATATAGAATATATATTTGGTTAATCCTCACCTGAAGATATTTTTCCATTGATTTTTTAGAGAGAGAAAGGGACGGGGAGAGACAGAGAGAGAGAAACATCAATGTGAGAGAGACACATCGATTGGTTGCCTCCTGCACATTCCCCAACCAGGGCCGGTAATCAATCCTGCAACCGAGGTACATGCCTTTGACTGGAATCGAACCCCGGGCCCTTCAGTTTGCAGGTTGACACTCTATCCACTGAGCCAAACCAGCTAGGGTTACTGAGAATCTTTGAAGGATGGTCTGCATGGTAGATAATCCACTGTCTCTGTGTTATGCTTAGGTAAGGGTATCCCACACCTAAGTTTGCAAGGACACAGCTTTTGATACTCACATTATCAGGCCCATCTAGTCATTTTCTAAGGCACCAGAAGCCCCATGAACACTATTAACTGACTCTGGGATTTGCTTCTTGTGAAATAATTTATATTTCTTGCTGACAATATTATTAGGGATTAAGCAGGTTTTTACCCTTTCAGCTCTCAAACCACAAAAGTTCTCATTACATTTACTTCATTGGGAGAATAGTATTATTTACCCCTCCCTCAATTAATGGCTCTCCTGATGACTTCCAGGGACTCCAACACCTTCACTCCAAACCTTGCTTTCTATGGTGATTTCCCTCTCATGGATAATCAAGATGACTTCCTGAAAATTCTTGTGAGAAATGAGAATGACTCCTCAACCTTCCTCTTCCACCCTTTTACGTTTTAGTTTTTAGGAGATCATTCTCCAAATGGCCACAGCCAGTTACTTTGAAAAGTTAATATGTGGTAAAAGAAAAAGATATAAGCTTATAATTATTTTACATTTTTATAAGTACAACAAAAAGGGAAAAGGATATGCCAGAATGAATGCTAGAAATTTGGGGGGAGGCAAGATTGCAAAAGATATTGTATCCTAAATAATAAAAGCCTAGGTGGCATCATACCCTCGCATGATGCCCTCACGCAACGTTATCACAAGATGGCTGCTACAAGATGGCTGCCACAAGATGGTTGCCACAAGACAGTCATATGCACAGTAGAGGCAGGACACAGTGGCCACTCTGCATGATGAGGCCTGGGGGTCCCGCAGCATGGAGAGGCCGGTCCTGGCATCTCTGCAGCCTCGCAAGGAGGAAGCAGGTCCCAGCGGAGGAGGCGGGTCACGGCAGTGGAGGACAGTTGTGGGCGATCAGGCTGGCAGGGGAGTGGTTAGGGTGCGATCAGACTGGCAGGCAGAAGTGGTTAGGGGCAATCAGGCAGGCAGGCAGGTGAGCCGTTGAGAGCCAGCAGTCCCAGATTGTGAGAGCGATGTCTGACTGCCAGTTTAGGCTCAATCCATCGAGCCTAAACCTGCAGTTGGACATCCCCTGAGGGGTCCAAGATTGGAGAGGTTGCAGGCTGGGTTAAGGGACACCACCTCCATGCACAAATTTCATGCACTAGGCCTCTAGTATTGTAATAAGTAGTTTGTATGTCATAGTATGTAGATTTTGTTCTGTAAGTAATTGAAAGTCAGAAGAAAACTTTAAACATCAGAGGGACAGAATTAAATTTGTTTTGAGTAAACCACTGAATAATATGGAAAGTGAACTATGATAGGAAGAGACCAGTTGTAAGGAAGCTATCCTAGGCAATGGGCTGTTGTCAAAGTTTAGGCAAGAAATGTTGAGAGCTTACACCAATGCAGTACTAGTGAAACTAAAGAGGAGTGATGAATTCCAAAGATATCTGAGGTATAATTGATAAAAATTGGTGAAATTGTCAGTCGAAAAGAAAAGGAGAAAACAAGGATGGCCTTAAAAGCTTGGATGTTGATGTCATATTGAATATTGAATGAGTTTTCAAACTTTCCTTCCTCTTTGATTTTTTTGGAATAATTTAAGAAAAATAGATATTAATTCTTCTTTTAATGCTAGGTAGAACTCACCTATGAAGCTATCCAGTCTTGGACTTTTGTTTTTTGATTACTGATTCAATTTTGTTTCTAATAATTCATTTGTTCAGTTTTTCTGTTTCTTCCTGATTCAGTCTTGAAAGATTATATGTTCTAGGAATTTTTTCATTTTTTCTAGGTTGTCCAATTTGTTGACATATAAGTGTTCATAGTATTCTCTTACAATCCTTTATATTTCTGTGGTAGTCACTTCTCTTTTATTTCTAATTTTATTTATTTGGGCCTTCTTTCTTTCTTGATGCTTTTTGAATGAAAATACACCTATTTTATTTATGTTTTCAAAGAACCAGCTCTGAGTGTCATTTATGTTATTTATTGTTATCTCTATTTCATCTATTTCTTCTCAGGTATTTATTATTTCCTACCTACTACTTACTTTAGCTTTGCTTGTTCTTCTTTTTATAATTCCTTTAGGTGTAAGGTTAGATTGTTTGAGACTTTTCTTGTTTCTTGAGGTTGGCATGTATTGCTATGAATTTCTCTCTTAATACTTTTGTGGTGTCCTGATGATTTGGGATTATTATGTTTCCATTTTTATTTGCATCAATATATTTTTTATTTCTTCCTTGATTTCTTCATTAACCCAGTGATTGTTTGGTAGCCTGTTGTTTAGCCTACAGGTGTCTGTTTCTTCCACTTTTCTTCTTGTAATTGATTTCTAGTTTTATACTGTTGTGATCAGAGAAGATGCTTGATATGATTTCAAGCTTTTTAAATTTACTGAGACATGTTTTAGGGCCTAACATGTGGTCTATACTCGAATATGTTCCATGAGCATTGTAAAGAATGTGCATTCTGTTGATTTTGAATCTAGTATTCTGTAAATATCTGATAAGTCCATCTGATCTAGTGTGTCATTTAAGATCACAGTTTCCTTGTTGATTTTTCTGTCTGGGTTATACTTCAATTAATGTGTTTGAGATGTTAAAATCCCCTACTATGATTGTATTACTGTTGATCTCTGCCTTTATACCTATTAATATTTGCTTTATTTTCATGCTCCTACATTGGGTACATACATGTTTACAAGTATTGGATTGATTCCTTTATCATTTATAATGCCTTTTTCTTGGTCCCTTGTTATAGTTTTTGTTTTAAAGTCTATTTTGTCTGATATAAATACAGCTTTCTTTTCATTCTGTTTACAGGAAATATCTTTTCATCCCTTCAATTTCAGTCTATGTGTGTCTTTTTATCTAAACTGAGTCTCTTGTAGGCAGCATATAGATGGGTCTTTTTAAAAATCTTAATCCATTCATTCACCTTATGTCTTTGTATTGCAACATTTAGTCCATCTACATTTAAAGTACTTATGAATATATTTATATATTTCTGTTTTATTAATTGTGGTCAGGTTGTTTTTATAGTTCCCATTTCTTTTTTCTTCTATTTCTCTATTAACTTGTAAAATGATGACAATTTTAGTGATTTGTTTGGGTTACTTTTTCTTATATTTTGTGTATCTCATAGGTTTTTGGTTTGTGGTTAACATAAGATCTCTCTATATAAAACCCTAATATGCAAATAGACCGAATGGCAGAACAACCGAACAACTAGTTGCTATGACGTGCGTTGACCACCCGGGAGTGCACATGGAACTTGGCGGGCATCAGCAGCAGGCAGCAGAGCATGGAACATGGTGGGTGTTGGCTGCAGCGGGATGGTGGAGCAGGTGAAAGTCGAGGCACTAGTCATTGTCATTAAGACAAGCCTCTGGTGGTTACTGAAAATTCTTTGCTCCATGCATGGTGGTCCCACCCAGCACTCACACCTGCTACTGGCACCAGCCCCACTCGCACCTGCTTCTGGCACCAGAGCTGCCGCTTGCACCCACTACCAGTGCCCGGTGCTGACCCCAATCGCTCAATGCCATCAGTGGGTGTGAGTGGCAGCTGCTGGCCCCAATCGCCCCTCAGGGCTTCTCCACCTCCCCCTGCTGCTGCTTGCACCCACTGCTGGCGATGGCCCCGCTCGCACCTGCTGCTGGTGCCGGAGCCACCTCTCGCACCCGCTGCCGGTGCCGGCCCTGCTTGCACCCACAGCTAGCATCAGAGCCACCTCTTTCACCCACTGCTGGTGCCTGGTGCAGGTCCCGATCACTGGGCACCGTCAGCAGGTGAAAGCGGTACAATAAATGTGATCACCTCCCTGGCTCCTGAGGGGTGATCGGGGCAGCAGCCACCACTCGCACCTGCTGCTGGCACCAGCCCCAATCGCTCTGTGCCATGAGTGGGTGCGAGTGGGGTCGGCGCAGTCAGTGCGTGGGAGTGGCGGCGGCAGGAGCAGGCTGCCGGCAGTGAGGGGATGGGGGGCTGTGGAGGGAGAAGCTGGGTGGGGGCACGGAGGATGGGCCAAGACCCACCCCTGTGCCCACTACAGCCTCACGGCCCACAGTTCCTTTTAAGGTGCACGAATTTGTGCACTGGGCCCCTTGTTCATATATAACAAGCTATATTGGTAGCAGTCTAACTTAAATTGATGTTCACTTAAGTTGGATAGCATTATAATTTACTACATTTTTTTTTTTTTTGCTCACTACCCCATGTTTATGTTTCTGACATGATTTTACACTTCTCTTAGGCATGTGTGTTTGTGTGTATTTCTTAATTTACTTTTTGTCTTTTAGCCATCAGACTAGCTTTGTAATTGGTTGATCCATTTCATTTACTAAATATTTGCCTTTATATATTTTTTAGTTTTAGTTTTGGACTTTTATTTCCCACTTAAAGAAGTCCATTTAACATTTCTTTTAATGCTTGTATGGTGGTGATGAACTTTTTAAGTTGTTGTTTGGGAAATGCTTTATCTCCCTTTCTGTTCTGAATAATAATTTGCTGGGTAAAATGTTATTGCTTTCAGGTTTTCCTTTTTTACTACTTTAAGCATTTCATGCCATTCTCTTCTAGCCTGCAAAATTTATGCTGAAATATTGGCTAACAGTCTGTTGGGGCAATCTCTTGTATGTAATTAGCTGTTTTTCTCTTACTGCTTTTAAGATTCTTTCTTTAGCTTTAACTTTTGGCAGTTTAATTATGGTATGTCTCAGTGTGGGCCTCTTTTGGTTAATCTTTTTGGGACTTGGATATCTGTTTTCTTCCCCAGGTTGAGGAAGTTTTTAACCATTATTTCTTCAAATAGGTTTTTTTGTTCCCTTTTCTCTCCTTTCTTCATCTGGGACTGCTGTGAATGGAATGTTGGTATTTTTGATGTTGTCCCAGACTTTCCACAATCTATTCTAATTTTTTGAGCTATTATAATATTTTACCTATCTTAATTATTTTATTACTTAGTTGTTGTTGTTCTGATTGGGTGATTTCTACTACTTTGTCTTCCAGCTTGCTGACTTGCTCTTCTGCTGTTGATTTTCTCTAGAGTATTTTTCATTACACTTATTGTATTCTTCATTTCTGATTGGTTCTGTTTTATATTTTCCACCTCTTTATATAAATTCTTACTGAATTCGTCTATTCTTCTTTCTTCTTCCAAGTTTATTGAGCATCCTTATAAGTAGTGTTTTGAACTTTTTATCTGTTAGATTACTCAACTTCATTTTGTTTAGTTCTTCATTGCCTCCCACCCCATTCCTTCTTTGGAAGATATTTCTCTGTCTCATCATTTTGGCTTTCTCGCTGTGTTTGTTTACATGAATCATTTGGTATAGCAACCTTTCATGGTCTCAAAAGAGTAGCTTTGTGTGGGAGCTTCCCTTTTGTAGATTTCCTGTGTCAGGTGTGTTTGGCAGGCCAGCTGGAGATGAAGCTACAATGGTTATGGGCTATGGGATGTCCCAGGAACAAGACTTGCTGGAGTTGCCTGACAGGCTGTCTGGGCTGTCTCTCTCTGTAGGGAGTCCTGCACTGGTGATGCCTTGGAAGGTAGGCTGGAAGTATACTTAGAATAGGCCTGAGTCTTAAGAAACCCCAGTGGTGGCTCTGGGTTCCAAAATGGCAGCAGTGTAAGTGGAAGCTACACTGACACTCTCCCAGGCCCAAACTGGAATTACAGCTAAAATAAAGACCATCCTGAATAATCAACTGAAGGTTAGCTGGAGAGAACCCTGATAACCAAGGATGGAAAGTAGAGACTGCATAGAGATTGGTAGGAAGTGTGGAGGCATGAGAGGGCTGGCTGGGCTCTCACAGACAGCAGCTGAAGTTCCAGAGGGATATCTCAGTTGTGTGGTGTTCCCATTGGGAACTCTGGGGTCTGAACTCCAAGCTGGGCTTCCCCACCCAGAACACCCAAACTGAGAAAGCTGCCCACATAACATTTGGCTGTGTAAAGCAGCAGGGTTGCTATCTGCCAAGGAGAGATGGCTAGAAATGCAGGCACTCTCTTAAAATCTAATGTGCAGCCACTCACCTTGGGTTTTGGCAGAGGGAGGACAGAGTGGAGTAGAGCTATGTGATGAGAATTCAGGGTTGGAGTTAGACCTCAGAAGGCAGCCACCCCAGTTTCCTGTGCTGAGTCACTCCCTCATACTACAAATGACATCTTTCTCAGGAAGAACTTTACCATCCAGGCAGGTTTAGCCTGAGGGGTAGAGGAGTGAGGGGAAGCAATCACCCCAGGCTGTGGAGTCTACACCTTCTGTGGTCTATAGCCTGAGGCTCAATAAGACTCTGTGAATAACCTTCAGACTTCAGGCAGAGGTGGCTCTCTGGAAGCTTTGTGTCTTTGCCTGATCTGCTTCTGGATCTGGCCTTACTAAAAGCAGACCTTGGTGCATATCTTGGTCCTTTCCAAAGGAACCCAGCCCCAGCAGAGGGAGCCACAAGCTGTGGATTGCTGATAGCTTCAAATGGTACTCAGGGCCAGAAACAAACAGCATCTGAAATTGCCCTGCACCAGAGACTGGGAATTGTAGCATATCTACCAAATACATAGACACAAACCCAAATAGGCAGCCAAAATGGAGAGACAAAAAAATAAGCTCCAAATGAAAGAACAAGGGAATTCTTGTTCAGGATAAGAGCTAAATGGAATGGAGATAAGAAATTTATCAGATGTCAGTTCAGAATAATGATTACAAGGACACTCAACAGCATGAGGAAAGATATAGAAATTATGAAAAATGACCAGTTGAAAATGAAGAATGACATAACAGTAGTAAAAAACACATTGGAAAGAATAAACAGTAGATTAGGGGAAACTGAGTAATGGACTAGTGAATTAGACAGGGTAAGAAAAAATCCCTCAATCAGAGAACAAAAACAAAACAAAACAAAAAACAAACAAACCAATTACTTTGTTCTTCTTTCTCAAGTTTGCTGCAACTATTAGGGATAAGTTTTGGTTCCATATAAATTTGAGGAGTGTTTGTTCTAGGTATATGAGATATGCTGTTGGTATTTTAATAGGGATTGCATTGAATATAAAGGCTGCTTTGGGTAGTATGGCATTTTAATGATGTTGATTCTACCAATCCATGAACATGGTATATTCTTCCACTTGTTTATATCTTCCTTTATTTCTCTCTCTCTCTCTCTCTTTTTTTTTTTTTTTTTTTTTTTTTTTTTTTTTTTTTTTTTTTTTTTTTTTACCAACATCTTATAGTTTTTAGAGTACAGGACTTTTCCCTCCTTGGTTAAGTTTATTCCTAAGTATCTTAATTTTTTTTTATTGCAATGTTAAATGAGATTTTTTTTTTTTTAGTTTCTCTTTCTGAGAGCTCACTATTGGTGTATAAAAATGCTATGGGTTTTTGGGTGTTAATTTTGTATCCTGCTATGTTTCCAAATTCATTTATTAAATCTAGTAGTTTTTTTGATGGAGTCTTTAGGGTTTTCTATGTATAGAATCATGTCATCTGCAAATGATGAGAGTTTTACTTTCTCCTTTACAATTTGGATACCTTTTATTTCTTCTTCTTATCTGATCACTATGGCCATGACTTCCAGAACTATGTTGAACAAGAGTGGTGAAAGAGGGCATCCCTGCCTTGTTTCTGTTCTTAGGGGAAATGGGTTTAGTTTTTGCCCATAGAGCATGAGTTGGCTGTACGTTTGTCATATATGGCCTTTATTATATTGAGATATGTTCCCTTTATTCCGACTTTAATGAGAGCTTTTAAGAAAAAAAGGGTGTTGGATTTTGTTGAATGCTTTTTATGCATCAATTGATATGATCATGTGATTTTTGTCTTTCAGTCTGATAATGAGCTGTATCACATTTATTGTACCAGCCTTGCATTCCTGGAATATGAAATGATACTAGAATGCCACTGTATACAAAACAGCCTGGTACTGGCACAAGAACAGGCACATAGATCAATGGAACCGAACAGAGAACCCAGAAATGAACCCAAGCCTCTATGCTAATTAATATTTGCCAAAGGAGGCAAGAACATACATTGGAGCAGAGACAGTCTCTTCAATAAATAGTTTTGGGAAAATTGGACAGGTACATGCAAAAAAAAAAAAAAGAAAGAAACTAGACCACCAACTTATAGCATATACAGAATAAATTCAAAATGGTTAAAAGACTTAAATGTAAGATGTGAAACCATAAAAGTCCTAGAAAAAACGATAGGCACCAAAATCTCAGACATCTCTCATTGCAATATGTTCACCAATATATCTTCTAAGATAATGGAAATTAAGGAGAAAATAAATGGGACTACATGAAAATAAAAAGCTTCTGCATGGCAAAAGAAGCAACCATCAAAATAACAAGAGACTCCACTACATGGGAGAACATATTTGCCAATGATACATCTGATAAGGGGTTAATCTCTAAAATATGTAGGGAACTCAAACAACATAACAAAAGGAAGACAAACAATCAAATTAAAAAATAAGCAAAGGACCTAAATAGACACTTTTCCAAAGTGGACATACAGAAAGCCAAGAGACATATGAAAAAATGCACAAAGTCACTAGTCATCGGTGAGATACAAATCAAAATGACAATGAGACATCACTTCACACCTGTCAGAATAGCTATCATCAACAAATCAACCAATGACAAATATTGGCAAGGTTGTGGAGAAAAGGGAACTCTAGTACATTGCTGGTGGAATGCATACTGCTGCAGCCTCTGTGAAAACAGTATGGAGTTTCCTCAGGAAATTAAAAATGGAACTCCCATTTGACCCAATCATTCCACTTCTATGAATATATCCTAAGAAACCTGGAACACTCATCAGAAAGAATATATGCACTCCTATGTTCATTGCAACACAATTTACAATAGCTAATACTTGGAATCAGTTTAAGAGCCCATCGGAAGATGAGTGCATTAGAAAACTGTAGTACATCTACACAGTGGAATACTATGCGGAAGTAAAAAAGAAGGAATTCTTACCATTTGCAACAGCATGGATGGACTTGGAGAGTATTATGCTGAACAAAATAAGCCTGTAAGAGAAAGGTAAGTATCACATGATCTCACTCATATGTGGAATCTAATAAACCAAATAAACAGATGATGAAAAATAGACCCAGAGTCATAGAAGCATGAATAGACTATTTAACCTCAGAGGGAAGGCAGGGTAGGGTGGGTGGGAAGGGAACAAGCAATGAACTTGCATGCATATGTGCATAACCCTTTGACACAGACAATGGGGTGGTGAGGGCCAGGGAGAGGGGAGAATGGGAGCAGGCTGGAATGGGGGAAAAAGGAGGACCTACGTAATACTTTCAACAACAAAGATTTTAAAAAAGGAGTACAGCTTAATGGAGCTGTGGGACAACATGTTACACAACATGTGTAACAATATCATTATCATAGGAGATACCTATGGATAATTATCATAGGAGATACCTATGGATACCAGATGGAGAAAACAGTGAGCAAGGGATAGAGAATGTGTTGGAAGAAATAATGGCTGAAATCTTCCTTAACCTGGTGAAGGGAAAAGTCACACAAGTTCAGGAGCCAAACAGAGTCCCAAGCAAGAAGAACCCCAACAAGCCCATGCTCAGACACATCAAAATTAAAATGCCAAAAATTGAAGACAAAGCGAGTATCTTAAAGGCAGCAAGAAAAAGAAATTTGTTACCTACATAGGAGCTCCTATAACGCTGTCAGCTGATTTTTCATCAAAGGCCTACGGGCCAGAAGGGACTGGCATGAAGTATTCAAGGTAATTAAAAGCAAGGATCTGAAACCAATACTACTATATCCAACAAGGCTATCATTCAAAATAGATGGTGAAATAAAGAGCTTCCCAGGCAAAAAAAAAAAAAAAAAAAGTCTAAAGGAGTTCACCACCACCAAGCAATCATTGCAAGAAATGTTAAAAAGACTGCTATAATAATAAGAATAAATATAGAGAGGAAAATAGATATAAAGAAAAAAGTGACAATAAATAAGTACCTATCAAAAATAACCTTAAATGTAATTTGATTAAATGCTCCAATCAAAAGACATAGGGTAGCTAAATGGATACAAAAATATGACCCAAACATATACTGTCTATAGGAGACCTACCTCAGATCAAAAGACTCACACAGAATGAGAGTGAAAGGCTAGAAAATTTTTCCATGCAAATGGAAACAAAAAATAGCAGGGGTAACAGTACTCAAATTTGACAAAATAGACTTTAAAATGAAGGCCATTACAAGAGACAATAAAATTCACTATATAATACTAAAGGAATCGATCTAACAAGAGGATATAACCCTGGTAAACATATATTCACCCCATATAGAAGCACCTAAATATATTTTTATAACTTCTGGAGGATTTTAAGGGAGAGATTGACAGTAATACAGTCATAGTAAGGTACTTTAACACCCCACTGACTTCACTGGATAGATCATCCAGCCAAAAAAATCAACAAGGAAACGGTGACTCTAAATGAAACACTGGATCAGATGGATTTAGTTGACATTTACAGAACTTTCACCCCAAAGTTTCAGAATATACATTCTTCTCAAGTACACATGGGTCATTCTCAAAGATAGACCACATGTTAGGACACAAAACAAGTCTTTACAAGTTCAAGGAGATTAAAATGACATCAAGCATCTTTTCAGATCACAATAGCATGAAATGAGAAATCAACTATAGAAAAAACACTAAAAAACATTCAAACACATGGAAACTAAATAGCATGTTATTAAATAATGAATGGGGTGCCAATGAGATCAAGAAAGAAATAAAAAGTTCCTGGAAACAAATGAAAATGAACACACAACAAATTAAACTCTATGAGACACAGTGTAAGTATTCCTGAGAGGGAAGTTCATAGCATTACAGGCCTACCTCAAAAAAAAAAAAAAAAATAGTAGTAAACTATCTAATCCTACAAGGTAAAGAATTAGAAAGAGAACAGAAAGAAAAGGTCAGAGCAAGTAGAAGGAAGGAAATAATAAAGATCAGAGCAGAATTAAATGACCTAGAGACTTTTAGTTTTTTTAAAACAATACAAAAGATCAATGAAACCAAGATCTGATTTTTTAAAAAAAATAAACAAGATTGATGAACCTTTAGCCAGACTCATCAATGAACAAAGAGATATTTTGACTGAGGAGCACTGAAGAAACAATGTAGAGACTGGTAAGAGAGGGAAAGTCATGGAAATAGAGAACCCTCAGAGCTGGTGCTTGGCTGAGAGGTAGGAGGAATAGTGGCTGCAAAGCTCCCTCTCCTTGGGAGTAGAGACTAGCATCCAAATGCAGGGTTCCAAATGAGCAATGGAGACAGAAAGAAGAAACTACACAGTGTCAGCAGAGTGATCCAGGGGAATAGTATGCCTGCAAGGAGGTGTCCATACCAGTGAAAGAATGCACCTAACTCTCCACACAGGAGAGTTACTCAGGGTACTGACTGCTAGAAAAGATATGCCATAGTGTGTGGCTCCAGAATAGAAAGGGTCCCATGGGCTGCACCCAGCAGTGACTAACATTAACCTCTGACTTCCTGTAAGGCATTGTACAGAGCCCTAGAATGCATCTAAACTGTGTGGTGCAGGGAAGGGAAAGAGGGCCCTCCCGCTGCCAGAGAGAGACTGGAGCTGCTGGAAGGGCAGAGCGGGGATTTATGACCTGCACTAAAGTGAGCTGGTTTTGCAAGCACAGTTAGGAATCTTGGCTCCAGCTTTACTGAGTTCAGCTGTGCAGGAGACCTTTGTGGGGCTGACTTTGAAATCCCTTCAGCTTGGGCTGGATGTGCAAGGACTCTGGGTCCTTGCAAAGCAGGTTTTCTGCTGGTTTGTTGCTCTATATATTTTTTAATTTTTATTTTTGGATGGCACCCCAAGCCATCCACCAGGAAGTCTTGTATTGGGGAGACAGACCAGTGAGAGATTTGCTTTGTGTCTGCAACATGGAGAGGCTGAACTGAGTGCTCTTTGAGTTCAACAGCCAGAACTGAGAAAGGAGGGGTGGAGCACATACATCTACCTCACCTGCAAGGTAGGAGCACCACCCCCAACAGGAAAAGAGTTTGGATCAGCTCTCTGAAGCCCCAGATATCCCCACTGGGCACAGTTTGGTGGGGGAAGGGAGAACAGTGCAGAGGAGAACATTTCAAGAGCAAGACTCCCAGAGACTATTGTTTGGACCAGGCCGTAGGCAGCATGCTCACTGGAGTCTCTTTTGATCAATCCCACTGAGCCCAGGCCAACTGAAACTGTTCACACAGAAAAGGCAGTAGGCTCTATCCAATCTGAACCTGCATCAGGCCATTTTAGGGGGAACTAGAGTTGGAGGATATGGTAAAGACTTAGGAGTTGCATTTGAAGCAGAGATTAATCTCCCCTCAGTGAGTGCCTGATGGCAAAATCTCTAAACTACACTAGCCTGCATCTACCCAAAATACTCTCTTTAGAAGATACTGGAGAAAATCCAGGCAACCACAGAGGGGAGTCAGAATCTCTGACAGGTATAGGCAGTCTGTGGAGAACCTCAGTCAGCTACAAAAGAAGACTGAGAGGCAAACTTGGACAGCTCCTGACATTGGCTGACACAAAAGTACCTCCCAGGAGGTCAAAAATCATCATACAAAACATGAGCCTTGGACATCGTAAGTTGCCCAGACAAATTTCACTTGGCTGGCTCTTTTCTTTTCTTTCTTTTCTTTTTTCTTTTCTTTTCTTTTCTTTTCTTTTCTTTTCTTTTCTTTTCTTTTCTTTTCTTTTCTTTTCTTTTCTTTTCTCTTTTCTTTTCTTTTTTCTTTCCTTTCCTTTCCTTTCCTTTCCTTTTCTCTTCTCTTCTCTTCTCTTTCATATTCTCTCTTTCTTTTGATGTTGCTGTTTTGTTTTTGGTTTTTGATTTATTATTATTATTTTTTCTGCTTTGCTGGTTTCCTGTTGTTGTTGCTGTTGTTTTTGTTCCTAATTCTCTTTTATCTTTGGTTGTTTTCATGATATTTTTTATGTTCCAGTTTGTTTCCTGTCAATTAGGTTTTGTTTTGTTTTACTATGTCAGCACCTGTACAACAACTCACATGGTGTGGTAGTGGCCGAGTCTCACAGTTATCCAGCCTGAAAGTAGAGTCCTCCCATGATGGTAGAGTAGCAATACAGACCCAATCACAACAGACGTGTCCAAATAACCCACAAAATGGACATGCCTAGAGTATACTGCTTGGAAGTACAAGGAAAACACGCCTCTAGGTCCCACAGGACATTCACTACAAAAGATCACTGTAAAACACTTGGGGTCAGATCAAATATACCTACTACATACATACAAACACAAAGAGAAAACTGAAATGGGGAGACAAAGGAACAACCTCCAAATTAAAGAAAATGAGTAATCACCAGAAAAAGACCTAGAAAGATGGAGGCAAGAAAGTTATCAGACATAAATTTCAGAGTAATAGTTACAACAATGCTCAAGGAACTTAGTGAAAAATACATCATCATGAAAAAAGATATAGATATCATGAATAAGAATGAATCAGAAATGAAGACTACTATATCTGACATCAAAAATATGCTGAAAGAAATTAAAAGTAGGCTCACTGAAACAGAAAATAGCATAAGAGAATTCGAAGATAAGCTAGAAATAAACCACTTAACCAGGGAAGCAAAAAGAAAAAAATACTTTAAAAGCTCGAGCACAGCTTAAGGGAACTTTGGGACAACAAGAAACAAAGCAACATTCACATTTTAGTGATACAAGAGGGAGAAGTAAGTGAGCAAGGGATAGAGAACCTGTTGGAAGAAATAATGACAGAAAACTTCCCTAAACTGGTGAAGGAAAAAGCCACACAAGTTCAATTGGCACAGAGGGTACTAATCAAGAGGAACCCTAAAAGACGCACTGCAAGACACATCATAATTAAAATGGCAAATGTTAAGTACAAACAGAGAATCTTAAGGTCCACAAGGAAGCTGCCTTATATTATCAGCTGATTTCTCAGAGAAAAAAATACAGGCTAGAAGCAAATGTCACAAAGTATTCAAAGTAATGAACAGCATGTATCTGAAACCAAGACTACTCTATCCAGCAAGGCTATCATTCAAAATAGGTAGTGAAATAAAGAGCATCCCAGATTTAAAAAAAAAAAAAAAGGCTAAAGGAATTTATCATCACCAAATCAGCATTTCAAGAAATGTTAAAGGGACTGCTGTAATAATAATAAGAAATATAACTATAAAGAAACATAGGCATAAAGAATGAAATGACAATGAATAAGTACCTATCAATAAATGTAAGTAGATTAAATGCTTCAATCAAAAGATAGGATAGCTGAATGGATACAAAAACATGACCTTCATATATGCTGTCTACAAGAGACCCACCTCAGAACAAAAGACTCATGCAGGATGAAAGTGAAAAGATGGAAATGGGAAAAAAAAGCAGGTGTGGCAATATTATATCTGACAAAATAGACTTCAAAGCAAAGGCTATAATAAGAGACAAAAAAGGCTATTACATAATACTAAAGGGATCAATCCAACAAGAGGATATAATCCTGGTAAAAATATATGCACCCAATATAGGAGCACTTAAATATATTTAAAAAAGCTCTTGGAGGACTTTAAGAGAGAGATTGACAGCAATACAGTAATAGTAGGATACTTTAACACTCCACTGACATCACTGGATAAATCTTCCAGACAAAATATTAATAAGGGAACAGAGACCTTAAACTATACATTAGATCAGATGGATTTAACTGACATTTACAGAACATTACACCCCAAAGCTGCAGAATATACATTCTTCTCAATTGCACATGGGACATTCTCAAAGATAGACCACATGTTAGGACACAAACTACAAGTTTAAGAGGACTGAAATTATATCAAGCATCGTGGATCACGATGACATGGAACTAGAAATCAATTATAGTAAAAACACTAAAAAACATTCAAACACATGAATGCTAAATGTTATTAAATAATGAATGGGTTACCAATGAAATAAAAAAAGAAACAAAAGACCTCCTGAAAAAAAATGAATACACAACCACCAAATATCTATGGAACACAGCAAAAGCATTTCTAAGAGGGAAATTCATAGCATTACATCAAGAAACAATAAAAATCTCTATTAAATTATCGAACACATACAACTATAAGAATTAGAAAGAGAAAAACAAGAAAATCCCAGAGTAAATAGAAGGAAGAGTAAGTAAATATCAGAGCAGAAATAAATGACACAGACTATAAAACAATATAAAAGATCAATGAATCTAAGAGCTGGTTATTTGAAAATATAAACAATATTGATGAACCTTTAGCCAGACTTATTAAGAAATAAAGAGAGAGGACCCAAATAAAATCAGAAACAAAAGAGGTGAGATTACAACTGGCACCATAGAAATACAACAGATTGTAAGAAGATACTATGAACAACTACATGCCAACAAGCTAGACAACCTGAATGAAATGGACAAATTTCTAGAAAAATACAATCTTCCAAAACAATCAGGAAGAATCAGAAAACCTGAATAGGTCAATAACAACTGATTAAATTAAAGTAGTAATTAAAAAAAACCTCCCTGTACACAAAAGCTCCTATTTGGATGGCTTAATAGGAGAGTTTTATCAAACATTCAAAGAACTAATACCTGTCCTCCTAAAACTATTCCGAAAACTCCAAGAGAAAGGAACACTTGCAAGCTCTTTTTATGAGGCCAGCCTTATCCTAATTCCAAAACCAGATAAAGACACTACAAAGAAAAAGAATTATAGGCCAATATCCCTGATGAATATACATGCTAAAATTCTCAACAAAATATTAGCAAATCAGATCTAGCAATATATTAAAAAGATCATATACTATGACTAAGTGGGATTTATTGCAGGGATGGAAGGCTGGTACAATATTTGCAAATCAATAAATGTGATACATCACATAAACAAATTGAAAGACAAAAATCACATGATCATATCTGTAGACACACAAAAAAAGCATTAGAAAAATCCAGCTTAATTTTTTTGATAAAAACTTTTAGCAAAGATCGGTTTGTCATATATGGCCTCTGAAAAATTCTGGCACTTGAAGGTTTCACAGCTCAACCTAACCCAGTTGCACACTGCCTTGCATCTTTTGCTGTTGTTTCATAAATTAGTCAGGTGGAGTCTGTGTGGAAAATAGGGAGTCACATTGCTGGGGATGTTACTATCTTCTCACCCTGTTTCTGACCATAGGGCCTCCAAGAAACCCCAACCTTCAGAAACCAGCAAGGGCCTCAGAAGGAAATGGAATTGCTGCTTGAGGGAATTTACTGTACTACTTTAGAATTAGGCTTTTGACTGTTCCCATTCTTCTCTTTAAGAATGGCAGGAGTTAATTATTGTTGGAGAGAAAAACAGGTTTCTATCCACTCCAAGCTATTTAACTTTTAAAAATATTTGGTTTATAGTGGAGATAGGCTGTCAGCTTAGGGTACTTCCTAGAATTATATAAAGGTTTTTTAATATGTTAGGTGCTAAGCAGAGAACTGGAGCCTGCAAAATACAGCTTTTATAAAACTGAGGGCTAAACCCATTTGGAGGTATTCTCTGGCCCAAACTACAGAAGAAAAACTTTAATTATGTAAGTGTTGTATTAATGGTTTTCAATGTATGGTGATCACTTGCATCAGATCCTCAAGGAGAACTTATTTAAAATGCAGATTCCTGGCCAACTTTTTGCATAACAATATCTGGATATGGGGCCTGGAGAATCTATGTTTTAAATGAATTTCCCTGGTGATTTTTCTAAGGATCACTAAATAATGAATGTCCGTTAAATTTTATATTCTAAACTTGAAGAAAACATTCCATAGTTGTTGTATTCACAATTTTAATGCTATTTTTGGCTTAATACTATGGTAGGCAGACTTCTAAGATGACTCCTGATGATCCATACCCTTGTAAAACCCTCTCCCCTTGACTATTGGTGAGTCCTGTAATATGCTTTAACCAGTAGATCATGGCAAAAATGATGGCAAAACAATTCCTTGGATATGCTACATTATATAGCAAAGATGGAGGGATATTTCATATATAACTAAGTCCCCTAAGTAGTTAACTTTAATTTTACTAATGGGAGATTAATTTGGTGGGCCTGACCTAGTCAGTTGAGACCTTAAAATGGAGTCTAGAGGTCAGAGGCAGAGGAAGTTGGAAGAGACATTCTCCTGTTATTGGACATCCACTCAAGTCAGAGGAAGAGGGCTGTCTCCACCTTGATTCTTGACTTCTCATAGAATGAATTCAAATGAGTTACTCCAGATAACTGCACTATGTTAAAGCAGATTTATTAAGAAAGCCGAACATGCAAATCATTAAAGGAGCAAGGCAAGCAAATCTATCATCAAGAATAGCCCTGACGGGTTTGGCTCAATGGATAGAGCTTCGGCCTGCGGGCTGAAGGGTCCCAGGTTCGATTCCGGTCAAGGGCATGTACCTTGGTTGCGGGCACGTCCCCGGTGGGGGGTGTGCAGGAGGCAGCTGATCGATGTTTCTAACTCTCTATCCCTCTCCCTTCCTCTCTGTAAAAAAAAATCAATAAAATATATTTAAAAAAAAAAAGAAGAAAGCACAGATGGACTCCCTTGGCTAATCAGAGGAGTGAGTGGGGTGGGAGGTTTCTGCCTTGTATACTTTCCTGTCTGTACATTTTAAAATTCCTCTGCCGAATGTCTTGGTATAGGTTAATTTTCAAGGTTACCCTTTTACTTTATTGTGGCTTTCCCACAATTTGTGAGAAGCACCTGGCAATTTTATTTTACCGAGCCCCAACACTGATGGCTTCTCTGTTTAGGGAGTAGGATGAGGTAAGTCTGTATTCTTCCTTCCCCCTCCTCTTTCTTCTCTGCTGTCTTTTAGTTACTTTCAGGGTGATTTATGCTATGTATTCTCTGGTTGCATTAAGATTCCTCTTCCTTTCCCCCTGCCATCCCTCCCACCCCTCAACACACACACACACTTTCCTGGATTCTTTTAGTTAGTGAGGAGAGGTATGTAGCTCTTTGCTCCTGTCCTTGGTTGGGGAAGATAATGGCTTGTTATTTATACGCTGGCTGCAGGCTGCCAAACAGTTTGGCCTTGTTTAATTTTCTTTTTTCCCCAAATTACTTTAAAAAAAAAACTTTCTTGTTGAAAGTATTACACATGTCCCTTTTTTTTTTCCCATTGACCCCTTCTAGCCCTTACCCAGTCCCGGCCCCAGGCCTTCACCCCCTATTATCTGTGTCCATGGGTTATGCATATATGCATATGAGTTATTTGGTTGATCTCTTCCAACCCACGCACACACTCCTGCCTTACCTCTGATATTACACAGTCTGTTCCATGCTTCTATGTCCCTGGATTTATTTTGTTCATCAGTTAATTTTATTCATTAGTTTCCACTTATGAGGGAGATGATGTGATACTTGTCTTTCTCTGACTGGCTTATTTTGCTTAGCACAATACTCTCCAGGTCCCTCCATGCTGTCCCATATGGTAAGAGATCCTTCTTTTTTATTGCTTCATAGTGTTTCATGGTGTAAGATATTTTATCCACTCTTCCACTGATGGGCCCTTGGGCTCTTCCCAGATATTAGCTATTGTAAATTGCACAGCTATGAACATAGGGGTGTATATATTATTTTTGATAGGTGTTTCAGGTTTCTTAGGATGTATTCCTAGAATTGGGATCACTGAGTCAAATGGCAGTTGCATTTTTAATATTTTGAGAAAACTCCATACTGTTTTCCACTGTGGCTGTAGTAGTCTGCATTTGCACCAGCAGTGCACTAGAGTTCCCTTTTCTCCACATCCTTGCCAGCACTTGTCTTTTGTTGATTTGTTGGTAGCCGTTCTGGCAGGTTGAGGTAATACCTCATTGTCTTTTTAATTTGCATCTCTCTAATGATTAGCAAATTTGAGCATTTTTTTTTCATATATCTCTTGGCCATCTGTGTGTCCACTTTGAAGAAGTGTTTATTTATGGCCTTGTTTAATTTTCTTGCCTCAGTTTTCCTATTCCTCCTGCCTTGGAATTTTTCTAACTTCTCGCTATCCTGTAACATCTTTGACTCTACATCAAATGTCTTCCCATCTACTCCTTGTGACCCAGCTCTTGGTACTAAAACATCTACTCAGAATTGTATTCCCAAGAGGATATCTGTCCTGTAATCCTAACTGAAATGTTAACTAATAATGACTGCCAGCTCTCAACTTCCAGGGGATATTTGAATTCTAATGGTAGGAGTAGCATCTCTGATAGTTAAATTTGAAGTAGGTGGGTGAAATTTTGTGAGTTAAAGAATTCTAAAACCCCATCCCATAGATGTCTACACCACTGTGAAGGCTGGTTTATGCAAGAAACATAGGTTATAGAAAAACATAGCAAAGGTCAGACACTGAGGATATTAGTCCAGTTCTTCTTTCAGACTCTTATTATCATTTCTATCTGATTGAGGATACTCAGGATGTGTTTTGAGAACTTGCTACCTAAAAATGATGAACTACGGACAGGAAGGACAAGGATATATATTTATTGAGGACTAATATACCAAACACCAAACTAGGTACACTGCTGAATAAAACAGGTAATGTTCTTGTTCTCATGACACATGAAAGGATGATGAAGGGGACTAGAAAGTAATTAAACATATAAATATATACTTTGAATTGCAATACATACTGAGGGAAAATAAGAGGATACTGAGAGAGTTACCAAGGGAGTCTTTTAATTTTACCTAGGGGAAGATAAACTCAATAGTGAAGTTTTCACACTGGTGCCAACATGTCTGGATTCAAATGCCAGCTCAGCTGTGTGGTCATGGGCACATTATTTAAGCTTAAAATGGGGAGTTGTTACATTATGGAGTCATGCGAAGTAATGAATTAATATATGAAAGTGGTTAGAATAGATACTGGCACATAGTAAACCTTTAGCTATTATTATTGTTACTAGGGATTGGGGAGGGGTTTTATTGAGGAAATGCAAGCTGAGGCTGATTAGGAGAAAGCTCCATGAAAATGGTAAGAAATGGAATCCTGTCAGAGTTTAAAGTTTTTGAGATAAGAAGGGGTTCAGTACATTTGAGGAACAAAAAGAAGAGAGTCCATCTGGAGTATGTCAAGTGACAAGTGTTGAGATGAAGCTCCAGAGGAGGACATAGTCGAATTATGTCAAAATTTGAAGGGCAGCGATTTTCAATTGGTGTGCTGTGGCACACTGGTGTGCCACAAGAATTTCTAAAACATGCAATACCATTTAGTCAGGGATACTGACCTCTTCTCCTTTAAATTGTCAAATAAAAGAAAATGACAACAGCTAACACAATAATAGCCTTTCAGTGTGAATGAATCAAATTTATACTTCCTTTTTCAGATAAGCAAAAATATATATTTTTTGGTGTGCTGCAGAATTTTAGTAAGTATTTTATGTGTGCCATGAGATGAAAAAGGTTGAAAATCGATGCTCTAGAGAAACAGAATCAATAGGATGAGAATACCTATGTATATAATCTATTTATGTATGTATCTACCTATCTATCATCTATCTATCATCTATCAATCATCTATCTATCTAAACATACAATGAAAGAGAGAGAGAGAGAAGAGAGAGAAGAAAAGAGATTGATTTTTGGAAATTAACTCTGTGATCATGTTGACTGACAAGTATGAAATTTGTAGGACAGGTATGAAGGCTGAAATTCCAGTAAGAGTTGATCTTGCAATTTTGAGTCTAAAGACAGTCTGAAAAACAAATTCCTTTCCCTCTGGAAAACTTTAATCTTTTCTCTGAAGGACCTCAGTTGACTGGAGAGGCCAACTCACATTATGGAAGATAATCTGATTTAAGTGTTAATCTCATATAAAAAGAACCTTCACAGCAACATCTATATTGTTGTCTGATCAAACTACTGAGCACTATAGTCTACCATTCTGATGTATAATCATTCCTGGCTGGCATGGCTCAGTGGTTGAGTGTCGATCTATGAACCAGGAGGTCAGAGCACATGCCTGGGTTGCAGGCTCGATCACCAGTATGGGGTATGCAGGAGGCAGCAGATCAATGATTTTTTCTCATCATTGATGTCTCTATTTCTCTCTCCCTCTCCCTTCCTCTCTGAAATCAATAATAAAAAATGTATTTTAAAAATTAATCATTACAAGGGCTATTTCTATGGTCCAGATGAGAGATGATGGTGAACTTGGGTGATGGCTGTGGTGATTGAAAGAAGTGTTTGGAGTTAATATTTAGTTTGAAAAAAGAATGAGCAGAACTTGGTATCAATTGATTGTGGCATGGTAGGAATCCAGAACATCTCCTTGATTTTTGGCTTTAGCAAAAAAGTATAGCTATACTTCACCCATCTAGTCAAAGGCAGGAAGTAGGGGAGAGAGAAAGTGTCAAAGATGAATGGGTTAGTGCCGTGGTCGGCAAACTGCGGCCACCTGCGGCTCTTTGGCCCCTTGAGTATGGCTCTTCCACAAAATACCATGGCCTGGGCATTTATTTTGAAGAAGTGGCATTAGAAGAAGTTTAAGTTTAAAAAATTTGGCTCTCAAAAGAAATTTCAATCGTTGTACTGTTGATATTTGGCTCTGTTGACTAATGAGTTTGCCGACCACTGGTTAGTGTTAGGGATAGAATTAGGAAGGAGGGAAGAAGAAAAAGAGAAAAGGAACCAGCAGTAGGCATCTTTCCTGTGTGGAGGTCCTACTTGGTGTTGGGTATATTGTGGGGGAGCTTAGCTCATGGGCACCAGTACTTGGCAGCTGCCTTAGCTAGCAGGGGGCTGTGGCATGCATGAATAATGACCTTTGACAGCAATGCCCCTGACTTCTATTAAAGGTGGCCCAGTGGAAGTCAGGTACTCACAGGAAGGACTTGCTCATTCCACTATGAACCTGAGTGGGTATATGGAGAAAAGGTAGCACTTCCTTTCTACAAAGAGGAAAGTTGTTTCCAGTACAGTATTAGCTGTATTGATGAAGCTGAGAAGTCTAAAATTGGCCATTCAATTTGGAAACATGGACATCTCTCATATTCTTAGAAAAGAGGATTTGCTGGTAGTCCCTTTTTGCAGATTAACAAATTGAGATTAGGTAGATAGGTAAACTAAATAGTCATAGTCCAAGCTGGTAACTCAGTTTGTCTTTCTCAAAAGGCCATGCTTTTAATTTTTTTCTATGTTTTCTTTCTCTGAGAAAGTGCATAGGTCAAGATCTTGATGCCCCTACTCTGATTTTATGCTCTTTTCTTGATGTGGCTGGTGTAGAGTGGTGCTTTGATTCCTGACATTAGGCCAGATCTAAATTAGGTCTTCTGAAAACATCCCTAAGTTGTAACATTTAAGACTCACCAAACTCATAACATTTGATAATATTTTCTTAAAGTCTAACAAAATAACACCCCAAACTAAGACAACCACTTAATCATATTGAAGAGCTAATTTAGTTTCATACAGCTATTTTGAAATAAGGCCTGTATAATAAAATTTAAATGATAGTTCTTCTCTAGAAGTTACTGTGTATATATTTATAACTTCATAATATGGTTGATTTAATATTCTATTTTCAACTCACATTAAATTCCTTCTGTTTGACTTCTGGATTCATAAGTGTCAACGACTCTTTGCTCATGTTTCATATTCTTTCCTTTACATATTGGGTGAAAGAGGTAGCCTTGAGTACAATTTGTAGCTGTGATAATAATATCTCTTAACCATTCAGAATATATTTAGAAAAATGAACATGTAAATCATAGCCAGACCTAAGGAATAAAAGCAATAAAAAGAACAAAACATCTGGTGAGATAGCCTGCCAGTGAGTGAGAGTAAGAGAGAGAGAGAGAGAGTGAGAGACTAGAAAGTTTTTTGTTTTTTTTTATTAATACTTCTACAGGATCACAACCAGTTTCCTGTGAAACCATTCTGTTTTATATGTTACCCTCTGCACCATACCTTTTTTATCAAAGAAAATTCAGATAACAGTTTTCTTCTAAAGCATACTTCTGAACTTATTTTATTCTTTCATCAATACCTGCTAATTCGGCACAGTATAGACTTAGTTTGATGAAAATCTTTGCTGTTGGTTGAGAATGCAGTTAATATTTTTCAGTATTCAGCAAGGTGACACAGGGTTGTTTTTAATTTGTCATACCTGAGGTGGCCGAGCATAAGGTTTTACTTTTGATTACTAGATGAAAGATCCCTAATTTTCACATTAAAGTGAAACCTCAGCAAACTTTGTATAACCCTGCTACCATCTTCATAAGGAGGACCCTTCAATTTCCTTTAGCCCTCTAGGGAGTTCTGGGTGTACTCCTATTTCCCTGGGTATCTGAGTTTATTTTTTAAAACCCATAAAACCTTATTAAAGGCTTATCTTTTCATGTTTAAAGCAGTAGGCTTATAATTTTTCCCCATTTTATGACTGACTAGAGGGCTTGTGCATGAAATTCATGCACTTGTTGGTGGGGGAGAGTCCCTCAGTGCAGTCTGCGCCCTCTCGCAGTCTGGGAGCCCTCAGGGGATGTCCAACTGACAGCTTAGGCCCACTCCTCATGGTCACTCACCAGGCATAAGCCTGGCTTCTGGCTGAGCATCACTCCTCCCGTGGGAGTGCACTGACCACCAGGGGACAGCCCCTATGTTGAGCAGGATCGGGCCGAAACCAGCTCTCTGACATCCCCTGAGGGGTCCTGAATTGTGAGAGGGTGCAGGCCAGGTTGAGGGACCCCACCAGTGCATGATGGGGGCCGGGGAGGGACGTGAGAGATTGGCCAGCTGGGGAGGGACTGTGGGAGGGCTGCAAGGTGTGTCTGGCCCATCTCACTCAGTCCCAATTTGCCGGATGCCAGCAGCAAGCTAACCTACCGGACGGAGCATCTGCTCCCTGGTGGTCAGTGCATGTAATAGTGAGCAGTTGAGTGGCCTTAGCATATCATTAGCATATTATACTTTTATTGGTTGAACAGATGACTGGATGACCAGATACTTAGCATATTAAGCTTTTATTATATAGGATTATTTTGGTTTCTGACCTTAAATGACCCTAAGCATTGGTGAGGGCATGCTAATATTCCTTTTGACTTTACCTCAATTTCATGTTTCAAACAATAGTGTCCATTATACCACATTCCTGGTTCTTTTGTGCAATTACTAGGACATAAAGAGCATATCAGTCAGGAGATAGAATCAGGAGTACACTCAGAACTTGCTTTATTTTACCAAAAAGAATTTAATATAAGGAATGTTTAACTAGCTAAATGAAAGCAAAATAAACTAAATTGTTATGGAGCTATCATGGAATAAAGAGAAGAGGTTGAAATTATTAAAAATTAGAACTATGGAAGAAATATACCATAGAGCTAAAACTCAGAATTCTGGGAAGGAGCCACTGCTTAGCTGGGACTAGTGTTGAGCTCAAAGGAGGTGCCCTGACTTGTAAGGCAGGGACACTGGGTAGTGGGTGCTCCTGCCTCTGAGGGCATCAAATGAGGTGGAAACTGCAAGTGTTGAAAAAATGCCTACTGGGAGGGAGCAGCTGCTGCTGGGCAGAAAAGTAAAGCAGGGGATACAGGAAGCAAGGAGAAAATGCAAAATCAACAACAGCAACAACAAAATCGAGAAAGGAGCAAATCCCTGTTCCCTCCTTTGGCTTTGCAATCTTCTTATTGTGCCCCTATTGGCAGGACCTGACCAGGAGCTGCAGGAAAGGGGGAAAGTGGTTGCAGAATCCCAGTCCACCATCACACAGCTGAGTGAATTTGCAGTTGAGATGCAACAGTCTGATATCTGGCACACTGAAATACTGTTGTACAAATCCTTTCATTTGTAAAGGACTTTTATTCAAGTTCTGTATTTTGAAAGCAATAAATATGCCACACATAAAACATGACTATGAGCAAAGTATTTTATAACTTTTAAGTCATGCTTATAAAATACCCAATAAATGCACATTTAAAAAATTTTAAATTATAGTTGACATTGAATATTATATTACTTTCAGTTGTACAACATAGTGGTTAGATATTTATATAATTTACAAAATGATCCCTTCACCTTTTCTACCCAGCCCGCCAACCCTCCTCCCATTGGGCAATTACCAGTTTGTTCTCTGTATCTATGAGATAGTTTCTGTTTCATTTGTTCATTTACTTTGTTTTTTAGATTCCACATATAAGTGAAATCATATTGTATTTGTGTTTCTCTGTCTGACTTACCTGACTTATTTCACTTAGTGTAATACACTATAGGTCCATTTCATTCTTTTTTTATTTTTTTACCCTCTGTTGAGGATATTTTTTCCATTGAATTTTCTTTTTTTTTTTTTTTTAAGGTAGGGTGAAAAGAAGGAAGAGGGAAGGAAGGAGGGAGGGAGAGGAAGAGAGAGAGAGAAACATTAACGTGAGAGACACACATTGACTGGTTGCCTCCTTTACTTGCCTCAACCAGGAGCAGGGAGTGCACCTGAAACTGAAGTACATGCCCTTGACTGGGAGTTGAATCTGTGACCCTTTGGTCTGCAGGCCGATGCTCTAACCACTGAGAAAATTGGGCCAGTGCCATTTAGTTCTTTTTTATGTTTGGTTAATATTCTATTGTTATATATGTATGGCTTCTTCTTTATCCATTTCTCTTTTGATTGCAACATATAATCCGTTTACCTTTAAAATGATTTATAGGTATGTAGTTATTGCCATTTTATTGTTTTCTAATTGTTTTTGGAATTCTCAGTTTCTTATTCTCTTGCTCTCTTCTCTTGAACATCGAAGACTTTGTGTAGTGTTGTGTTTGGATTCCATTCTCTTTATTTCTTGTATATCTCTTGTAGATTTTTGGTTTGTGATTACCATGTGCTTTATATATACCAAGCTGTGTTTATAGCAGTTTATTTTAAACTAGAGGCCCAGTGCATGACATTCGTGCATGGGTAGGGTCCCTAGTGGCTGCCTGCCACAGGCCGGGGCCTCCTTTCCCTCGGCTGCCTGCTGCCGCCACAGGTGGCCAGGGAGGGGCCGGCCAGGGAGAGGGCCTGAGGGCAGTTGGCCTGCCGGTCCTGCCCCCTGGTCTAACTTCCAGTGGAACTCCTGGTCAGGGGAAAATTTGCATATTAGGCTTTTATTATATTTTAAATTGTTTGTCACTTAAGTTTGAACAGATTTTGAAAATCACTACCATTTTTACTCAACTTCCCCACATTTACATTTTTGTCATTATTTTTCACTTATTTTGTGTGTGTGTGTGCCTTAATTTTCTGTTGTAATTTTATGTATGATCTTTCTGATTTTGCTTTTTAACCTTTGTACTAGCATTAGTGTTGATCCACTGCTTTTATTATGTGTTTACTTTTGTCAGTGAGAATTTTTTTCTTTGCAATATTGTTTTTAACTTTTTTTTTTAAGAAGCCCTTTTTAACATTTCTTGTGATACTGTTTTTGTGGTGATGCACTCCTTAACTTTTTATTATCTAGGAAGCTATCTCACCTTCAATTTTAAATGATAGCCTTAGTGAATAGAGTAATCATGGTTGTAGGCTCTTGATTTTCACCACTTTGAATATTTTATGCTAATCCTGGACCTCTCTGGGCTTTCTGGACTTGCATGTCTATTACCTTTGCCAGAATTATGAAGTTTTCTGTCATTATTTCTTCAAACTGGTTTTTGATCTCTGGCTCTCTTTCTTCTCTTTCTGGTACTTCTATGATGCTAATATTGTTATGCTTGATACTAGAGGCCTGGTGCATGAAATTTGTGCACTGGGTGGGCAGGGGGGTTCCTTAGTCCAGCCTGTGCCCTCTCACAGTCGAGGAGCCCTCGGGGGATGTCCCACTGATAGCTTAGGCCTGCTCCTCAAGCGGGCCTAAGCCATCAGTCGGACATCCTTAGCACTGCTGTGGAGGTAGGAGAGGTTCCCTTCGTGGCTGCTGCGCTCACCAGCTGTGAGCCCAGCTTGTGGCTGAGCAGCACTCCCTCTGTGGGAGCACACTGACCACCAGGGGGCAGTTCCTGTGTTTAGCATTTGCCCCCTGGTGGTGAGTGCACGTCATAGCGACCGGTCATTCCACTGTTTGGTTGATTTGCATATTAGCCGTTTATTATATAGGATTATATAGGACTAGAGGCCCGATGCACAAAGATTCATGCAAGAATGGGCCTTCCTTCTCCTAGCTGCCAGCATGGCCTTCGCTCCGGCCGGAGCCACCTTTCCACCTTCCCATGCTGCCCAGAGGCCTGGAGCTGCTGGGGCGGTGTGGAATGCCTGCGACGTCGCCATGGTGAAGATGCAAGCATCCCACCCTGCCCCTGGCCCCTCAGCGCCTGCATATGCAAATTAACCCTCCATCTTTGTTGGGTTAATTTGCATACTCACTCCTGATTGGCTGGTGGGCGTCCCAAAGGTATGGTCAATTTGCATCTTTCTCTTTCATTAGTGTAGATTATTCCACAAGTCCCTTAAACAACCCTCATTTATTTTTTATTTTTATGTTGTTTTTTACTGTTCTGGTTGGGTCTTTTCTGCTACCTTGTTTTCAAAATTGATGACTCAATCCTCTGTTTTATCTAATCTGCTGTTGATTCCATCTAGCGTATTCTTCCTTTCAGTTATCATATTCTTTATTTCTCAGTGGTTCTGTTTTATGGTTGTTGTGTCCTTTTTTTGTTTACTATATCTTGATTGAAGTTCTCACTGAGTTCATCTAGTCTTCTCTTAAGTTCATTTAGCATTCTTTAAACTAGGGTTTAGAACTCCATATTTGTTAGATTGCTTACCTCCCTTTCATTTAGTTCTTTTTCTGGGGTTTTGTTCTGTTCTTTCATTTGGATATGTTTATTTGTTTCCTCATTTTGGGTGCCTCCTTGTTTTCTATATATTAGGTAGATAAGCTACATCTCCAAGTCTTGGCAGAGTGGCCTTATGTAGTGTCCTATGGGGCCCAGTGGTGCAGTTTCCCTGGTCACCCGAGCTGGGTGCTTTAGGGGTGCCCCTTGTATGGGTTGTGTGTGCCCTCCTGATGTAGTTGAACCTGATTGCTGATGGCACATCAGTGGGTGGAATTGATTCTCAGGCTAACTGACTGTGAGGACTTTAATTACTTCAGCAGACATGCTATTCTATGGGGACTGACCCCAGGGAGTGGGATTTGCTGTAGTGGTGCCTTTGTGTCTGCTGAGTTTACCTTTTGGGTGTGAAATTTGTGGAGTTAATTAGATAGCACTCTGGTTTGGTCAAAGATGGTCACTGAGGGCTCTTGGGAGGGGCTCTGGTGCAGGCCAAAGTCAGCCACTGCCTGTGTATGTCCCAGGGCCACCTGGTAGGAGTACATACTGTTTTTGTGGTTGATAGCTGCCTGTGATGGGCTTGGAGGTACCTGGGAACAAGGCCAGCTGCTACTAGTGCCAGGCTTGGGGACTACTTAGCAAGAGGTACAGCGCACACTGGGGCCAGATGCAGATTGTTTGAGGTTTGTGAAACTTTGAGAGATTTTAGAAAGTCAACAGTGTGAGCTGATGCCAGCCAGCTACTTGTGAGAATCAGCCCCTGCAAAAGGTTTGAACTGGTGCTCAGGTTGAGTAGGGCAGGTTCTAGGGAATCACCAGGATGGGGTGAGCAGTGTTAGTCATGTTGATGGAAATTCAGATGTGGCACCCATCTTCACCTACCAGCTGTGTGAGGGGAGGCTCAATAAAGAAACAATGGGGCCTTCCAGAGAGAACTGCCCCTCCAACCCTTGCCCTGAAGCCAGACAATTCAGTTCCTCCCTATATGTCTTTGGTGCTTTTTGAGCTGCTGTCCCTTTGTTGGAGTTTGGGGTAGGTTTTGTGAGCAAGTGAGTCTGTGTGGAGGCTCGTTAAGAGGACACCTAGGTCTACACAGCCCTCTGTCTCACTCACACTGAGTCCGTGCTGATTTTCACAGCCAGGTGTTGTGGGAGTCTCCTCTTCCCAGCACTGGTTCTCCAGGCTGGGGAGCCCAGTGTGGGGCTGGACCCATGGATCCTTAGGGGAATCTCAGAAGCCAAGATATTCCTCCTAATTCTTAACTGCCACAACATGGGTATATGACCAGCTCAATCTATATCTTCTTCATGCACACCAGTCTTGTCTTAAATTCTTATTATATCTTTAGTTATAGGACTTCTGGTCAGCTAGTCTCCAGGGTGGTTTCCTACAATTTACTTGTAATTTTTATGTTGTAATGGAAGGAGGCAAGTGCAGCATTTACCTACTCCACCATCTTGACCAGAAGTAAAAATGCAAATTTTTTTTAAAAATGAGAGCATTTTACTGAACACAGGAAGTTCTATTTGTGGGCTATCTAGTTTTAAGGTAATTTGTTATGCAACAATAGATAACTAACATGTCCTGGCATTTGGAAACCATAGAGAATTATCAATGTTTTAAAAAGAATCACTGGCCTTATTTTCATGGAGTTTACCTCTCATTACTATAACTTTCCCAGGGAATCTCCTATAATACAGCACTGTCCTGTGTGTTTATGAGAAGATTTGTGGATTCCACACCAAATTTGTAGTAGAATATCTGGCACCTAGCAATTAGCATAAAAGAAAAAAAGGATTTTCCTAGTAAAGCCATCGCGTTGTTGTTATAGTCATGATCATCACCATCATTGTCATTAAACATTCAGTTGCATCTGACATTATGATCATGTATTCATTTTATTTATTTATTTATTTTTAAAATATATTTTATTGATTTTTTTTACAGAGAGAAAGGGAGAGGGAGAGAGAGTTAGAACCATTGATGAGAGAGAAACATCAATCAGCTGCCTCCTGCACAACCTCTAATGGGGATGTGCCCACAACCAAGGTACATGCCCTTGACCAGAATCGAACCTGGGACCCTTGAGTCCACAGGCCGATACTCTATCCACTGAACAAAACCGGTTAGGGCTCATTTATTCATTTTAATAGAAGTCAACCACAGGCCCCAAATGGCAGTTGCACATATCCTTAATTATTTCTTTCAAAAATAACTAATTTCCTCTTGCCTTAAAGTCCTTAATATTTTTAAGTGTGATGATGCCTACATTTGTCCTAGCTAGCATTCCAGGAAACAGAGACTGTGAATCAAAGCAACAGCACTTTCTATGTCAGCATTCCATTGAAAATGCTACTGTCAACTCAACTTTAGCTTCATTTTGCAAATTGATTCTCTTTATTGTTACCCATATTAGATGACAGAAGAAAGGAAAAAAATAGAAGGAAGAAGTATGACTGCTGAGATAATTGCAATAGTTCCTCACTGCAGGAAATAAAAGAGCCTCTTTTTCCTTTCATTTCTCTGTGCATGCCACTTCAAAGTGCAATTCAGCAAAGAACTCAAATGTTAAAAAGCCTCGATGGCATTTCCAGAGCAATGCATTATCCAACATTTGATCAAAGGACAGACAAGACGAGTAATGGCTGGTGGGCTGGTCATATGCCCCAGAGAAGTGCAGTGAGCATGGTTGAAAGCAATTCTTCTGTGGAGTCAACATCGGAATTTTGAAACTATGATTTGTCTGCTACTGAACAAGCCAATTATGGTTCCATCACGCAAGGCTTGAATTCCATGCAGCTAGAGGTGAAGCAAAGATGTATTCCTTAGTTACTCTGGAGCTCAAATGTCTACATGAGATAGGGTGTCAGGAGATAAGGGACTTTACTTTTCCCAACTCTTTGCTACAGAGGAATCTTGACACTACCTTATGTGATGTAGTTCTTTCTTTCTTTCCTTTTTTTTTTTTTTTTTGCGGTATTCTTTTCTTTTAAATTTAATAAATCTTTATTGTTCAGATTATTACAATTGTTCCTCTTTTTTCCCCCATAACTCCCCTCCACCCAGTTCCCACCCCACCCTCTGCCCTTACACCCCCCACTGTCCTCATCCATAAGTGTACGATTTTTGTCCAGTCTCTTCCCGCACCCCCCACACCCCTTTCCCCCTGAGAATTGTCAATCCACTCCCTTTCTATGCCCCTGATTGTATTATATTCACCAGGTTATTCTGTTCATCAGATTTTTTTATTCACTTGATTTTTAGATTCACTTGTTGATAGATATGTATTTGTTGTTCATAATTTTTATCTTTACCTTTTTCTTCTTCTTCCTCTTCTTAAAGAATACCTTTCAGCATTTCATATAATACTGGTTTGGTGGTGATGAACTCCTTTAGCTTTTTCTTATCTGTGAAGCTCTATCTACTGAGCCAAACCAGTTAGGGCTGTACCACTGTTTTTTAATCCACTCATCTACTGATGGGCAATTAGGCTGTTTCCAAATCTTAACTACTGTAAATTGTGCTGCAATAAACATAGTGGTGCATATATCCTTTCTGATTGGTGTTTCTGTTTTCTTAGGATATAGTCCTAGAAGTGGGTCAAACGGGAGTTCCATTTTTAATTTTTTGAGGAAACTCCATGCTGTTTTCCACAGTGGCTGCACCAGTCTCCATTCCCACCAGAAGTGCAAGAAGGTTTCTTTTTCTCTGCATCCTCAGCAGCACTTGTCATTTGTTGATTTGTTCATGATAGCCATTCTGGCAGGTGTGAGATGGTATCTCAGTGTCATTTTGATTTGCATCTCTCAGATGATTAGTGACTTTGAGCATGTTTTCATATGTCTCTTGGCCTTCTGTATGTCCTCTTTCGAAAAGTATTTTTTTAGGTCCCCTGACCATTTTTGATTGGATTGTTTATCTTCCTTTTGTTAAGGTGTATGAGTTCTCTATAAATTTTGGAGGTTAAACCCTTATCAGAGATAACATTGGCAAATATGTTCTCCCATACAGTGGGCTTTCTTGTTGTTTTGTTGATGGTTTCTTTTGTTGTGCAGAAGCTTTTTATTTTGATGTAGTCCCATTTGTTTATTTTCTCATTAGTTTCCATTGCCCTAGGAACTGCACCAGTAAAGATATTGCTTTGACAAATATCTGCTATTTTTTGTTGTTTATTTTTTTATTGATTAAGGTATTACATATATGTCCTTATACCCCCATTGCCCCCCCACCCCCCCACTCATGCCCTCACCCCCCTATTGTCTGTGTCCACTGGTTAGGCTTATATGCATGCATACAAGTCCTTTGGTTGATCTCTCCTCCTTACCCCCACCCTCCCTTACGTTCCCTCTGAGGTTTGACAGTCTGATGCTTCTCTATCTCTGGATCTGTTTTTGTTTATCAGTTTATGTTGTTCATTATATTCCATAAATCAGTGCGATCATGTGATATTTATCTTTCTCCGACTGGCTTATTTCGTTTAGCATTATGTTCTCCAGTTCCATCCATGCTGTTGCAAATGGTAAGAATTCCTTCTTTTTTACTGCAGCATAGTATTCCATTGTGTAGATATACCACGGGTTTCTAATCCACTCATCTGTTGATGGGCACTTAGGCTGTTTCCAAATCCCATCTATTGTAAATTGTGCTGCTATGAACATAGAGGTGCATATATCCTTTCTTATGGGTGTTTCTAGTTCTAGGGATATATTCCTAGACGTGGGATCACTGGGTCAAATGGGAGTTCCATTTTTAGGTTTTTGAGGAAACTCCATACTATTCTCCACAGTGGCTGCACCAGTCTTCATTCCCACAAGCAGTGCACGAGGGTTCCTTTTTCTCCATATCCTGGCCAGCACGTGTCATTTGTTGATTTGTTGATGATAGCCATTCTGACAGGTGTGAGAGGGTACCACATTGTCATTTTGATTTGCATCTCTCGGGTAATTAGTGACTTTTAGCATGTTTTCATAGGTCTCTTGGCCTTCCTTATGTCTTCTTTCGAAAAGTATCTATTTAGGTCCTTTGCCCATTTTTTTTATTGGGTTTTTTTATCTTCCTTTTGTTAAGTTGTATGAGTTTCCTGTAAATGTTGGAGATTAAACCCTTATCAGTGATAACATTGGCAAATATGTTCTCCCATGCAGTGGGCTTTCTTGTTGTTTTGTTGATGGTTTCTTTTGCTGTGCAAAAGCTTTTTATTTTGATGTAGTACCATTTGTTTATTTTCTCTTTAGTTTCCATTGTCTTAGGAGCGGTATTGGTGAAGAAATTGCTTCGGCCTATGTCTGAGATTTTGCTGCCTGTGGGTTCCTCTAGTATTTTTATGGTTTCTTGTCCTATGTTTAAGTCTTTTATCAATTTTGAGTTTATTTTTTTGTACAGTGTAAGTTGGTGGTCTAGTTTAATTTTTTGCATGTATCTGACCAATTTTCCCAAAACCATTTATTGAAGAGACTATCTTGATACCATTGTATGCTCTTGCCTCCTTTGTCAAATATTAATTGAACATAATGGCTTGGGTCAATTTCTGGGTTCTCTGTTATGTTCCATTGGTCTATATGTCTGTTCTTGTGCCAGTACCAGACAGTTTTGAGAACAGTGGCTTTGTAGTATAGCTTGATATCTGGTATTGTGATCCCTCCAACTCTGTTCTTCTTCCTCAAGATTGTTACAGCTATTCGGGTATTTTTTTTTTCCAGATGAATATCTGAATAATTTGTTCTAAGTCTTTGAAATATGCCCTTGGTATGTTAATGGGGATTGCATTGAATCTATAGCTTGCTGTGGGTAGTATAGACATTTTAATGATGTTGATTCTACCAATCCATGAACATGGTATGCTCTTCCATCTGTTTATGTCTCCCTCTATCTCTTTTTTCAGCGTCCTGTAATTTTCTGGGTACAGGTTCTTTACTTTCTTGGTTAACTTTATTCCTAGGTATCTTAATTTTTTTGTTGCAATGGTAAATGGGATTTTTTTATTTATTTATTTTTTAGTTTCTCTTTCTGTTAGTTCTTTATTGGTGAATAAAAAAGCCATAGATTTCTGGTTGTTAATTTTGTAACCTGCTACATTGCTGAATTCATTTATTAGTTCTAGTTTTTGATGGAGTCTTTAGGGTTTTCTATGTACAATATCATGTCATCTGCAAATAATGACAATTTTACTTCTTTTCCAATTTGGATGCCTTTTATTTCTTCTTCTTGTCTGACTGCAATGGCTAGCACTTCCAGTACAACGCCGAACAGGAATCGTAAAAGTGAGCATCCCTGTCTCATTCCTGTTTTTTGGGGGATATGGTTTTAGTTTTTGCCAATTGAGTATGGTTTGTCATAGAAGGCTTTTATTATGTTGAGGTGTGATCCCTCTATTCACACTTTGCTGAGAATTTTTATCAGGAGAGGGTTTTGGATTTTGTCAAATGCCTTTTCTGCATCAATTGATATGATTATGTGATTTTTGTCTCTTAGTTTGTTTATGTGATGTATCATGTTTGTTGATTTGCAGATATTATACCAGCCTTGCATCCCTGGAATAAATTCCACTTGGTCATGGTGTATGATCTTTCTAATGTAATGCTGGATCCGATTTGCTAGAATTTTGTTGAGGATTTTAGCATCTATGTTCATCAGGGATATTGTCCTATAATTCTCTTTCTTTGTAGTGTTTTTATCTGGTTTTGGAATTAGGGTAATGCTGACTTTGAAAGAGCTTGGAAGTATGCCTTCCACTTGAATTTTTTGGAGTAGTCTGAGAAGGATAGGTTTAAATCTTTTTTGAATATTTGGTAAAATATCCCTGTGAAGCTGTCTAGCCCTGGGCTTTTGTTTGCTGGAAGTGTTTTGATGACTACTTCAATTTCCTCCTTAGTTATCGGCCTGTTGAGATTTTTTGATTCTTCTTGATTGAGTTTTGGAAGGAGGAAGGCAATAATTTTTTATTTAAGGAAACAAACAAACAACTAAAAAGAGATAAAACAGCCTTTAATTACTGGCCAGGAGACTCCCCTCAGGGCAGGGCCAAACTCTCTCTGTTTTGATGAGATCTTACTAGCGTTCGTTTTAAGAGACCTCACAAACCTGATCCTAGGGGAAGGTCTGGTAGATACCAGGAATGATTTTAAAAATTGGAGGTTTTGCCTCAGCTGGTTTGGCTCAGTGGATAGAGCGTAGGTCTGTGGACTTAAGGTTCCCTTATTTAATTCCAGTTAAGGGCACATGCCTGGGTTTTAGGCTTGACCCTTAGTAGGGGGCATGCAGGAGGCAACCGATCAATGATTCTTTCTCATCATTGATGTTTCTATCTCTCTCTTTCCCTCTCCCTTTCTCTCTGAAATCAATAAAATATATATTTAAAAAATAAAAATAAAAAATTGGGGGTGTCAAATAGTTTCAATCTCTATTATAAATATTGTTATTATTATATTTAAAAATGCTTTACTCCCAAAGAGACATTTGGCTTTTGAGAGACCATTTTGCTGGAGTTTGGATAGGCAGGAGAGATGTCCAGCTCTGGTTGCTGGGGACTACCAGAAATCCTGTAATTTCAATTATGATAATAGTAATGCAACTTCAATATAAAAAGGTAGTGTAAGTAATTTCTTATCATCCTGGGGTGTAAGGAACTAAGCATTTCATGGGCCTGAATATATTTGTCTAATTAAAATAAAAAAATAAAAACATTTTAAAAATTAAGACTTTATATTTCAAATAGTTTGTCTTATATCCAGGCCAATGAGATCTGGTTTTTAATAATGGCTCTATATTTATTGGAATTCAGTTTCTCGAATTTTTTCATATGCACTATAGTTAAAGATTTAAAAATATTTTCACCCTTTTTATTAAAATGGAACATTCATTATCATGGCCATCGAACAACTTACAATAAACCTGGTGAACAGATGTATATATTCCTGAACTTATTATCTTAGGTTTTGAGTATCTTACCTACTATGATAGAGACTTCTGAAGTTCTCACAAATCCAGTTCTCCTCTCTTTTCAGGCACTTAGGAGGATTATACTTTGCTCTGCCTTGCAGTTGAGTATGTAGTTATTGCCAATGACTTTTGAGCAGAAGAAACCTTTGTCACTCTGGGCTAGAGCATTTAATTGCTGTGTGACCCTCTAGCTCTGCCTTTTCCTTGAGATGGTGATCCCTGAGGCATCATGGAAAACTGGTGGCATCTCTAGATGCAGTGACCACATGGAGCAAAATTGACCTGCCAATCTACTAGAAATATGGTGGGAGTGAAAAATAAACTTTTGTAGTTTTAAGCCACTGAAGTTTCTGAGATTCATTGTTAATGTAACATAACCTAACCTATTCTAACTATCATATGCTTCTTTTTCACAAATATTTATAGACTACGACCTGTGGATAACTTTGGCCTGTGGACAGATCTGCCATGCTGCCTGTTTTATTTTTTTAACTTATATTTTTCTGTAATTTGTGATATATAATATAAAATTTACCATATTAACCATTTTAAGTGTACAGATCATTTGACATTAAGTAAATTTTACAATATTGTGTGCAACCACATCCATTTTCAGAACTCTTTCATCCTTTCAATCAGAAACTCTGTACCCATTAAAACCTCTCCCCAGCCCCTGATAACTACTATTCTACTTTATGTCTCTATGAATTTTTTTATTCTAGGTACCTCAAATAAGTACATAATACAATATTTGCCCTTTTATATCTGGCTATTTCACTTAGCATAATGTCTTTAAGTTTCATCTATATTATAACAGTAGAGGCCCAGTGCACGAAATTCATGCATGGGGGGGTCTCTCAGCCTGGCTTGCAAGGACACCAGTGTCCTTTGCCCCGGCTGGCCACTGGCCAGAGACTCGCTCACCAGCCCTCCCTCCCTCCATGGTCCAGGGCGCCTGGGATGCTGGGGCTTGTCACCGGGGTGACACTGCCAGCGTCTAGCACCCCCACAGCTATAGGTGCCACCATCTTTGTGATGGAGTGATAGTTAATTTGCATATTACCCTTTTATTAGATAAGATGTTAGAATTTCCTTCTTTTTTTCAAACAAAAATAATATTCCATTGTATGTATATGTTAATTTTTTGGTAAATATTTCTTGATATAGCCCTCTAAACTGCCCCCCCCCCAAGCAAATAGACAAGATTTCCACCCTAGTAGAGTGAAGAACACAAGGAACTTACCAAATCTAACCTTTTGTGTCTCCCAAGAGAGGGCCATCAATTAAACTTAAAAAGAAGGATGCTTGCCTGGTCAGTGCAGCTCAGTGGTTGGGTGTTGATCTATGAACTAGGAAATCATGGTTTGTCTCCTGGTCAGAGCACATGCCTGGGTTTCAGGTTTGAATCCCCAGTGGGGGGTGTGTAGGAGGCAGTGGGGGGTGTGTAGGAGGCAGTGAATTGACGATTCTCTCCCATTATTGATGTTTCTATATCTCTTTCCCTCTCCTTTCATCTCTGAAATCAATTATATATAAAGAAAGAAAAAACAAAAAGGAGGATGCTCTTTTGAAGTAGCCCAGAGGATTAAAGCAACACCCCCCCCCCCCCCCGCCAAAAAAAAATACAGGAAATCTAACCTGATTCCTGCCTAAAATGTCTTGCTTATAAGGCTTAACAAATTAAATTCTAATAGATAAAAATTGTTAATTATAAAGTTTGATGCAACTTTGAAACACACCAAATCTCGATCATAATATATTATTGCCCCATGAGAACATTTGGGGTCATTTCAAACTTTGGAAACAACAGTTGCTAAACATAGAACTGAGCCTCAAAGACACTAGGTCCAAGATGTCCCAATCCTAGTTCATGGTCCTGCAGAGGCCCATGGAGATAACTCAAAGTTCTGCCCTGGGAACAACCTCCTGTAGTCCTCCAGCAGCCAGAGATTACACAACATTACTGATCTCCACAAATCTGCCCTCCATTGCAGAGCCCCATGCTGCCAGTCCACTCATTCTTCTTCCCTCTATTAAAATGTCTGCTTTTCTGGTCAGGATAGAATGTCTTTTTTTTAAAGTTACTAATTATTTTTAATATGTAGAAGTGTGAAGGTTATATGCTTTAAGTGAGGTGTTTTGCAATGAACACTGAAGATTCAAACTGAAGATATTCTCATCTTACTTAGATGCAATTTACAAATAAATATGAACAAGAGTTGCATGAAAGACCTCAACTCAACTTCCATGCTCTCCCCACCCCCGAAAAACTAAGCCAAGAAGAGAGAACACATGGAACATTTTATTGTACTAGGGGCCCAGTGCACGAAATTCATGTGCTGGGGCGACTCCCTCAGTCCAGGAGTCCTCAGGGGATATCTGACTGCAGGGAGCAGGCCTAAGCCAGCAGTCAGACATTTTTAGTGCTGCCTGAATGCGGTAGAGGCTCCCTCCATCGCTGTTGCGCTCGCCAGCTGTGAGCCCGGCTTCTGGCCGAGCAGTGCTCCCCCTGTGCGAGCACACTGATCACCAGGGGGCAGCTCCTGCATTGAGCATCTGCCCCCTGGTGGTCAGTGCGTGTCATAGCGACTGGTCTTTCCCCCGGTTCGATCAATTTGCATATTAGCCTTTTATTATATAGGATGGCAGCATAGTGCAGGGGTTTACAGTGTGGGCTCAGGGTCAGCTAGCTTAGGATTTTATCTTTGCTTGACAATTTTCTATCTTAAAGGCTCTCCTTTTCTTCCATGACCTTATGCAACTGGGGTATTTAAAATGGCGTGATACCAAAGGTTGAGCCTTATTACACTTATGCTTCTGACACCCTCTGGGGTGTGGGGGGGAGGTAGGTGAGGAGAGAGTAGCTGGAAAATGTTTACATCTACACAGAAAGTATCATTCCACCTATTACCTCGCACACACAGTACTTGAACATTTAAGAACTTTCCCATATATTTTTTACATTCCACTCTCACTAGAATTCCATCAATTCAAGTAGTCAGTTATTATCCTAAAAGATCTTACAGGGGTTTCAAGACTTCTTCAAAAGTAACACCAGGGTTCAAGTCCAGATCATTTGAGGTTAATACTAATGCTCCTTTCATTATGCCATGCTATGCTGACCATTACCATGCTCTTTCAAGAACTTTTCAGGACATTATGAAAAATTTTACAGCCTATCTAACCACTACATTTAAGCCACCCAATAATTTAGAGATGATGATAATACAAATACTAATTCTATATTACTGTGTGCCGGGTACTTTGCTGACAACTTTATGTGCATATTCTCATTTAAGCCTTAAAATAAGAACCCTGTAAATCTTTGCTCTTCAAAACATGGTCGACAAACCAGCAGCATGGACATCATTATGAGTTTGTGAGATTGTTTGGAAGCGCAAGGACCATTATGTGGTAAAATACAGACACACACACACACACACACACACATATCACACTCCCATAGCAAGAAACCTAAAAGTGAGACAAGCAGGGGAAAAAAATTTATCTACCCAGAAGCCTCAAGCTTCTCCCGAAATGATTCGCTAAATAAAGAACAAGCTGAACCATGAACACATCTCAATTTCTGTATTTTCTAGCAATAGCACCCTGCTATGGATGTGATTCTAAAATTGTCTCAGACTGAGTGAGTGAATGTCACATTTTCATTTTGAAGCAAAATGCAGCAAGCCTGCAATAGATAATACGTACATTTCTCTTTATTTCTCCTTGTTCTCTTCCCTGTATTCCCATGTCAGCAGAGAAGATATCCTGGATCTCTCCAGGATAGTTCACCTTCTAGAGGTCACACATGGGGTTGGTGTCCAGGGATCTGGAACCTCGCTGGAGTTACAGATGTGAGTCTGACTTCCTGCTGATGGGCTGCTGGTCCCTCACCCTCCTGTGTATGCCTACTTGCTCCTGCTCTCGCAGCAGGGAGCATCTTTTTCTGGGAGTGGTCAGTGTTATTATCCTTTTGTTGAATGTCCTGCACTGTATAGCTTATAAGTCCAGGGCTTCCTTTTTTTTTTTTTAACCACACAATGCAGGACTGTGGCTAAGGCACCGCAGTCTCTGGTTGAGACTGCCCACATTGAAAGTCTGGCTCTGCAGATTACTTAACCCATTGTTCCTCATTTCCCTTGTTAAAAGGGAATAGTTATATAATTGCCTAATCACTATATTGTACACCTGAAACTATTCTAAGATTGCATGCCAACTGTAATTGAAAAATAAATTTTAAAAGAAGGGAATAGTAGAAGTACCTAAACCCTAACCCTATCCTTAAATTGGTTGTGAGAATTTAGAGAAAGGTAGAGCAGTGCTTAATACACAATCAGTATTTAGTAATGAATCTTGCTTGTTCTTCCCAGGAAATCTGTGACACAAATTTATTGCCCGTTTAGCAGATGAACACACTTGATTCAACCAACTACAGATTCATAATCTCTCGTAACAAAAAGCAACGAAGCAAAAGTGTTGATTTGATATTTTTGAATGTATTAACTGATGTTGTTTATTTTTTAATTCAATTTATTTGGGTGATATTGGTTTACACAGAACCATACAGGTTTCAAGTGTACAACTCAATAAAACATCACCTGCACATTGTGCACCCATCATCCCAAAGTCTCTGTCCATCCCCATTTCCCTCCTTGGCCCATCTCCACCTACCTCCCAATGCCCTTTCCCTCTGGCTATCACCACACTGTTGTCTGTGTCTATGTGTTATGCTATGTTTTTGGGCAATTGCTTTACCTTCTTTCATCCAGCCCACCAAACACCTCCCCACTGAGAGATGTCATTCTGTTCCATGTATACATGCTGCTGTTTCTATATTGTTCATCAGTTTATTTCATTCACTAAATTCCATATATAAGTGAGGTCATATGGCATTTGTCTTTCCCTGACTGGCTTATTTCATTTAGCATAATAATCTTTAGGTCCATCCATGCTGTCACAAAAGGTAAGATGTCCTTCTTTTTTTATGGTAAATGTACCACAGCTTTTTTATCCATTCATCTACTGATGGGCACTTGAGTTTTTTCCAGATCTTGTCTATTGTAAATAATTCTGCAATGAACATAGGGGTGCATGTATTCTTTCAAATTAGTGTTTCATGTTTCTTTTGATATATTCCCAGAAGTGGGATTGTTGAGTAATAAGGCAGCTTCATTTAAAAATTTTTTAAAAAATCCTTATCTGAGGATATGCTTTTATTGACTTTAGAGAGAAGAATGGACAGAGAAACATAGATGTGAGAGAGAAACATCTATCTGTTCCCTCATACCCATGTCTCAAGCAGGGATCAAACCCTCAACCTGGGCATGTGGCCTGACAGGGAATTTAACCCATGAGCCTCCGATAGATGGACAACGCTATAACCACTGGCCAGGGCTCTATTTTTAATTTTTTAGGGAACTCCATACTGTTTTCCATAGTGGCTGTAGCAGTCTGCATTCACACCAGTAGTGCACTAGGGTTCCCATTCCTTCACATCCTCTCCAGCACTTGTTGCCTATTGATTTATTGATGATAGCCATTCTGGCAGGTGTGAGGTGATATTTCATTAATTTGCATCTTTCTGATGATTAGTGATGTTGAACATTTTTCATATGTCTACTGGCCATCTGCATGTCTTCTTTGGAGAAGTGTCTATTCATGTCCTTTGCTCATTTTTTCATTGGATTATTTCTCTTCCTGGTGTTGGTTGAATAAGTTCTTTATATATTTTGGAATTTAACCCCTTATCAGATGTATCCTTGGCAAATATGTTCTCCCATACAGTGGGTCCCTTTTTCATTTTGTTTATGGTTTCTTTTGCTGTGCAAAAGCTTTTTAGTCTGATATAGTCCTATTTGTTTATTTTTTTTCTTTTTCCCTTGCTAAGGAGATATGTCAGCAAAAATATTGCTATGAAAGATGTCTGAGATTTTACTGCCTATGGTTTCTCCCAGGATTTTTAAGGTCTTGTGACTTACATTTAAGTCTTTCATCCAATTTGAGTTTATACTTGTGTATGGTGTAAATTGGTGGTCTAGTTTCATTTTTTTTGCATGTACCTGTCCAATTTCCCCAACACCATTTATGGAAGAGACTGTCTTTACTCCATTGTATGCTCTTGCCTCCTTTGTCAAATATTAATTGACCATAAAGGCATGTGTGTATTTTTGGGTTCTGTGTTCTATTCCATTGCTCTGTATGCTGTTCTTATGCCAGTATCAGGCTGGTTTTTATTACTATGGCCTTATAGTATAGTTTGATGTCAGGTATTCTGATCCCTCCAACTTTGTTCTTCTTTTGCAAAATTGCTGAGGCTTTGCAGGGTCTTTTTTAGTTTCATATCAATTTTTGGGATATTTGCTCTAGATCTGTGAAGTATGCCATTGGTATTTTAATAAGAATTGCTTTGAATTTATAAGTAGCTTTGGGTAGTGTGGACCTTTTCATGATTTAATTCATCTAATCCATGAACATGGTATATGCTTCCACTTATTTGTGTTCTCAATCTCTTTCTTTAATGTCCTATAATTTTACGAGTACAGGTCTTTTACCTCCTTGGTTAAATTTATTCCTAAGTACCTTATTTTTTGTTGTTTTTGCAGTAGTAAATGAAATTGTTTTCTTAATTTCTGTTTTTAATATTGGTGTATAAAAATGTCACTGATTTCTAGGTATTAATTTTGCATTCTGCTACTTTGTCAAATTCATTTATTAAATCTGGTAGTTTTTTGGTGGAGTCTTTAGGATTTTCTATATATGATATTATGTCATCTGCAAATAATGCCAATTTAGTGCCTCCTTTGCAATTTGGAAGCCTTTTATTTCTTCTTCTTATCTGATTGATGTGGCTAAGACTTTCAGTACTATGGTAAATAAGAGTGGTGAAAGCAGACATCTTTGTCTTGTTCCTGATCTTAAGGGAAACATTTTTATTTTTTGCCCAATTGAGTAAGATGTTTGCTGTTGGTTTGTCATATATGGACTTTATTTTGTTTAGGTATGATCCCTCTATTCCCACTTTGCTGAGAATTTTTATCATAAACGGTGCTGGATTTTATCAAATGCTTTTTCTGCATCTATTAATATAATAATATGATTTTTAATCCTTTTTTTGTTTCTGTAATGTATCACATTTATTGATTTGTGAATATTTCTCAACCTTGCATTCGTGGAATAAGTCCCACTTGATTATGGTGTGTAATCTTTCTAATGTATTTCTCTATATGGTTTGTTAATATTTTGTTGAAGATTTTAGCATCTATGTTCATCAGGCACACTGACCTATAATGTTTTTCTTTTGTCACATCTTTATCTGTTTTTTTTTTTTTTTTAATATATTTTATTGATTTTTTACAGAGAGGAAGAAAGAGGGATAGATAGTCAGAAACATCGATGAGAGAGAAACATCGATCAGCTGCCTCCTGCACACCTCCTACTGGGGATGTGCCCGCAACCGAGTTACATGCCCTTGACCGGAATCAAACCCGGGACCTTTCAGTCCGCAGGCTGACGCTCTATGCACTGAGCCAAACCGGTTTTGGCTCTTTATCTGTTTTTGGATTTAGGGTAATGCTGGTCTCATAAAAAAGTTTGGCCTAACCGGTGTGGCTCAGTGGTTGAGCATTGACCTATGAACTAGGAAGTCATGGCTTGATTCCTGGTCAGGGCACATGCGTGGATTGTAGGCTCAATCCCTGGTGTGGGGTGTGCAAGACACAGATGATTGATGATTCCCTTTCATCATTGATGTTTCTCTCTGTCTCCTCCCTTCCTCTCTGAAATCAATAAAGACATATTAAAAAAAAAAAAAAAAAGCTTGAAAATCTTCCTGCTTCTTGAATTTTTTGGAATAGTTGGTGAAGGGTAGATTTTAGTTCTTTGAATTTTTGGTAAAATTCACCCATGAAACCATCTGGTCCAGGACTTTTGATTACTACTTCTATTTAATTAGTTGTAATTGGTCTATTTAGGTTTTCTGATTCTTCCTGATTCAAATTTAGAAGATTGTATGTTTATAGGAATTTTTCCATTTCACACAGATTTTCCAATTTGTTGTCAGATAGCATTTTCTTATAAACCTTTGTATTTCTGTGATGTCAGTTGTCACTTCACTTCTTTCATTTCTGATTTTATTCATTTGTGTCCTTTCTCTTTTTTTCATGGTGAGTCTGATTAAAGGTTCATCAATCCTGTTTATATTTTCAAAGAACTAGCTTTGTTTCATTGATCTTTTATATTATATTTTTACAGTCTATGTCATTTATTTCCACTCTGATTTTTATTATTTCTTCCTTCTATGTACTCTGGGCTCTTTCTAGTTCTTTTAGGTTTAAGGTTATATTGTTTATTTGAGATTTTTCTTGCTTTTTGAGGTAGGCCTGTAATGCTATGAATTTTCATTTCAGTACTATTTCCTCTGTGTCCCATAGATTTTGGGTTGTTGTGTGTTCATTTTCATTTGTTTCCAGGTAGCTTTTTATTTCTTCTTTGACCTCATTAACCCATTCATTGTTTAATAACATGATGTTAGGCTGCTATGTGTTTGAATGTTTTTCAGTTTTTTTTTAAATTGTAGTTGAATTCTATTTTCATATCATTGTCGTCAGAGAAAGTTCTTGATATGATTTTGTTACCAGACATGAACTGGCTTGGAGGGGTCTGCCCTGGCCAATCTTTAGTGTGTGGGTTCTTGACTTCATGTAAGAAAGATTTCACAACATGTGTCCAGGTGATTTTGAGAGTTTGTTTATTAGAGCTGGTGACAGAGAAACAAAGAAAGGGCTTAGAGTAGAAGAAGCAACAGGACAGAGCTTAGGTGGTGCTCTGCTTTGGCTCTCCACAAATGTTATAGGAAAGAAGTAAGCCAAGGTGGAGCTGCTGTTAGCTTAGTGGGAAGGGAATATCATAGAGATAGAAGTGAGCCAAGGCTCTTGGATCACTAGAAAGTTAGAGGAAAAGGAGACCTTGGGGACAGGGCCAGAGGGTAAGTCCTGGATGAGCTGCAAGTCTTGTGGGAACCCTTAGAGTTTAGGAGGAAGTGCAATGTTCATGCCTGCGAGGAGGCATTGATATGCTCTGGAGTGAGCCTGCACTGTATCTGTCCTGAGGGCTTTTAATCATTTTTTTCCCCTGCAGGTGAGAATCTTAGGAGAGGGTTTCAGCAGAATATTTTTCAGCTTTTCAGGTATGTTTATAAAATGCTGATGCATCAAAATGAGTGTATTCAGGAGTTTTGGCTCAGTATATTCTTTGGTCTGTTTTACTTTTATCTGGGGTCTGTCTGACTTTAATGGGGTTTTTGTTATTTGTTACCCTGACTTCATCTCTTCTTGGATTTGACTGGCACAAATGGCATTATTTGGGTTTCTGTTTTCTTAACTCCCTGAACAGGGTGATTTAACCTATTTGTGTCCTAACATGTGGTCTAACTTTGCGAATGTTCCTTGTGCACTTGAGAAGAATGTATATTCTGTTTTGGGATGAAATGTTCTGTAAATATCAGTTAAATTAATCAGATCCAGTGTGTCATTTAAGGTTGCTGTTGCCTTGTTGATTTTTTTGTCTGGAAGATCTATCCATTGATGACAGTGGGTGTTAAAATCCTCTACTAAGACTGTATTGCTATTGATCTCTCCCTTAATGCCCACCACGATTCTCTTTATATATTTCAGTGTTCCTATGTTGGGTACGTATATGTTTACAAGAGTTATATCCTCTTGTTGGATTGATCCTTTTAGCATTATGTAGGGACTTTTGTCTCCTGTCATGGTCTTTATGTTAAAGTCTATTTTATCAAATATAAGTATTGTTATCCCAGCTTTTTGTTGTTTGCATTTGCATGGAATATTTTTTCCAACCCTTTACTTTTAGTCTGTGAATCTTTTGTTCTGAGGTGGGTCTCTCATAGACAGAATATATATGGGTCAATTTTCTTATCCATTCAACTATCCTATGTCTTTTAATTGGAGCATTTTATCCATTTACATTTAAGGTTAGTATTGATAGTACTTATTTATTGTCGTTGTATTTTTTAATACTATGTTCCTCCCTCTCCTGATTTCTTTTTGTTTTTCTTCTTCTTAAAGTAGACCCTTTAACATTTCTTTCAATACTGGTTTCGTGGTAATGAACACCTTTAGCTTTTTCTTTGGTATGGAAAACCTTTTATTTCACCTCTAATTTTAAATGATAGACTTTCTGGATAAGTAGTCTTGGTTGTAGGTACTTGCTTTTCATCACTTTGAATATTTTATGGCAATACCTTCTGGCCTGAAGGGTTTCTGTTGAGAAATCAGCTGACACTCTTATGGGAGTTCCTTTGTAGGTAACCAATTGTTTTTCTCTTGTTGCTTTTAAGATTCTCTCTTTGTCTTTAACTTTGCCATTTTAATTATGATGTGACTAGTTCTGGGTATCATTGGGTTCATCTTGATTGTGCTTCCTGAACTTGTGCCACGTTTTCCTTCACCAGGTTGGGGAAGTTTTCAGCCATTATTTCTTCAAACAGGTTCTCTATCCTTTGCTCACTCTCTTCTCCTGGTATCCTGATGATGCAAATGTTGTTACACTTGTTGTTTTCCTTGAGGTTCCTTAGATATTCTCCTTTTAAAAAAAATAACTTTTTAGAGGCTCTGTCTGGGTACCTATTTTTATCTTCTCCTCTATATTGCTGATTTGATTCTTTGCTTTATCTAACCTGATGTTGATTCCTTCTAGTGTATTCTTCATTTCAGATATTGTATTCTTTATTTCTGGACTGGTTATTTTTTATGGTTTCTATGTCATTTAAAATATATTTCTATTGATTTTTAGATAGAGAGGAAGGGAGAGGGAGAGAGAGAGAGAAAAAGAGAAAGAGAGAGAAAGAGAAACACCAATGCAAAAGTAGAACATTTATTGGCTGCCTCTTGCATGGCCCCTGCTGGGGATCAAACCAGCAATCTGGGCATATGCCCTGACCTGGAATCAAAGTGGCAACTCTTTGGTGCACAGGATGTTGTCCAACCAACTGACCAACCTGCTAAGACTCTATGCCATTTTTAATGCTTACATTTTGTAAAGTTCTCACTTAGGTCATCCATTTTTTTCATAAGGTCCTTGAGCATCTTTATAACCATTGTTTTAAACTCTATCTGGTATTTTGGTTGCTTTCATTTCATTTAATTTTTTTTCTGGAGATTTATCTTGTTCTTTTATTTGAAACACTAGAGGCCCAGTGCATGAAAACGTGCATGGGTAGGGTCCCTAGGCCTGGCTGGTGATCAGGGATGATCAGATTCTCCGTCTCCCTGCCTCCCTGCCTCCTCCTTCCCTCACCACCCGCACACTGCCACCACAATGGTTTCCTTCCCTCCCCTGCCTCCCTGCCTCCTCTTTCCCTCACCACCCACACACTGCCACCACAATGGTTTCCTTCCCTCCCCTGCCTCCCTGCCCCCTCCTTTCCTTGCCATGCGTGCTGCCATCACACAGTTCCCCCTGCCTCCCTGCCTCCTAGCTTCCTCCTTCCCTTTTTCGGTCAGCGCCCCACCGCCACTGCTGGTCACCTGCCATATTTTGTGCCGCCCCCTGGTGGTCAGTGCACGTCATAGCAAGAGATCAAACTTTTAGTCTCACGGGCAAACTCCCGAGGGGACACTTTGCATATTAGCCTTTTATATATATAGACTAGAGGCCTGGTGCATGAAATTTGTGCATGGGGGAGGTATCCCTCAGCCCAGCCTACACCCTCTCCAATCTGGGACCCCTTGAGGGATGTCCGACTGCCCAGATGTCCCACCGGGATCAGGCCTAAACGGGTGGTCGGACATCCCTCTCACAATCCAGGACTGCTGGCTCCCAACCGCTTGCCTGCCTCTGCCTGTTTGCCCCTAACCGCTTCTGCCTGCCAGCCTGATCACCCCTAACCACTCCACTGCCAGCCTGATCGACACCTAACTGCTCCCCGGCCAGCCCGATTGCCTCTAACTGACCTCCCCTACAGGCCTGGTCACCCCTAAAGGCCCTCCCCTGCCAGTCTGGTCGCCCCTAACTGTCCTCCCCTGCAGGCCTGATTGCCCCCAACTGCCCTTCCCTGCTGGCCCGGTCACCCTTAACTGCCCTCCCCTGCAGGCCATGCCCCCTCCAACTACCCTCCCTGCAGGCCTGGTCCCCCCCAACTGCCCTCCCATGCAGGCCTGGCTCCCCCCCAAACTGTCCACCCTTGCTGGCCTGGTCTCCCCCAACTGCCCTCCTCTGCTGGCCCGGTCACCCCAAACTGCCCTCCCTGCTGGCCTGATTGCCCACAACTGCCCTCCTCTGCAGACCTGGTCTCTCCCAACTGCCCTCCTCTGCTGGCCCAGTCACCCCTAACTGCCCTCCCTGCTGGCCTGATCACCCACAACTGCCTTCCCCTGCAAGCCTGGTCTCCCCCAACTGCCCTCCCCTGCTGTCCTAGTCCCCACCACAACTTCCCTCCTCTGCTGGCCCAGTCACCCCTAACTTCCCTCCCTGCTGGCCTGGTCCTCCCCAACTTCCCTCCCCTGCAGGCCTGGGTCTCCTGCAACTGCCCTCCCCTGCAGGACTGGTCCCCCCAAACTGCCCTCCCCTGCGCTGGCCTGGTCTCCCCCAACTGACCTCCTCTGCTGGCCTGGTCACCCCTAACTGCCCTCCCCTGCAGGCCTTGTCTCCCCAAACTGCCCTCCCCTGCTGTCCTGGTCCCCTTCAACTGCCTTCCACTGCAGGCCTGGTCCCTCCCAACTGCCCTCCTCTGCTGGCCCGGTCACCCCTAACTGCCCTCCCTGCTGGCCTGATCGCCCACAACTGTTCTCCACTGCAGGCCTGGTTCCTCCCTCCCCCACAACTGCCCTCCACTGCAGGCCTGGTCCCCCCACAACTGTCCTCCTCTGCTGGCCCGGTCACCCCTAACTACCCTCCCTGCTTGCCTGATCGCCCCCAACTGCCCTCCCCTGCAGGCCTGGTCCCCCTCAACTGCCCTCCCCTGCAGGCCTGTGTCCCTTCTAACTGCCCTCCCTTGCTAGCCTAGTCTCCCCCAACTGCCCTCCTCTGCCAGCCTGGTCACCCCCAACTGCCCACAATTGCTCTCCCCTGCCAGCCATCTTGTGGTGGCCATCTTGTGTCCACATGGGGGCAGCCATCTTTGGTCACATGGGGATGGCAATCTTGTGTCTTGGTGTGATGGTCAATTTGCATATTACTCTTTTATTAGATAGGAGGACTAGCGGCCCGCTACACAAAATTAGTGCATGGGGGGAGATTCCTCAGCCCAGCCTGCACCCTCTCACAATCTGGGACCGCTGGCTCCTAACCACTGACCAGCCTGCCTGCCTGATCGCCCCTGTTTTCCTGCCTGCCTTATAACCCCTAACCATCTCTTCCTGCCTGCCTGATCGCCCCTAACCACTCTCCTTCCTGCCTGATCGCCCTTAACCACTCGCCTGCCTGCCTGATCGCCCCAACTGCTCTTCTGCCTGCCTCATCACTGCTAACCACTTGCCTGCCTGCTTCATCACCCCTAACTGCTTGCTTGCCTGCCTGATCACCCCTAACCATCTCTGCCTCAGCTCCCGCCACCATGGCTTCCTCCAGAGTGATGTCCAGAAGGTCGTTCAGCTGTCCAGTCTAATTAGCATATTACGCTTTTATTATAATAGATATTTATTTGTCTTTCCATTTTGTCTCTGTGTATTAGGTAGCTCTGCTATGACTCCCAAATTTATTGTAATGGCTTTATGATGAAGGTATCTTGTTGGGCTCAGAGATACAATTTTCTAGATCACCTGAGCTCTGTGATTTATGTAATGTCTTTTGTGGTTTATGTGCACTATACTGTTGTGAGTCTTGAATGCTGTAGGCCTTTCAATGGGTGCAATTAACTTTTTAGACTGGCTGAGTATGATATGTCTCTACTGGATTTCTTTAATTCCTAAGAGTGAATTTTAAACTGAATGTAGAGGGTGGGAGATGCTTGAGATATTGTCCAGGGGTGGGGCAGGAATCTTTGATGCAGCATGCCAGTAATGGGAGCAAAATTGAGCTGTTTCCTGGTTTGCCTTATTGTGATGAATTCACATAATAAACTACAAAGAACTTGGCACAGACTGGTTGTGTTGCTCAGTGGTTGAGTGTTGACCTATGAACCAGGAGGTTACAGTTTTATTCCTGGTCAGAGCACATGCCTAGGTTGTGGGCTCCATCCCCAGTAAGAGACATGCAGATGGCAGCTTATCAATGATTCTTTCTCATCATTGACATTTCTATCTCTCTATCCTCCTCCCTTCCTCTCTAAAATCAATAAAATTATATATATATTTTTAAAAAGAACTTAGCACGGTGCCTTGTAAATGGGAAGTTCTTGGTAAATTCTAGAAGGCAGTTGCTATGACAATTGTTTTTATTTTCCCTTGCATTTGCAAGTGAATTAGGTCAAATTACCACTTTGCAAACTTAGCAGACACAGAGTAACAGAGTTGTCAATGCCTGACAGCAAATGAAAAAAATCCAAGAAGATAAAAGTAATCAAATTACACTTTAAATGTCATGCTCAGATTAACTTGCTTGGAAAATGCCAATAAAAAGAAATAGGAAAGATAAAACCTCTTAAATTTGTGTTGAATAAATGTGCTGTCCTTCCAACAGGAAGGGAGGTTGTGACCTGTTTTGAGTGACATTTTCTAGGTGCTATCCCTAGAAAGGTCTCTTGCTTGATGAAGCCTTTAGAGCACTTTAGCAGATTGAGAATGGGGATACATACAACCTGAGTATGTTTTAATACGACCTTTTGGGTCATGGGAATAGAAGAACATGAATTCATTCTTATCCTCTTGCTTTGATATGGAATTAACATAACTATGTCTTTTGCCAACCTAAGTAATATTCTTTCACTCTGGCCACACCTTAGAAGTGGAAAAGAGCCTATGTACAAGCACTCACTTTGTGGAGAGCCTGGAAGGCATGACTGTGTTAGCAAGCACAGATGAATACAGGGAAAGCATGGCTTGTTGTACTTCATGCATAAAAAAAAATGTCCTCTCAATCAATTGCTTCAATCCTTACCAACCATCTTCTGGAAACCCTAAGTTTTTAGTAGACCAGTTTGAGTTTCATTTTTAATTCTTGCTAATGTAATATTTGGGGATGATAACTGAAAAAAAGAGAATAAGTAAAGTATTGGGGCAGGATGGTCTAATCTACATTGAGTGGCCAGATTATTATGACCACCCCATCAGTACTTCGTTGGGCCACCTCTTGCTTTCAATACTGCAGCGATTCTTCTTGGCATTGACTCCATGAGATGTTGAAAGGTGATGCGAAGAATCTGACACCATGCCTGATGAATAGCACTGCCCAGTTCTGTGAGATTTGATGGTTATGGAACCAGCTGCCTGATGGCTCTTTTAACTTTGTCCCACAAATGCTCAATTGGATTGAGATCTGGTGATTGTGGGGGCCATCTAAGCAAGGTAAAGTCTCCTCATGTTCTTGAAACCACTCGTGCACAATATGAGCACCATGGCATGGTGCATTGTCTTGTTGAAAGAACTCATCTCCATTGGGATACACCATCAGCATGATAGGATGAACTTGATCAGCAACAATACTTAGGTATGTTGTGCTATTCAGACATTGTTCCACACGAATTAAAGGGCCCAAATCATACCAGGAAAACATGCCCCAAACCATGACACTGCCCCCACCAGCTTGAAGGATTGTACTCATGCATGTGGGGTGCATGCTTTCATGCTGTTTTTGTGAAATGTTCACTCTGCCATCTGCATGATGCAACTGGAAATGTGATTCATCGGACCACATGACTTTTTTCCAATGCTCGACTGTCCAATCCTTGTGTTCCTGTGAGAATTGGAGATGTTTTATCTTGGTAACTGCAGACAGCAAAGGTGTTTGAACAGGCCTTCAGCTTCCATATCCCATACAATGTAGTGTACGGCTAATTTGCCTACAAATGTCAGGTGGTCATAATAATCTGGCCACTCAGTGTATAAACTAGATTGGAACTTTGGCATTAGCTATACATACTGTTTTGTAATTATGTGTCAGCAACTGGGTGATTTATACTGACAGTCTATAAAGTGTACCCTGGACCTGTTTTTCTTCCTTTTTTGGATTTGGCTCTGTTAAAAGAAAGCTTATAAAACTCAAGAAAATTACTGCTGACACAGGTCACAGAAGGCACAAGCACACTGGGTAGGTGTAAATTTTAGGCAACTGAAACTGCATTTGAAACAAACCTGGGTTATATCAGAGCATTTCCTGGAAAAGCACACTTGAGATTTGCCATTGATGGGTCCTGGGAATCTTAGGGTCACTTTCTCTACTATTGCTAAAAAATACCCACACAATAAATCAATGTGATGAAGCAGAACATCTACAGAACAATTTAACATATACATATTTTTGAGGAAATAATTTATTTTAAATAACAAGAATATTTTGCTCTTTTGGGTGTTGACCCTGCCTTTATTTAAGCTGACCTGCGACAGTAATTTGACAAGAAACTTTCTTCAAATGCATGATGGAAGTTGACTCATAAATGTGAAGACAAACATTTAAGGAAAGAGAATCCCTTTAAATACAGCCATTCTGTGATCCTGCCACAGCCCATATACCTGTTTCAGCCTGTGTAACTCTACCCTCTACCCTCATTTAGATCTCCAAACATTTAATCCTCCTTGTTCATTTCACTCATATGTTATACACCACCCTGCTCACTTCATTCATTTGTTATAGTCCTCCCTGTTTATTTAGTTCATATGTTACACATCTTCTTGTTTATCTCATTTATTTGTTAAACAATTATACATGTACTAGAGGCCTGGTGCACAAAACTCATGTATGGGAGGTTCCCTCAGCCCGGCCTGCACCCTCTCCAATCGGGGATCCCACAGGGATCAGGCCTAAGCTGGCAGTTGGACATCCCTCTTGCAATCTGGGACCGCTGGCTCCTAACTGCTCACCTGCCTACCTGCCCAATCATCCCTAACCAGTCTGCCTGCCTGCCTGATTGCCCCTAACCCCTCTGCCTGCTTTCCTGATTGCCCCTAACAACCTCTGCCTGCCTGCCTGTTCACCCCAAACTGCTCCCCTGTTGGCCTGATTGCCACCTCTGCCCTCCCCTCCCAGCATGATAGCCCCCAACTGCCCTCCCCTGCTGACCTGATCACCCTCAACTGCTCCCCCTCTGCCAGCCTGGTAACCCCCAACTGTCCCCACCACCTGCCTGATCGCCCCCAACAGCCCTCCCCTGCCAGCCTGATCACCACTAACTGCCCTCCCCTGCCAGCCTGATCATCCCCAAGTGTTCTCCCCTGCAGGCCTGATCTCACCCCCAACTGCCCTCATCTGTTGGCCTGGTCACCCTCAACTGCCTCCCCCGCCACCCCCCCACCAGCCTGGTTGCTCCAAACTGCTCTCTCCTGCCAGCTTGATCACTCCTAACTGCCCTTCCCTGCCAGCCTGATCTCACCCCCAACTGCCCTCCCCCGCTGGCCTGGTCACCCTCAACTGCCGCCCCCCCGAAGCCGGCCTGATCTTGGCCCCAACTGCCCCCCCTCTGCTGGCCTGATCACCCCTAACTGCCTCTGCCTCAGCGTCCACCACCATGGCTTTGTACAGAAGGAAGTCAGATGTTTGGAAGATGACCAGTCGACCCAGTCTAAATAGCATATTACCATTTTATTAGTATAGATGTTATAATCTATTCATTATACAAATGTGGGATGCCACCCACTGCCCATACTATCATGAGAGTGCACCAAGGAACACGGAAGGCCAATGGACAGTGGGTGTTAGCAGGGCTAATGCCAACCACCATTGTTATGTTGAGATAGTGGTGGCTACAAGCAATTTTCTGACCTAATAACCTCAAAGTAAATGTTTGCTGAACCTTACTGATCTTTACTGATCTTTATTTTTATTTTTTTTCCATTTTTTTATTAAGGTATTATATGTGTACATATCTTACCATTGCCCCCGCCCCCACACCCCACTCCCATACATGCCCTCACCACCCAGTGTTTTGCATCCATTGGTTATGCTTATATGCATGCATACAAGTCCATTGGTTGATCTCTTATCTCCCCCACCTCTCCCTAACCTTCCTGCTGTAATTTGACAGTCTGTTTGATGCTTTACTGCATCTGTATCTATCTTTTTGTTCATCAGTTTATAATGTTCTTTATTATCCACAAATGAGTGAGATCATGTGGAATTTTTCTTTCATTGACTGGCTTATTTCACTTAGCATAATGTTCTCCAGTTCCATCCAGGTTGCTGCAAATGGTAACAATTCCTCTTTTTATGGCAGCATAGTATTCCATTGTGTAGATGTACCATAGTTTTCTGATCCAGTCATCTGCAGATGGGCACCTAGGCTGTTTCCAAATCTTAGCTATTGTAAATTGTGCTGCTATGAACATAGGGGTGCATATATCCTTTCTGATTGGTGTTTCTAGTTTCTTAGGATATATTCCTAAGGAGTGGGATTACTGGGTCAAATGGGAGTTCCATTTTTAGTTTTTTGAGGAAACTCCATACTGTTTTCCACAGTGGTTGCACCAGTCTGCATTCCCACCAGGAGTGCATGACGGTTCCTTTTTCTCCGCATCCTCGCCAACACTTGTCGTTTGTTGATTTGTTGATGATAGCCATTCTGACAGGTGTGAGATGGTATCGCATTGTCGTTTTGATTTGCATCTCTCTGATAATTAGTGACTTTGAGCATGTTTTTATGTGTCTCTTGGCCTTCCCTCTGTCTTCTTTTGAAAAGATTCTATTTAGGTCTGTTGCCCATTTCTTTATTGGATCATTTATCTTCCTTTTATTAAGTTGTATAAGCTGCCTGTAGATGTTGGAGATTAAACCTTTATTAGTGATAACATTTGCAAATATGTTCTCCCATACAGTGGGCTTTCTTGTTGTTTTGTTGATGGTTTCTTTTGCTGTGAAAAAGCTTTTTATTTTGATGTAGTCCCATTTGTTTATTTTTTCTTTAGTTTCCATTGCCCTAGGAGCAGTATCAGTGAAGAAGTTCTTTCGGCATATGTCTGAGATTTTTCTGCCTGTGGATTCCTCTAGTATTTTTGTGGTTTCCCGTCTTATGTTTAAGTCCTGTATCCATTCTGAGTTTATTTTTGTGTATGGTGTAAGTTGGTGATCTAGTTTCATTTTTTTGCATGTATCTGTCCAATTTTCCCAACACCATTTATTGAAGAGACTGTCTTGACTCCATTGTATGTTCATGCCTCCTTTGTCAAATATTAATTGAGCAGAGTGGTTTGGGTCAATATCTGGATTCTCTATTCTATTCTATTGATCTATATGTCTGTTCTTGTGCCAGTACCAGGCTGTTTTGAGAACAGTGGCTTTGTAATACAGCTTGAAATCTGGTATTGAGATCCCACCTACTTTGTTCTTCTTTCTCAGGATTGCTGTGACTATTTGGGGTCTTTTTTTATTCCAGATGAATTTTTGGAGAGTTCATTCTAGGTCTGTAAAATATGCCGTTAGTATTTTAATGGGGAGTGCATTGAATCTATAGATTGCTTTGGGTAGTATGGACATTTTAATGATGTTGATTCTACCAATCCATGAACATGGTATGTTCTTCCATCTGTTTATGTTTTCCTCTATTTCTTTTTTCAGTGTCCTGTAGTTTTCTGCCTATAGGTCTTTTACCTCCTTAGTTAAGTTTATTCCTAGATATCTTAATTTTTTCAATGCGATGGTAAATGGGATTACTTTTTAAGTCTATCTTTCTGTAAGTTCACTGTTGGTATATAGAAATGCCATGGATTTCTTGGCATTAATTTTGTATCCTTCTACATTGCCAAATTCATTTATTAAGTCTAATACTTTTTTTATGGAGTCTTTTGGGTTTTTTATGTACAATATCATGTCATCTGCAAATAAGGACAGATTTACTTCTTTTCCAATTTGGATGCCTTTTATTTCTTCTTCTTGTCTAATTGCAATGGCTAATACTTCCAGTACTATGTCAAACAGCAGTGGTGAGAGTGGGCATCCCTGTCTTGTTCCTGTTCTTAGGGGAAATGGTTTTAGTTTTTGCCCATTGAGTATGATGTTAGCTGTGGGTTTATCATATATAGCTTTTATTATGTTGAGGTATGATCCTTCTATTCCCACCTTGTTGAGAGTTTTTATCAAGAAAGGGTGTTGGATTTTGTCAAATGCTTTTTCTGCATCAATTGATATGATTATGTGATTTTTATCACTCAATTTGTTTATGTGATGTATCACGTTTACTGATTTGCGGATATTGTACCATCTTTGCATTCCTGGGATAAATTCTACTTGGTCATGGTGTATGATCTTTCTGATGTACTACTGGATCCGACTTGCTAGAATTTTGTTGTGGATTTTGGCATCTATGTTCATGAGGGATATTGGCTTGTAATTCTCTTTCATTGTGTTCTTTTTATCTGGTTTTGGTATTAGGGTGATTCTGGCTTCAAAGAAGGAGCTTGGAAGTTTTCCTTCCTTTTGAATTTTTTGGAATAGTCTGAGGAGGATACGTTTTAGTTCTTCCTTGAATGTTTGGTAAAACTCCCCTGTGAAGCCATCTGGCCCCAGGCTTTTGTTTGCTGGAAGTTTTATGATGACTGCTTCAATTTCTTCCACAGTTATTGGCCTATTGAGATATATAGATTCTTTCTGATTGAGTTTTGGAAGGTCATATATTTCTAGGAATATGTCCATTTCCTCCAGGTTGTCCAGTTTGTTGAAATAAAGTTGTTCATAGTATTTTTTAACAATCCTTTGTATTTCAGTGGGGTCTCTTGTTATTTCACCTCTTTCATTTCTGATTTTGTTTATTTGGTTCCTCTCTCTTTGCATCTTGGTGAGCCTTGCTAGAGGTTCATCAATCTTGTTTATCCTTTCAAAGAACCAGCTCTTGGTTTTGTTGAATTTTTGTATTGTTTCTTTGGTGACTATGTCATTTATCTCCACTCTGATCTTTATTATTTCCTTTCTTCTGTTTACACTGGGCTTTTCTTGTTGTTCTCTTTCTAACTCTTTGAATTGTAGGGTTAGGTAATTTATTACCATTGTTTTTTGTTTTTTGCAGTAGGCTTGTAGAGCTATGAACTTCCCTCTCAAGACTGTTTTTGCTGTGTCCCATAGATTTTGTGTTTTCATTGTCATTTGTTGCCATGATGTTTTTTATTTCTTCCTTGATCTCTCTGGTAACCCAGTAATTGTTTAATAGCATGCTGTTTAGTCTCCATGTGTTAGATTTTTTTGGATTGTTTTTATTGTAGTTGATTTCCAGTTTTATGCCACTGCGATCTGAGTAGATGCTTGATATGATTTCTATCTTCTTGAATTTGAAGAGACTTTGCCTATGTCCCAGCATATGGTCTATCTTTGAAAATGACCCATGTGCACTTGAGAAGAATGTATATTCTGTGTCTTTTGGGTGAAATGTTCTGAAGATGTCAATTAATTCCATCTGGTCTAGTGAGTCATTTAGGACTGATGTTTCTTTGCTGATTTTTTCTTTAGAGGTTGGTCCAATGGTGATAGTGGGGTATTAAAGTCTCCTACTATGATTATATTGCTGTCGATCTCTCCCTTGATATCCTCCAGGAATTTTTTTATGTATTTTGGTGCTCCTGTATTGGTTGCATATAGGTTTACCAGAGTTATTTCTTCTTGTTGGATTGCACCCTTTAGTATTATGAAGTGGCCTTCCTTATCTCTTGTTATGTCCTTCACTTTGAGATCTAATTTGTCAGATATAAGTATTGCTACCCCAGCTTTTTTTTCATTTCCATTTGCCTGGAAAACCTTTTTCCATCCCTTCACCCTCAGTCTGTGTGCATCTTTTTTTCTGAGGTGGGTTTCATGTGGACAGCAGATATATGGGTCTTGTTTTCTTATCCAATCTGTTACCCTATGTCTTTTGATTGGGGCATTTAATCCATTTACATTTAAAGTTATTATTGATAGGTACTTATTTGTCGCCATTTTTATTCTTTACCCCTGTGTTCCTTCTTTGCTTCCTATATATATTTTTTTACAGCAGACCCTTTAGCATTTCTTACATTGCTGGTTTGGTGGTAATAAATTCTCTTAGTCCTGTTTTGTCTGTGAAGCTCCTGATTTCACCTTCAATTTTGATTGATAGCCTTGCCGGGTACAGTATTCTTGGATTCAGACCCTTCCTTTGCATGACTTTGTATATTTCATTCCATTCCCTTCTGGCCTGATGAGTTTCTGTTGAGAAATCAGTTGCTAGTCTGATGGGGGTTCCTCCGTATGTAACTTTCTCTCTCTCTCTTGCCGCTTTTAAGATTCTTACTTTGTCGTTGGTGTTTGCCAATTTAATTATAATGTGCCTTGGCGTCAGTCTTTTGGGGTTCATTTTGCTTGGGACTCTGTGAGCTTCCTGGATGTGTGGGTTTTTTCTTCTCTATATCAGGGAAGTTTTCTGTCATTATTTCTTCAGACAGGTTATCTATTCCTTGCTCAGTTTCCTCTCCTTCTGGAATCCCTATTATGCGGATGCTGTTTTGTTTCGAGTTGTCCCAAAGTTCCCTTAGGCTCTCCTCCTACTTTTTATTATTTTTTTTTCAGAAGCTCCTCTACTTGGGTATTTTTTCCCACCTTGTCATCTAGCTCACTGATGCGGTCCTCTGCTTCTTCTAGTCTACTCTTGATGCTTTCTATTGAGTTCTTTAGAGCAGCGATGTCATTTTTCATTTTTTCTTGGTTCTTCTTCATTTCCTCTTGGTTCTTACTCATATTGTCGAATTTGTCTTCCATTCTTTTCAGCCTCCTTATGACCATTTCTCTGAATTCTTTCTCTGACAGGTTGCTTGCCTCTATTTTGTTTACTTCCTTTTCTGGTGATGTCTGCTTTTCTTTCATATGTGGGCTGTATCTTTGTCTCCCCATGGTCTGTCTTCTCTGGATGTCTGGTCATGTAATTCTCTCTCTTTTTATCCCAGGCAAAATCTGACCTTTCTGTGGTGGAGTGTAGAGCTCCTCTGAAACCGCGTGTTTGTGCCAATTGGGGACCGGTGTTCTGGGGCTCACAGCTGTTCAGTGGTTGCCGCAGTTGTAGATTTTCAAGCTTCCTGTAAACCTCCATTTTCCCCTTCAAGATGGCAAGGTCTCCGCGTCCGAGCCCGTAGCTCTGGGAGGGGACCCAGCAGCAGTGAGGGCTACCCAGTCAGGGGAACCCCATCCAGCAGTCCCCCACCTTCTCCTGGAGTATAGCTGTCCCTTTACTCGCCAACAAATGCTCCCTGTGTGACCCTCAGCTGTTCTTTCTTTCTGCTCTGCGACAAGGCTTGGGACCCATCCGTCTATTCCACTGCCATTTTTCTTCCTCCCTTTACTGATCTTTATTGACCTTAGGCACGGTCTGTCTGATACCTGTTTGCCATGCTTTATTAAGGGCAAGATGTGTATCTAAAATAAATAAAAAGCGGATAAGGTCAGGTTTCAGGGTGCTTCTCCAAGAGAGAGATCTCCACCTGACCCCCCATGCCTTCTAAATTCATATTTCTTGTCTAGTGTTTTCATTTGTGCATCAGCCCCTTCTTCAGATCCTGAACCCCTGCTGCAAAAGGTCGCGGCATACAAATACCTGTTCATTTTATTATATATATATATATATATATATATATATATATATATATATATATATATATCTGTTCATTTTATTCCTTATACATCTCTCTATTTATCTTATACATTTGCTATACATGTCCACTAATCCCACTAGGCAGCATGCTGAGAGAGGGCTGAATCAGTGGGAATAAGAAAGCATTAATATAGAAGAATTGCCAGATGTCTGTCCCTTACAACAAAGTCTGAACAAATGTGGAAAAACCTCAATCAAATCCAGGCTGGTGTCACCACTCAAGAAACTGGCCCGAACTACAGAAGGCAAAGGCAACTCAATCTCGACTGACATATGGATCTGGCCTCCATCAGAGAAAAACCAGCATCGGGTTATAATTCGCAGGAGGACTAACAATGATGAAGCAAGTATGTGAGGTTGCCTAGGTCACAGGTTGCAACTGAATACTGCTGCTTGTGCTCCTCTATTCAGAGTGATGGTAGGTAGCTGGGGAAAATGTGGAGTTAGCAAAGTGTTTGGTAGCAGGTTCTGGTCCAGGTGGGAGTCCTGTAGAATGGAAACAAAGTATAAAAGCTGCAGTCGTAACCCTGGCAGGTGTGACTCGGTGGGTTTGAGCGTCGTTGTCCCATACACAGAAAGGTTGCAGGTTTGATTCCCATTCAGGGCACATACCTAGGTTATGGGTTTGATCCTCAGTCAGGTCATGTATAGGAGGCAACCAATTGATGTTTCTCTCTCTCTACCACCCCTCCCCTGACTTTCCCTCTCTCTAAAAAAAAAAAAAGTTTATATATATATATATATATATATATATATATATATATATATATATCCTGTGGTGAAGATTTTTAAAAAGCTGCAGTCATTCTTTATTAGGACCTTCTGTTCCTAGATATTCAGACATAACTAGCAGGTTCCTAATTTGATGCTAGGCTGAACTCCTATTGCTCCACAGCTGAGCCTCCAAATGACTAATTTTAGTGTATTTTTAGTTGCTTCTTGAGGATGAGATCTGTGCCTTATTCATGCTCTTACATGTCTCAGGACTTCTCACTGTGTATGAAACATGGTCAATATCTCATAGGTGACATTTGAATAAATATTTCAAAAGTAAGCTTTAATTTATCAGTACTTAAAAAAGTACTTATTTACTTTCAAGCTCTCACATTTAATTCTTTGAGGTAGACACCAGCCAGTTTTTGATACGAATTTAGACTTTTAAGTACTTGTACTGCTTTAAATGTCTTTGTGCCTTTCCTTACCCTCATCCCATCCCTCAATGAGAATTTTATTCTACCCATAACCTGGGCATAAACCTCTCAACGATTACACAAAATGGCATCTTAACAATGATTTTTCCCAAGATTTCAATCTTTGTTGAAATATAATTGACATTATATATTGTGTAACTTTAAGGCATACAATGTAATGCACATATATATGCACACACACACACACATATAGTTATCGCAATAAGGTTAGTTAACACATCCTTACTTATTTTCTCATTTCAATAGATTTTGTGGTGAGGACAATGTGCATTTGGATTCTAGCTGTGAGAATTAGTTAATAACTGTGATACTTTGGGCCAGTTAGTCACCTTCTCTGAGCCTCTTTTGCTCACCTATAAATTGAGAATAATACAGCTATATCTTAGTATTGTTGTAAAGATGCAAGCAAAAAGTATAATATGCCCAAGGATGTTATTGAGTAGCTGCTGAATCTGTTAAATCTCCGTAGTCTCCTGGACCATTTTAAGCTCTGCTTCAGTGGTTAGTTTGCCTATCCACGCATCTCTCCAAACTATTGTCATAACCACAAGAGTTAATTCACTAGTAAAAAACACAAAGAATTTAAATGAACTTTCCCATCGTCATAGCACTAGAGTTCAGCATAGCCACTATTTAAACCTATTTCTTTCTGACTCATGCTCAGATGCTCTTTCTACTCTTCTTTTTCTCTCTGTTGCATTAACAGGGCTCTGGCATTATATGTATTTTATTGTGCCATAGAATTTTGACAACTGTACCATGTTTTCACAGTTTTGTATTCTCACAGAATCACACATGATGAGCACAAAGAAGACATCAACAAATGCTAAATTGCTGTGGTAAAGTATAACCTATCCCATTCTTCAACCAGTACCAGAAATGGGTTTCTCTTATTTGTAATGTCTGCACCTTAAAAATACTTATACATAGGCAGCTGAAAAATGATCCCCTAAAAGATATCCATGTCAAATTCCAGTGAATGTTACCTTAACTGGAAAAAGGGCCTTTGCATGTATAATTAAGTTAAGGATCTTAATAGGCAATCATCCTGGTTACCCAGATGGGCCTTGGATCCAGTGACAAGTGTCTTTATAAAAGAAAGGCAGAGGACGATTTAAGACAGATAGGAAAGGAGATGACAGAGAAGAGGAGGAGACAATGTGATCACAGAGGCAGATGTTGGAGTGATGTGGCCTCAAGTCAAGGAATGCTTGGAGCCACAAAAAGTGAAAAGAGACAAAGGATACTCCTGTACATCCTTATAAGATAGTACATCCCTATTGACACCTTGATTTTAGATTTCTGGCATCCAAATTGTGGAAGAATAAATTCCTATTGTTTGAAGTCACCAAGTTTGTGGTAATTTGTTACTGCCATCTCAGGAAACTGATGCACCATATATGCATATGCTAAATATAATGATAAGAAATTACATTTCTTGCATGCTTTCCCTCTCCTGCGATTCCTATTTCAGAAATTATTCCAAACTTGGAAGCAATAATGTTAGCTTAGTTTCCTATCTTAACTATTAATGCTGTGGCTGCCTCAACTGTTAGTGTAGCTATAGGGCCTCTACTGGTCAATTATAAATAGAGCAAGGTCAGGTGACCTTGATTGAAATTTAGAGAATTTAGAAAACTGGGTCTTGCAGACCCAAGGTCAGTGTTCTCCCTTTAATCATTTGCTTAGAGGAAAATAAAAAGGTGAGGTCACAATTTCCACTAAATATTGAAAATACTAATTAGGAAAATGGGCAAAGAAGATTATCTCAATACCTGGTAAAATGATTTAACTCACTAGCATCTTGGTGCTACTAAATCTAAAAATCATGCCAATGGGTAATTTAATACATTCTTTGCAGGGATATGACAATTGTCATAGTGAAGAATGTGCATCATTTTAAAATTAAAGTCAATTCCTGTAGGATAGTATGGAGGTAAAAATTAGAATGATCTCTGGACTAGTGAATAAAGTGACCAAGGGTTATTTGCAAGTGATTTGCAGTGAATAGTTGCAGACCTAAGATAGAAAATGAAATAGATTATATCTTAAAGACTTGAAATAAGGACTCCAATTCTGGAGAGAATATGGTACAAGATCTATATCTTACTGGATAAGAAACAAAGGACAATAGCTTTCTGATCAAAGAAACTTGTCCACAGCGATGATTTTTCCAGGAGCCTATTTTCTTTGTTAGAAAATGAAAGAGGAAAACTATATTGCAAGGTCACAGAATTTATCTTTCTCTGAATAACAACAATAAAAATACAATTAAAATGACATAGATTTATACTGGAAAATAAATCTGTTGAAAGATATTTGTTTCATTAGCAAAGTGTTGGGGAGCAGTGTTTGAGCGTAAGCTACTGGATTCTGACACATAAATGCAAAAATACTCTTGGTTACAGAACTATAAAAGGTGGGTTTGATTTCAGAGCAGAGTCCATTGGTCACTCAGAAGTAGCAAAGCTCTGTTCCACAGAGGGGCAAATCAATCAGGTTGAGCAAAAAATAAAAGCCGAGATGTTCCTGTTCATCCCCATTTTGTCACAATTTTATAAATTCTAACAGTAATAGCCACCATAATTTTTTTCATGAATATTCCTGAACCAGAGGCATGACACAGCTGTTCCTTGGTCCTTCTCTCTCTCTCCTTTATTTTTACAGGTTCATATCATCATTATAGTGCTTTGACTAACAAGTGAAGGAGATGAAGCATAGAGGGTAATATCCCTTTCCCCAAACTGTATATGTTCAGATTTAATTTTCTGGGGAAATAGACAAAAAGAACTGTGTAAATTTTGGAAGCCACCTACTTAACTATACATGTAAAGCATGGTTCTATTGATCTCATAATGTAAGAATTTAAAGAATGTCCCAAGATAAAAAAAGAGTATAAACAAAGTAGGGAGTACATCTCTTGGAGATACCTGCCACTGTCACATCTAGCTTCTCTAGGACTCCCTGATCAGTTTTTTTTTTTTTTTTCATGCTAGATGTATGTTACCTATTTTTGTGTAACAGATTACTCAAAGGTTATCAGTTTAAGAATATAAGCATTCATTATATCAGTTTCTGTGAGTCAGAAACTAGAAGTGTCTTAGCTGGATAATTATATCTCAGGGTCTATCATGAAATTTCAGTGAAGTTTTTGGATGAGGCCATAGTCATCTCAAAGCTTGACTGTGGGAGGATCTGCTTCCAAGCTCATCCACATAGTTGCTGGCTACTGGCAGATTGGGCACTCAGAAGTAGGCATGGCCAGGTTGGCCTTGGTGAGTAGAAGTTAATGTTGTTGAGCTGATGCATAACTTCTGTTCCTAATGCCATGGCCACTTTGTTCATGAGTCCACTGGGCAAAAATAGAGGTGGCTGGGAAAGAGGCTATTACTGCCCATGAAATGGCCATCCAAACCACCTGAATGTTAACAGCTCTCCCCTCCCCAGATCATTCACATGAGACATGTCTTTATACTTTGTACGCATTCAAAAATGTTCACATACTCTTTTCAAGACATAGCCCCCAATTTCATAATTTTGTTTCTTCCACATCCTTGACCATCCTGCCTAACCATTAGCCACAGCTCATGGATTGATATAGAAATGTATCTTTGTGTATCTCTCATATTATTACAATCACACCATTTCCTCGTATTTGATTATTTGTCTCCTCTCATGGAAATGGTCACATTGTCAAATAACAGCCATGGCATATTAGACAAGATCACCTTTATGAGCATAAACCAGACATAATGTGTTAGTTACAAAAGGCTTTATTGTTCCCATATGAAAAGCAGTCTGAAAGTGGGCAGTCTAGGCTTGGTCTTTAAGGGAAACTTCTAGCCTACCAGTAGGGCAAGGTAATCCTACTCTTGATTGTAAGATGATAGCAAAGTTCTTCTAACCTTTTGTCCAATATAGCCTTGTGCCTCCATTTTAGCAGAAAGGAAGAAATTCCAAGAGTAGTAGTTTTATGCTAAGTAATTAATATCCTTTATAAAAAAATTTAGTTGATCTCTTACCCACCCACCCTCCCTTTGCCTTCCCTCTGGAGTTTGACATTCTATTGATGATTCTATGTCTCTGGATCTATTTTTGTTAATCAGTTTATGTTGTTCATTATATTCCACAAATGAGTGAGATCATGTGATACTGATCTTTCTTTGACTGGTTTATTTCACTTAGCATAATGCTCTCCAGGTCCATCCATGCTGTTGCAAATGGTACAAGTTCTTTCTTTTTTCATGTTAGATGTATGTTACCTATTATACTTGCAGCATAGTATTCCATTGTGTAGATGTACCACAGGTTTTTAATCTACTCATCTACTGATGGGCAATTAGGCTGTTTCTAAATCTTAGCTACTGTAAATTGTGCTGCTATGAACATAGGGGTGCATATATCCTTTCTGACTGGTGTTTCTAATTTCTTGGGATATATTCCTAGAAGTGGGATCACTGGGTCAAATGGGAGTTCCATTTTTTGAAAAAACTTTATACTGTTTTCCACAGTGGCTGCACCAGTCTGCATTCTCACCAGCAGTGCATGAGGGTTCCTTTTTCTCTGCATCTTCGTCAGCATTTGTCGTTTGTTGATTTGTTGACGATAGCCATTCTGACAGGTGTGAGAGGGTAACTCATTGTCATTGTGATTTGCATCTCTCAGATGATTAGTTACTTTGAGCATGTTTTCATATGTCTCTTGGCCTTCTGTATGACCACTTTCAAAAAGTGTCTATTTAGGTCCTTTGCCCATTTTTTTATTGAATTGTTTATCTTCCCTATGTTAAGATGTATGAGTTCCCTATAAATTTTGGAGATTAAACCCTTATCAGAGATAATATTGGCAAATATGTTCTACCTTGCAGTGGGCTCTCTTGTTGTTTTGATGATGGTTTCTTTGCATGCAGAAGCTTTTTATTTTGATCTAGTCCCATTTGTTTATTTTCTCTTTAGTTTCCATTGCCCTAGGAGCTGTATTGGTAAAGATATTGCTATGACATATGTCTGATATTTTGCTACTTATGAATTATTCTAATATTTTTAAGGTTTCCTGTCTTATATTTAAGTCTTTTATCCATTATGAGTTTATTTTTGTGTATGGTGTAAGTTGGTGGTCTAGTTTCATTTTTTGCATGTATCTGACCAATTTTCCCAACACCATTTATTGAAGAGGCTGTCTTGACACCATTGTATGCTCTTGCCTCCTTTGTCAAATATTAATTAAGCATAATGGCTTGGGTTTATTTCCGGATTCTCTATTCTGTTCCATTGGTCTATATGTCTATTCTTGTGCCAGTACCAGGCAGTTTTGAGAACGCTGGCTTTGTAATACAGCTTGATATCTGGTATTGAGATCCCTTCTACTTTGTTCTTCTTTCTCAGGATTACTGCTGCTATTTGGGGTCTTTTTTTATTCTATATAAATTTTTGGAGAGTTTGTTCTAGGTCTGTGAAATATGCCATCGGTATTTTAATGGGGATTGCATTAAATCTATAGATTGCTTTGGGTAGTGTGGACATTTTAATGATGTTGATTCTACCAATCCATGAACATGATGAATTCTTCCAATATCTTGTGTCTTCCTATATCTCTTTTTTCAATGTCCTATACAGTTTTCTGAGTACAGGATTTTTACCTCCTTAGTTAAGTTTATTCATAGGTATCTTAATTTTTTTTGTTGCAATGGTAATGGGATTATTTTTTTAGTTTCTCTTTCTGTGAGTTCATTATTGGTATATAAAAAAACCCCATAGATTTCTGGGTGTAAATTTTGTATCCTGATACATTGCTGAATTCATTTATTAAATCTAGTAGTTTTTTGATGGCATCTTTAGGGTTTTCTAAGTACAATATCATATCATCTGTGAATAATGTGCACTTGACAGTTTTACTTCTTCTTTTCCAATTTGGATGCCTTTTATTTCTTCTTCTTGTCTGATCGCTTTGGCTAGCACTTCTAGTCTTATATCCAACCAGAGTGGTGAAAGTGCGCATCCCTGTCTTGTTCTTGTTCTTATGGGAAATGGTTTTAGTTTTTGCCCATTGAGTATGATGTTGGCTGTAGGTTTGTCATATAAACCTTTTATTATGTTGAGGTATGATTCCTCTATTCCCCACTTGCTGAGAGATTTTATCAAGAAAGGGTGTTAGATTTTATTGAATGCTTTTTCTGCATCAATTGATATGATTATGTGATTTTTGTCTCTCAGTTTGTTTATGTGATATATAACATTTTATTTGCAGATATTGTACCAGCCTTGCATCCCCGGAATAAATCTCACTTGGTCATGTTGTATGATCTTTCTAATGTAATGCTGAATTCGATTACCTAGGATAGTGGTCGGCAAACTCATTAGCAACAGAGCCAAATATCAACAGTACAACAACAATTGAAATTTCTTTTGAGAGCCAAATTTTTTAAACTTAAACTTCTTCTAATGCCACTTCTTCAAAATAGACGCACCCAGGCCATGGTATTTTGTGGAAGAGCCACACTCAAGGGGCAAAAGAGCCGCATGTGGCTCGCGAGCCACAGTTTGCCAACCACTGACCTAGGATATTGTTGTGGATTTTAGCATCTATGCTCATCAGGGATATTGGCCTGTAATTCTCTTTCTTTGTATTGTGTTTTGGGATTAGGGTAATGCTGGCTTTATTGAAAGAGCTTGGAAGTGTGCCTTCCTTTTGAGTTTTTTAGAATAGTCTGAGGAGGGTAGGTTTTAGTTCTTCTCTGAATGTTTGATAAAACTTCACTGTGAAGCTCTCTGAACCAGGGCTTTTGTTTGCTGCAAGATTTTTTTTATTACTGTTTCAATTTCCCCAGTAGTTTTAAGCCTATTAAGATTGTTTGATTCTTGCTGATTGAGTTTTGGAAGATTGTATTTTTCTAGGAATATGTCCATTTCGTCTATGTTGTTCATTTTTTTTAATAGAGTTGTTCATAGTATTTTTTTAAAAATATATTTTATTGATATTTCACAGAGAGGAAGGAAGAGGGATAGAGAGCTAGAAACATTGATGAGAGAGAAACATCGATCAGCTGCCTCCTGCACACCTCCCACTGCGGATGTGCCCGCAACCAAGGTACATGCCCTTGACCGGAATTGAACCTGGGACCTTTCAGTCCGCAGGCCGACGCTCTATCCACCGAGCCAAACCGGTTTCGGCTCATAGTATTTTTTTTACAATCCTTTTTATTTCTCTGGTGTTGGTGGTTACTTCATCTATTTCATTTCTGCTTTTGTTTACCAGAGTCCTCTCTCTTTGCTTCTTGGTGAGTCTGGCTAGAGGTTCACAAATCTTGTTTATCCTTTCAAAGAACCACTTCTTGGTTTTATTCACCTTTTGTAATTTTTTTTGTCGCTATGTATTTATTTATGCTCTGATCTTTATTATTTTCTTCCTTCTGCTTATTCTGGGCTTTTCTTATTGCTCTTTTTCTAATTTTTTAAGTTGTAGGGTTAGATAATTTATTATCAGTGTTTCTTGTTTTTTGAGATAGGCCTAGAGTGCTATGAACTTCCCTCTCAGGAATGCTTTCACTGTGTCCCACAGATTTAGGATTATTGTGTTTTCATTGTCATTTGTTTCCAGGATGTTTTTAATTTCTTCTTTGATCACTTTGGTAACCCAATCATTATTTAATAGCAAGCTGTTTAGCCTCCAAGTGCTTGATTTTTTTTATTTTAGTTGATTTCTAATTTTATGCCATTGTGATATGAGCAGATGCTTGATATGATTTCAATCTTCTTGAATTTTAATAAACTTTGCCTGTGTCACCATATGTGGTCTGTCTTTGAAAATACCCATGTGCGTTTGTGAAGAATGTATATTCTGTAGCTTTGTGTGAAATGTTCTGAAGATGTCATGTAGTTCCATCTGATCTAGTAAGTTATTTAGGATTGCTGTTTCATTGCTGATTTTTTTGTTTAGAGCATTTATCCAGTGGTGTCAATGGGGTATTAAAGTCCCCTACTATGATTTTATTGCTGTCAACCTCTCCCTTGATATATTCCAGGAGTTTTTTTATTTTGTTTTTGGGTGTTCCTGTTTTGGGTGCATATATGTTTACCAGAGTTATGTCCTGTTATTGAGTTGCTCCTTTTAGTATTATGAAGTAGTCTTCCTTATCTCTTGTTATGGCCTTCCCTTTGAGGTCTCTTTTATCATATATAAGTATTTCCAGCACAGCTCTTTTTCCATTTCCATGTGCCTGAAACATTTTTCCCCATCCTTTCACTTTCAGTCTGTGTGATTCGTTTGTTCTGAGGTTCGTCTCTTGTAGATAGCTTATATATGGGTCATGTTTTCTTACCCATTCAGTTACCATATGTCTTTTAATTGGAGCATTTAATCCATTTCATTTAAGGTTATTATTGATAACTACTTGTTTGTTGCCATTTTTATTCTTTTTTTTTTTCCCCATTGACCTTCCCCCAACCTCCCCTACCACCATTTTTATTTTTTATGCCTATGTTACTTCTTCCCTTTCTATTTATTCTTTTTACAGCAGTCCCTTTAGCATTTCTTGAATTGCTGGCTTGGTGGTCATAAACTCCCTAAGCCATTTTTTGGGTTTTTTTGTGTGTGTGTTTTTGTTGTTGTTGTTGTTTGTTTGTGAAGCTCCTAATTTTACCTTCAATTTTGAATGATAGCCTTTTGGGGTATAGTATTTTTGGATTCAGTCCCTTGCTTTGCATCACTTTTCATATTTCATTCTGTCCTTTCTTGCTTGATGTGTTTCTGTCAAGAAATCAGTTGGTTGTCTGATGGGAGATCCCTTATAGGTAATTTTCTGTCTCTCTCTGGCAGCCTTTAAGATTCTTACTTTGTCATTAATGTTTGCCAATTTAATTATGATGTGTCTTGGTGTGGGTCTTTTGGGGTTCATCTCATTTGGGACTCTGTGTGCTTCTCGTATGACTTTTTTCTTCCCCAAATCAGGGAAGTTTTCTGTCATTATTTCTTCAACGATGTTTTCTATTCATTGCTCAGCTCCCTCTCCTTCTGGCACACCTATTTTGCAGATGTTGTTTCATTCCATGTTGTCCCAAAGCTCCCTTAGGCTCTCCTCCTGCTTTTTCAGGTTTGTTTTTTTTTCCCAGTTGCTGCTCTGCTTGGGTGTTTTATTACTACCTTGTTTTCTAACTCATTGATGTGGTCCTCAGCTTCTTCTAGTCTACTGTTGAAACCTTCCATTGTGTTCTTTATTGCTGCTGTGTCATTCTTCATTTCCTCATGATTCTTACACATGTCTGTGAATTTGTCTTCCATCTTTTTCAACATCCTTATAACCATTGCTCTGAATTCTTTCTCTGACAAATTGCTTGCCTCCATTTCATTTATTTCCTTTTCTGGTGATTCATCTTTTTCTTTCATATGGGGTTTGTTTCTTTGTCTCCCCATTTGTGCTTTTCCTTTGTGATTGTTTCTATGTATTAGATCAAACTGCTATGCCACTCAGATTTTTTGAGTTTGTCTTATATAGATGTTTTGTGGGACTCAGTGGTGCAGTTTCTCAGGTCTTCTGGGATGGGTATTCTAAGGATGCCCTCTACTTGAAATATTTGGGTTCTCTTGGTGTAGTTAGGTCTTGAATGTTATTGTCCTGTTTGTGGATGGAGTCTTCTCTCAGGGTGTCTGGTTATGTGGCTTGTTCTCTATCACATTGACTGAACAGCACAAAATACATATTGACAAGACATGACACAAAGGGAACAAAACTCGAATGTATACACAACACTGATAAGTCCAATAAAAGTGACCACTAGAAGAAAGAGAATTTGAAAGATAAAAGAGGGCAAAAATGATATTGAGAAAAGAAAAAAAGGTAAGAGAAAAAAACATATGTGTAGAAAACACCACAAAACAAACAAACAAACAAACAGATAAATAAATGCAAACAATGAACACCCAGAAAAAGGGGGGGGGGCAGAAACTGTAGAGGCAGAGCTTATATACAGATAGTAAGGTTAAGAAATTAGATGAATAGGGGAAGGAGCATGGTTCACTATAGAGGAGGTAGAAAGAGACTGAGTGGTTAAGAAGAAAAGAAATAAACAAAAAAGATAAAAAATTATTTATCTATTTACTTATTCACGTATTTTTGGAAAAGAAGAATAGAGGAGAGAACAGATAGGCTTTAGTTTAGTGAGTGAAACTAATTAAACAATTAGGAGAAGAAGAGTGCAAGAGAAGAGAGGAAAAACAAAAGCACAAAATAATTGACTAGTGAAGAAAGAGAAAAGAGAAGGCTGCATGGACTTGGAGCAGGGGAGAGGAAATTAAATATATGAGTAAGCCAACAGAGACGACAATAATAATATGTCAATAAAGCAAATAAAGAAGATCAATTTTTAACAAGGGGTAAAAAGAAAGGAAAGAGAAAAACTAAAGTGGGAACAGGAGAAGAGAAAACAGGATGATAAAGGGAGAATTGAGGAAGAAAAAAGTAAAAAAAAAGATAAAGTAAAATAACAATAAAAATAAAATAAAGAAAAAACAATAGAAAAAAGAATAAAAACAAAAATAAAAAATAAAGAAAATTTTTTTAAAACAAAAGATAAAAAATAACAAAGTGTAGTTTGCTTCAGCCAAGTTTTAAAGCCCCTTGGGGGCTAGTTTAAGACCTCACTCTTCTGTTTTTTTCTGCCACTTCTCAGTTTCCTGTTAGTAGTTAGCACAGTGTTGAAGTTCCAAGCAATCCACCGCTCCTCTGTTTGTATCTATCTCCACAGACCTTGGCTGCAAACAGACAGGACCAATCTGCCTGCTTTGCCTATCTGCCTGCTGTCAATCTTAATCACTCAAGTGTCTGTATTGCTTTCTGGGATGAAATGGCACCTCTTCAACCTAGTCCAGAGTCTTTATAAAGCTCAAGATGTAGGCTGGGTGTGGCAGTATTAGCTGCCTTGAGGCTTCTGGGAGGGCCTGGCTTTTCTGAAGAAAAATGGCCGCTTAGATTAGGAGGGTATGGAATGTCTCAGTGCTGGATTCCTGGTCACCTCTCCCTGCTCTGCTTTCCTCCACAGCCTCTTCCCAGAATCCACAAATCTGCACCTGTGCCTGCACCACGGCCTTGGGTGAGTGTTTGTAATTGGAAGGTCCTATGAACTGGTTTTAGCAAATAAAAGCAAAGACAAAACAAAGGCAAAACAACCTTCTATCCCCCCCACCCCACCATGAACCACACTGCCCGGGCAGCTCTTCAGGCCACCCTTCTGGGTGCAGCCTCTTGCGGCTCTGGACTTAGATTAATATTCCCAGTCTGCCAGTAGCCCTGTGGATTTCCCTTCCACAGTTGGATGCCATGCCTGTCTCCAAGGTACTCGGCCCTGGTGCAGTGCAGCTTCCTCCTGACCCTCTCGGTCTGGTGGTCATGTGTCTCTCTCCAGCCCAGATCCCTGATCCTATCATTTCCCAGGTGTTCTCTGCCCTTCCTGGCTGTGAATTATCTCACCAGCTGTTTCTAATTCACCAATTCTGGGTGGATAGTCTCCAATGTACTGTGTTTCCCCAAAAATAAGACAGTGTCTTATATTAATTTTTGCCCCCAAAGACACGCTAGGTCTTATTTTCAGGGGATGTCTTATTTTTCCATGAAGAAGAATACGGTACACATTTATTGTTAAATGAAAATAAAGGAAATTTATTACCTGTATATGGTACGGTAGTACGGTAGTTGTCAACACAAACCAGACAAACTGTGAATCCTACAGTATCAAGAATTTACTCATTTATTCAATGACAATCATGTCATCATCTTCTGGAACATCATCATAACAATCCAATTCCTGAATTTCCTGGTGAATTTCTTGTGACTCCATTTCTTTCAGAATCAGTGGACCAAATCTCTCATGTTTAGCAATAGCACTGTCTTTAAATGAGTACTTCTTGTCAAGGTAGCCTGCTCGCAGTGCATTTGCAATGCAACTGTCAGTGATTTTCTCCCATGAATTCTTCACCCAAGTCACAACTTCTTGCAGTTTAGGTTTCACAAAGTTTCCACGCTGATTTCTCTCCATTCTATTTTCAATGTAGTCATTAATTTCCATGCGCAAATTGTCTTTGAATGGCTTGTTTATTGCAATATCAAGAGTCTGGAGATAGGCCGTCATTCCTGCGGGAATCATTATCTGATCTATTTTTCTTTCGTGAAGAAATGTCTTCATGTCTTTAGCGTGGTGAGTGCTGGCTGCATCCCAGACTAGCAGACCTCCTTGGCTCCCTCGCATAACAAGCGGCAGCATTAAATTGACTCACTTCCTTATAACTGCTTGTGTGGCCCAGGCTTTTCAGTTTCAAGAATAAAAACGCCCAAAACACGTTCAATCTTTTCCTTCTTGCCCTTAGAAATGATTAAAGGTGGGATTTTAGTGCCCTCCAGATGAATTGCCAAAATACAGGAAACACGTGCACTTTTGTAAGCAGTGGAGGGAATGTACGCCAAGGAGGCACCCCGCTGTTCAATTGTTGTTTGAGATGATTGGCCCATAAACACTGCAGTTTCATCTATAGCAATCATGTTGGAAAGATTGTATTTAGAGAAGTCAGCATCATCAATAAAGGACTTGAATGCAAGTGCTCGCTTAATAACTTGAGTATCTTCCAACCTAAACAATGTTGTAGATCTTCTTAAAGACAGTTCACTTCGCTGAAGGAAATTATCCAGCCAGTGTTGTGATGCTTTGAAGTCTTCGGGGGCTATGTAAAACTGTGGTGCCATTGCAAGGGCAAATTCTTGAATCTGAGCCCTATTCACAACCAAAGCCTTTGCTCTCCTGTCAACAACCCATTCACAGATCAGGTTTTCCAGCTCGGAAAATAATGATTGCCGACCTGATCTACGCTTGCGCTTTTTAGCATTTCCCTTGTCCACTTGTTCAGTGAGGTTACCATACTCTGCTCACCATTTTCAGACCAATCGGATACTCAACATCTTCTCTTTGCAGAAAGCAGTAAGATTTTGGCCCCAAGAGTCTTCCACGATTCCTTTCTTGTACTCCACGGAGTAGCTTTTTCTTTTTGCGCTCATTTCTAGGGGTGAAAAAAAAGGAATTGGGGTATCAAGGTGGGGGAGAAGGATCACTCAAAATGACACAGGGGGGGTCAGAGGAGGGAATCATTATGGCACAGGAGAATCAGAGGGGGGGTTACCATTTTAGTAACCCCTTTTGATCCTCCTGTGTCATTTTGATTGTCCCCTCTGATCCTCCTGTGTCATTTTAAGTGATCCCCCTCCCCCCACCCCTGTGCCACTGAACACCTTCACCAGACATCCCCCCTACCCCTTTATCAGACATTTACCCCCTGGGGCCTGCCTAGGGACTGTCACTGGGCTTGCTGGGGCCTGGATTTGGGCTGGAGCAGGGTCTGCCACTGACTGAGAACTTTCAGTCATCATGAAGGCAGCCGCGAGCATCAGGTAGTGTCACCAGAGACAGACCAGCACTCACCACCTTCGCTGCGTCCCGTCCGCTCTAATCCTCCTGTTCTTCTACATGCATCTGCAAAAGTCTCCTCCTCTCTCCCGCCCCGCGCTCACCGCTCACTCCGACCTCCGCTCCACCTCCACACAGCAGTGATGTCAGGACTCCGCATAACGTCACTGGTTGCTAGACGCCAGTCGGGGCGGCCCTAGTGACCAGTTTACGGTAAATTAATTTTCATTCTGAGACAGAGCCTGGGGGCCTTATTTTCGGGGGATGCCTTATATTTCACTCAGAAGGAAACCTGTAAGTAGGTCTTATTTTTGAGGATGTCTTATTTTCGGGGAAACACGGTAGTTCCTTCTTCTATCTTCTCTGGGACAAGATACAGGACAAGTCTGCTTATCTGGCTGCCATTTTTTCATGGATCAATTCTTATACTTTTTATTAGGAAAACAAAAGCTTCCTTACTCTGCTTTAATCTTGTTGGTGAGAACTAGGTTCCATGATCATTCCATGGGAAGTGATCTTTTTCATGGGTACTCTTGCTTCCCCCCCAAAAAATTGGGATGTTTCATGTAAGGAGAAAGGATGAATGAGTGGATACTGAAATTTTCTATTACTCATATTTTCTTTACCGGTGTTAGTATATGTTGAAGTTGCTGCATAGGAATAAGAGTAGATTGAGGATCCTGGAGAAAGGATAAGAAAAGGATGAGGGAAATGTCAAGGAGATAAATTGGATGTTAGAGAAATGGATTTCCTTTATTTTTAGTAAATTTATTTAATTTTCAATGCATGCAAAGTCTCATTCTGTTTCTGAAAGAGAAGACCTAAGAAATAAGGATTTCTTAAACTTCATGCCACTTCTGCCTTCCCTTTCTGAAAAGAGAACCTTTTGTTCACTTATTATTTCTTGACGAGTCATGAGAATTTGCTTTGGTCCATGATACCTGTTGTCAACAACCAAAGTGTCTTCTTTGGGTTTGGACTTTCATTTCCCCATTCCTATGGAGACATTGACTCTACACTTGCTGTCTAAGGCATAAGAATGACTATAGGGTGTTGGTTTCAGGTTGAGTTGTTTGGAAAGACAGAGTTTATTAGGCCAGTGAGGCAGAAACCTTTAGGTAGGTGGTATTTGGGAAAACACCAGATCATACTGTATAGGAAATTTTCTACTTGGTCTAAGCAAGGGTGTTTGTGCATATTATTCTTTAACTTATTTTAATGACACTGACTACCTAGGCCACATGCTAATGCTCATAATTCCTGAGGAATAGTCTTCAAACAGAGTGGTCTCCTGTGCAAAAGCTTTCTGTTTTGTGTTCATGACCATATTCAATTAACAAGCTATGACAGCACTGAATATTAGTCAAATGGCAGGTTTTCCTGCCAATGAATTATTCTTATGCCATCTTTCAAAACTGTGCTAAAATAGAAAGTAGATTATTTAAGAAGGTGGCTATCATTTGTTATATATAAGTCTCATATATATTATAAACCATACATATATAAATTGATAGCATAAAGCTATAGAAGTTATGGTGTAATAAAAAAATTCTGGATATAAGCTAATAATAAGTATACTGAGATAAACTTGGTGTCACAGCTCATAAACAATGTAGAAAATGTTTTTATTCTTTTTTACCCTGTGATAACTATCACCAATCTCAATGGAAAACTATTCAAATTTTCAGACTTTCTACTTCTTGAATTAGTAAATTTCAGTAATTTAAGTCAGGCCTTTGATTTCTAGGCTGTCTCCATGGTAACCCAGTTGAGAGCCTTTATGATAGCTACATGGGTAAGAACATGTCCCACAGCCATCCTTACTTATGGGAAACTGCCAGCAGCTATTTATTTTTCATTTCTAACAAGTTTCAGAACATCTTATTAGAGCTAAATTTTTGTCTTGAAGAAGAGTTAGACCCTTAAATTTCATACTGATCACAACTTGACATGACACCACTAAACATTAAACCCCCTCAATCCCATGTTCTCTACTCTGGTGTAGACAGGGTCCAAATTTCTTGATTCCATGGGGAATCCAAACTTCTCAGAGGCAGAACTTGTGGCAGCCAATCTGGTTATTGTTTGTGACCCTAATGTGCCCTCTATGATTCATGAATTTTCATGACCTTGTAATTTTCTGTCTTCTTCAAGTCAGGGATATGTTTTTTCAGCTGATCTGTCACTTCACTTAAATAAAATTGTAGTCATGAATATGACCCACTTCTGAGTAATAAGAACATGAAATCTAAGAGGTGGAAGGGGGATTAGAGCACTCAGTTCTTCATTGCCGTTCATCTCATTCCCTGGCAGCTCATTATACAGGGCTGTCAAGTCCCTAGTTAAGATGCCAGGGTACAAATTAAACTATATTTACTAAAAACTTTATTTCTAATAGACACCCAAGGAACATAAGGCAGTGGCAGGGAATAATCAGCTGACAATACATTTTTTTCCTATTTATTTCATTATTTATCTCTTTATTGCAGCGCTCAGAACATATTTGTGTGTGTGCCCATTTAAAAACACTGGCAGGAGTTAGTAGACATTTAGTTTTCAGTTTTTCTTTTATTGTGGTAGCATGGTGGAATTGTCCTTCTTCATGTCCTAAAGAGATATAACCTGCAGGAGTCTGCATTCAGGAGCTTCAGGTAAGCTGACTACAGAAAAGAAATCCTCTCATAAAAACTCTGTAGCACTTTGACATCTCATTTTCCTTTGTATACTCTTACAATCCTCTCTTTTTTCTTTCCTTGAAAAATATTTTTCTTTATTTTAAATTTGTAATTTCTCCTCATATCTTTAATTATCTTTAGGTAAGCTACAATTCTGGGTTCCTTGGTTTATCTAGCTGTGGCAAAGAAAACTAGCTGTCTACCACACATTTACACAGTGGACAACTTCTGAGCTAGAGACTACACTTCTCAGATCCCCTTGAATCAAAGTAGGTCATATGACTAGTTTTCACTAGTAGAATGTTAACAGAAGTTATGTTTCTCTTCTGAGCTGGAGTTTAAGAAATGGTTGTGTATTCTCTGATTTTTCTTACCAGGACCTCTGGCTAGATTCAAAGATCTCCCGAGGCCTAAATTGTTGGTAGAGCCTCAGGAGAGAAAGTGCCTATCCTAAATTACCATGTGAAGATAGTTCATAAACACCCATTTGTACTGTACCATAAATTATAAATTTCTCTTGCATTAAGCCACTAGCATTTTAGAGTTTATCTATACTAATAAAAGGGTAATATGCTAATTAGACCGGACATCTTCCCGACATCTTCTGGACGTCCTTCTGGACAAAGCCACAGTGGCAGGGGCTGAGGCAGAGGTGATTAGGGGCGAACAGGCCAGCACGATGAGCAGTTAGGGGGTGATCAGGCCGGCAGAGGAGGGCAGTTGGGGGCGATCAGGCTGGCAGGGGAGGGTAGTTAGGGGCATCAGGCCAGCAGGCAGAGGTGGTTAAGGGTGATCAGGCAGGCAGGCAGGCAACGGTTAGGAGCCAGTGGTCCCAGATTGCGAGAGGGATCCCAGATTGGAGAGAGTGCAGGCCAGGCTGAGAGACCCACCCCTCCCATGCATGAATTTCATGCACCAGGCCTCTAGTTTATTATAAAAGCTATGGATAATTATCTGATACAAGGTATTTAAGTACAGATTTTATTAATCTTGTATGAGTTGGCTGCTTTGTGTCTTCCTTTGCTCCTTCTTACTATCCCATTATTTTGGGGGGTGAGTAGCTAATGGGATGGATAAGATTGAAGGTAGAGGGCAGAATGGAGAGAGAATGAATTCTGCTTTGAGGATATTAATATGAATTCTTTCTGAGAATTTCAAATGAAGATGTCAAGTAGGAATTTAGACAGTTACCTCTGGATTTCAGAGGAGGTAGACATTTCAAAGTTAGTAGCATAATACACTTAACTCCAAAATAATTGTTGAAATTATCTAGGAAAATAAAGTAGAGAATGGAGAAGTAAGCTTAAATTTAAGCCTTCAGTTTCCTCAACATTAAGGGTTGGGTAGGGAAAGTGGTTGAGATAGAGTGAGAGGGAAAATAGAAATAAAATCAGGAAAGTATGAGGTCAAAGAAGCCATGAGAGAAGAGTTTTTCAAGGAGAAATGAGTAGCCACAATTTTGAATGCTTACTGACTGGTGACCTTGACAAGAAACATTTCATGAGGAAGATGGTGGGAAGCCAGAGTAGAGTGGTTGAGAATAGAACTACAAGTGGGAAATTGGAAAATGTCTTGTTTAAAAGACCCTTTCAAGAAATTACAAAGTAAGAGGATCAAGGAAATAAGGTAGAATAGGAGAGTATGTGGGATGTGGTGTTAGGTAAGGTTTTCTAAAGATGAAAAGCATTATTATATTTTATTGGAAATGATCCAGTGGGGAAGGGAGAGAAATAATACAGGATCACTCAAACCTGACAGTGTCTAACTGTTCAACATGAAAAAGAAACTGCAGTTTCTTCTTGCTCCATGGAGCCATCCCTGATTGATCTAGCCTAAAGCAACCTCTACCTCCTCCAGCCTTCTTTGGAATGGAAAATGTGTATGGCTTGTCATATACTTGCCCTGCACAGCTTAGGATGATGAAAGTACCAATGCTCGGAGTTAGAAGGACTGGGGTTGAATCTTCTTCTATTCACTTTCCAACCCTTCTCTAGGCACATCTTTTTCCACTTCCTTCTCACTTTCTACTACAAACTACTCTAATATACTTGAATTTCATGTACATTGCCTCCATAAATTCTTGATCTTTGCAGGTGCCATTCCCTTAGTCAGGTATGTCCATTTCCTCTTCTCCACCTCTAGGAATGAATAACTTCTACTCATCAAGTTCAAGAATCTCTTATATAACACTTCCTTGGCCTCCATAGTTATAAGCTTCTTCAGTGTGCTCCCACAAAACCACAGCATTCTTCTGTAGTAGACTTATCACACTGAAGGACAATTGTCTTAACTAGTCGTTCTCTCCAATAGACCTTGAATATCTTGACTATAGAGATCATGCCCCATTTATCTTTGGATCCCAAGTGAATTTCCCATCATAGACATTCAAAAAATGTGGAATACATGAATGAGTGACTGAAATAGGCAATAGATTGATTATTGTTTCATGAGGCCAGTTGTTACTATTAATAACCTTTATTTACCCAGTGTCTAAACAATATCTTTTTTTATGAGGTGCTCAGATATACCCTATATTTAATTACATGTTATACTGTTATGAAAAAAGGCTAAAGAAATGTCCATCTACTGCTAGAAAGTTAGTAAAACATGATCCAGTGATAGATGATATGACTTGTGAAACTTTAAGAAATAGAAAAGGAACTGAAATTGGGCAGATGAAATACAACCTATGATTAAATTGTTTGTTAAAAAACAAAACATTTAGTTTTAAAGAAACCAAGGGATACCGGTATTTCCAGTGGTGAGAAAGTTATTTCTCATTAAATTAAGAAAATTAATATCTGCTACACTGTTAGAGGAATGATCATTTTAAATTATTGATGAAAAATACCTTTCTAGTTTAGCTTTTATTGACATGAAACTGTTGTTTTAATCTCCCTTTGAGGTGTGGTAGAAGTGGGGAGGGTATTGTGTCTCATTTTCAGGGTAATTTACCTTATTAAATATGTCACTGTTTAGTGATACCATTTGTGAATTAGTTGAAGGTGATTTGAAAATCCAAACTTACGATTTAAAGTCATAAGCAGCCATTTGTTTTATGAAATCAATCACCTTGCAGGCTCTGTGATTGAAAGGTGTTCCTAGGGAATTACTGTGATCTCTCAGATGCCTCATAATTAGTACTGAAAACTTTAGAAGTTCAAAGTGACAACAACATATTGAATGGATGATAACAAACTCATGTTCCATAAGTTGTCTGGAGGAATTGGAGGAAATTAAGTTCTTATGGAAAATTATCAGCATGACTAAATGGGCTTAAAATACTAGAGGAGAACTTTCTTCTGTTTTTCTCCCATATCTATAATAATAAAAGTGTAATATGCTAATTAGACCGGGCAGCTGAACAACCTTCCAGACACGCTTCTAGACGAAGCCGAGGTGGCGAGGGCCGAGGCAGAGGTGGCTGCCATGGTGGGCAGGGGCCAAGGAAGAGGCAGTTAGGGGTGATCAGGCAGGCATGTGAGTGGTCAGGGGTGATCAGGAAGGCAGGCAGAGTGGTTATAGGCAGGCAGGCGAGTAGTTAGGGGTGATCAGGCAAGCAGGTGAGTTGTTGGGGTGATCAGGCAGGCAAGCGAGTGGTTGGGGTGATCAGGAAGGCAGGCAGAGTGGTTATAGGCAGGCAGGCGAGTAGTTAGGGGTGATCAGGCAAGCAGGTGAGTTGTTGGGGTGATCAGGCAGGCAAGCGAGTGGTTGGGGTGATCAGGAAAGCAGGCAGAGGAGTTAGGGGCAATCAGGCAGGTGGGCAGAGAGGTTAGGGGTGTTTAGGCAGGCAGGCAGAGGGGTTAGGAGCGATCAGGCAGGCAGGCAAGCAGGCAAGGGAGCGATTAGGAGCGAGCAGTCCCAGATTGCGAGAGGGATGTCCGACTTCCGGTTTAGGCATGATCCCGCAGTCAGACATCCCCTGAGGGGTCCCGGATTGCAAGAGGGTGCAGGCCAGGCTGAAGACTCCCCTCACCCATGCACTAATTTCATGCACCAGGCCTCTAGTTTAAAAATAAACTTTCACCGATATGAGCAAGCATTTTCTAAGGGAAATGATGGCAAATCATGATAAAAAGTTAACTTCATATTATCAAAATGTTTGTTAGGTCTTCATAAAATTCACTTAGTGGTTGAAGAAATTATAGATAAAATGAAAAACTCTGCATGCTTAATACCAGAATATAAACATTAGATTCCTAATTCTAGAATCATTTCATATGTCATCTCATATTTATAAAGCACATTTTGTCACAGAGTTGAAATACAGAATTTCACAAATCTGTTTCCACTTTGGAGAAGTATCTATTTAGGTCCTTTGCCCATTTTTTAATTGGATTGTTTGTATCCCTTTTGTTAAATTGTATGGTTTCCTTATATATTTTGGAAATTAACCCTTTATCAGATGTATAATTGGCAAATATGTTCTCCCATACAGTGGGTTCCCTTTTCATTTTGTTGATGGTTTCTTTTTCTGTGCAAATACTTTTTCGTCTGATATAGTCCCATTTGTTTATTTTCTCCTTAGTTTCCCTTGCCCTAGGAGATGTATCCATAAACATATCACTACGAGTGGTATTGGAGAGTTTGCTGCCTATGGCTTCTTCTAAGATTTTTATGCTTTCATGACTTACATTTAAGTATTTTATCCATTTTGAGTTTATTCTTGTGTATGGTGTAAGTTGGTGGTCTGGTCTTTCTTTCTTTCTTTCTTTCTTTCTTTCTTTCTTTCTTTCTTTTTTTCTTTTTTTCTTTCTTTCTTTCCTTCTTTCTTCCTTTCTTTCTTTCTTTTGCGTGTACCTGTCCAATTTTCCCAACAACATTTATTGAAGTGACTGCCCTTATTCCATGGTATGCTCTTGCCTCCTTTGTCAAATATTAATTGAGTGTAATGGCTTGGCCAAGAGACATATGTAAAAATGTTCAAAATCACTAATCATCAGAGAGTTGCAAATTAAAAAGGCAATGAGGTATCACCTCACACCTGCCAGAATGTCTACCATCAACAAATGACAAGTACTGGTGAGGATGTGGAGAAAAGAGAACCCTATTACACTGCTGGTGGGAATGCAGACTGCTGCAGCCACTGTGAAAAACAGTATAGAGTTTCCTCAGAAAGTTAAAAATGGAACTCCCAGTTGACCCAGTGATCCTACTTCTAGGAATATATCCTAAGAAACCTGAAACACCAATCAGAAAGAATACATGCAGCCCTATGTTCATAGCAGCACAATTTACAATACCTAAGATTTGGAAACAACCCAAGGGCCCATCATAGATGAGTGGATAAAAAAGCTGTGGTACATTCGCACCATGGAATAGTATGCAGTGGTAAAAAAGAAGGATCTCTTACCATTTGGGACAGAATGCCTGGAAAGTATTATGCTAAGTGAAATAAGCCAGTAGGAGAAAGATAAATATCACATGATCTCACTCATATGTGGAATCTAATGAAAAAAGTAAATTGATGAACAAAATAGATCCAGAGACATAGAAGCATGGAATAGACTTCAAATCTCAGAAGGAAGGCAGGGTTGGAGAGTTTAGTGGGGAGAGATTAACTTGGAAACTTATATGCATAGCCCATGGACAAAGACAACAGTGTGGTGAAGGTTTGGGAGGGGTGGGTGCAGGGTGGAGGGTATCAATGGGAATTAAAAGGGGGAGAGGCATCTGTAATACTTTCAGCAATAAAGATAAATTTAAAAAATGAATTCCACAAATCTATTCAGTAGATTAAGATGTGGGTACAGAGGGGTGACACATGGAGTCATTAGATGTAGGGACTAGCACAGCATACACTGGGAGCTTGTTAGAAATGCAGAATGTGAAATCTGAGCTAATTCATATGCACATTAGAATTTGAGAAGCACTGCTCTAGGCTGTCAACTCTAAGATTTAAGTTCAGTTGCCCTGGTTTGGTTGCTCAGTTGGTTAGAGCATTGTCCCAATATGCTAATGTTGTGGGTTGAATACTGGTCAGGATATATACAAGAGGCAACCAATGAATGCATAAATAAGTCGAACAACAAATTGATGTTTCTCTCCCTCTTTAAAAATCAATAAATAAAAAATAAGAAAAAAAGATTTTAGTTCTGCCATTCTGCCACTCTGGCCTTCATTTTTTTATCTGTAGGTTGAATGGAGTGGTATTAGTCACTAGGTTCTATTCCTGACCTTGAAGAGATCCCAAAGTGGAAGTGTCCCCTGGAAAGGTGAAGGCTAGGTCTGTACAGACACCTGGCCAGTGTTGTACTGGCCGCCAACTTTGTAACCTGGAAAACACAATATAACTGCTCTGTTATTTGGTAAAATGTCATGTCTGGAAAGATGATGTTTTCCTTTGGAGTGTGATGCTGTGATGGCAAGGGTCATTTGCAGTCTGGGCACCAAGGACTTGAAGCTCAGGAAGAGAGAAGAGAGGAGAGAGAGGAGAGAGAGAAGAAAGAGAGAGAGGAGAGAGGAGAGAGAGAGAGAGAGAGAGAGAGAGAGAGAGAGAGAGAGAGAGAGAGAGAGAAAGAGAGAGAGAGAGCTCTCAGGGCAGAGCAGCTGCAATGATCTAGGAGGGGCAGGACCCACTTAGAAGGAAAGATGAAGAAACCGGATGCAGATCAGGGCTGCCTGAAAGTTTGAAGCGTGTAAAAGTCTAAGAGGGAAGAGAGCCATTTCCATGTGATCTAAGGGAGACTTAAGCATAAGATGAAAAAGGAAACCTCAGCTCGGGGGTTTTCAGAAGGAGTGATGAGAAGGGGATGGAGAAGACCCTCAAGGGATGTCTGAAGGTTCTATCAAATCAACCCACTCAGATCTCTGTGTGTGGTAGTGGTGGTGGTGGTGGTGGTGGGTGGGGGATGGAGTATTATGATTCACCATTTCTTTTTACCTCTCGTTTTTGGGCCACATTAATGTTGGCAGACTCATCTTGCTATTCCTTCCACAGAGTTCTTAGGAACCTACCCCAGTCTTTCTGCCCAGTCCTATTGGCTTCCATGTGTTAGCCATATTGGCATGCTCTTAGTGTGCCTCAAACCGTTTTCCATTAAATGCTGGCTTGAGGGCTCTCAGTCTTCTATCTCTCACTTCATCCTCCATATCTCTATCTCCAAAAATGTCACAGTAAGCTCCCAGGTGCCATCATTGCTAACAGCTGTTTGAATATCTGCTCCTTTTCAGTCCCAACTAGTGCCAAATTTTTACAAAAACTTCAGACATTCAGAGAAACCAGAAGTGAGTAAGTCGATGATGGTACAATTAACCCTTGTACAATTTTGAAGGCTGTTGTGTCACTCGCCATCTCTGCTGGGACCTCTGAGAGATGCCAATCTTCAGACTTGTTTCCCATGCTGCAGCCTCTCCTTAATATGAGAACAATTGACTTTAAATTTAGTTGTTTGATTTTCTCTGTAAGATGCTCTGGTGTAGGAAAATCAACTGTGGGGTTGGAGTTGGAAGGGGTTTGAGCTCATTAGTTAAGTGCATTTAGTAAAGTCACTTAGCCTTCCCAAAATCTGTTGTTCTCCCAGATCTGTTCCTTCCTCCCTCCTGGGCACATGGCTGCCCAGCTAGAGTCCACATTGCTTGGCACCCTTTATAGCTATGGTTTCATTACTAAGTTCTCACTGATGCAATGAAAAGAGCGGTGATGCGTGAGAAAATTGCCTGACCTGAACTCTTTCTCCTTCTTTTCGCCCCTTTCTTGGGCTGGATCCTGGACCTGGGATGACCCAGCTTCTGCAGTGCAGTTGGGGGCAACAACACTAGGGGATGGCAGACCAACAAGATGTACTAGTAGCATCCTGGGTCTCAAGATTACTTCACAACATATAGCTGCCCTGCCAGCATGAGCCTCCAACTTCCATACTATAAAGTGTGAGAGGAACAAATATCTATCTTATCAAATGCACGGCATTCTTTTGTCTCTCTGTTATAGCAGTGTCGTCTTAACCTTAATAATTACATATGTAGCTTCATTTATAAGATTGAGGAAATGATATGTTCTTTATACAGCTGTCGTGAGGGCTACGTTACATGATGTATATAAGAGTTTTATAAGTTGAAATTACTATTATAACAGTAACTTTTATTGCTTTGCCATTCCTTGCATTTGTGATACTACCAGGTGGGGCATGGCAGAGGAAGAGATAGAAAATGGGTGGTAACAATAAAGTCCCTGGAGAGGCATGAAGCACTTTTGCTGGTAGAGCTCCTGAGCCTGCTGAAAAAAATAATATAAATGTATGAATAGAGAAGCATTATGACCAAATATATAGGCTTTGAATTCAGACTGCCTTTATTTACTTATTTATTTAATCAATCCTTTTTTTTTAATAAGGACAGCATAACTATTTCTTTTAAAAAAATTTATTATTGTGGAAAGTATTACATATGTCTTCTTTCCCCCCCCCACTGACCTCTCCCACACTGCTCCCGCCCCCCAGGCCAGGCCTTCACCCCTCTATTGTCTGTGTCCATTGGTTATGCTTATATGCATACAAGTTCATGGATTGATCTCTACCCCCCTGCCCACCTTCTCCTGCTCTCCCTCTGAGGTTTTACAGTCTGCTTGATGCTTCTATGTCTCTGGATCTATTTTTGTTCATCAGTTTATGTTGTTCATTATATTCCACAAATGAGTGAGATCATGTGAAACTCATCTTTCTCTGACTGGCTTATTTCACTTAATATAATACTCTCCAGGTTCATCCATACTGTTACAAATGGAAGGAGTTCTTTATTTTTTGTAGCGACATAGTATTCCATTGTGTAGATGTATCATAGTTTTAATCCACTCATCTGCTGATGGGCACTTAGGTTGTTTTCAAATCTTAGCTATGGTGAATTGTGTTGCTATGAACATAGGGGTGCATATGTGCTTTCTGATTGGTGTTTCTGATTTCTTGGGATATATTCCTAGAACTGGAATCACTGGGTCAAGTGGAAGTTCCAATATTTAATTTTTTTCAAGTATATTTTTATTGATATTTAATTTTTTGAGGAAACTCCATACTGTTTTCCACAGAGGCTGATCAGTTTGCATTCCCACCAGCAGTGTACGAGGGTTCCCTTTTCTCCACATCATCACCAGCACTTGTTTTTTGTTGATTTGTTGATGATAGCCTTTCTGACAGGTGTGAGGTGGTACCTCATTCTTGTTTTGATTTGCATTTCTCCTATGATTAGTGACTAAGCATTTTTTATATGCCTCTTGGTCTTCTGTATGTCCACTTTCTAGAAGTGTCTATTTAGGTCATTTGCCCATTTCTTAATTGGATTGTTTATCTTCTTTTTGTTAAGTCATATGAGTTCCCTATAAATTTTGGAGATTAACCCCTTATTGGATGTATCACTGGCAAATATGTTCTCCCATTCAGTGAGTGCTCTTGTTGTTTTGTGGATAGTTTCTTTTGCTGTGCAGAAGCCTTTTATTTTGATGTAGTTCCATTTGTTTATTTTCTCCTTAGTTTCCATTGTCCTAGGAGATGTATAAACATATTGCTATGAGATGTGTCTGAAATTTTGCTGCCTATGGATTCTTCTATATGGGGGTTCTTCATCCATGACCAGCATGGCTAGAGAATGAATGAGTCCTGAGTAGGGGCAACTGGGGATTGAGAAAAAGAAAGAGACAGTAGGTAAAGCTAGGACCAGGTGAGACAGTGACCTAGAGCTAGTGCAGCGCGTTTATTATATACAGCATGATACCAGGAAGTCTTACTAGAGTTTAAGACAAAGAAAATTATGTGAAGTCATGCTTAAAGATCAAGCTGCAATTCTTCATTCTTGTGGCTTCTCATAATTGTCAGGCCTCACTGAGCCCAGATAATTGCATCTGCCCCTAGTGCCTGGCTGAAATTAGATAATGGCACCCACCCCTTGGCACCTGAGCTATAGCTCAGGACTGACAACATTCTTGCCTTTGGCTAGGTATGCTTCCAGGACATGGCTTTGCCGATTCTGCTGGACTCAACCGACGACCTTTGCTCAGGTGCTCTCCCAGGCGCTCTCTACACTTCTAAGATTTTTATGGTTTCCTGTCTTACATTTCAGTCTTTTATCTATTTTGCATTAATTCTTATGTATGGTGTAAGTTGGTGGTCTAGTTTCATTTTTTTTGCATGTACCAGTCTAATTTTTCCAACACCATTTATTGAATGCTTTTGACTCCATTGTATGCTTTTGCCTTCTTAGTCAAATATTAATTGAGCATAATGGTTTGGGTAAATTTCTGGATTCTTTATTCTGTTTCATTGGTCTATATGTCTGTTCATGTACCAGTACCAGGCTGTTTTCATTACAGTGGCTTTGTAGTATAACTTGATATTTTGATCCCTCCAACTTTGTTCTTTTTTTTCTCAAGATTGCTGTGGCTATTCGGGGTCTTTTCTTATTCCATATAAATTTTTGAAGAGTTTGAAATATGCCATTGGTATTTTAATAGGGATTGCATTGAATATATAGACTGCTTGGAGTGATATGGACATTTTAATGATATTGATTCTACCAATCAATGAACACTATATATTCTTATATTTGTTTATATCTTCCTCTATCTCTTTGTTTCAATGTCCTGTAGTTTTCTGAGTACAGTCCTTTTACCTCTTTGATTAAGTTTATTCCTTTCTGTGAGTTCATTATCCTATATAATAAAGAGGTAATATGCAAATTGACCATCACACCCTTGCACAAGATGGCCACCCCCATGTAGTCACAAGATGGCCACCACAAGATGGCCAGCAGGGGAGGGCAGTTGTGGGCGATCAGGCCTGCAGGGGAGGGCAGTTGGGGGTGACCATGCCTGCAAGGGAGGGCAGTTGGGGGTGACTGGGCCAGCAGGGGAGCAGTTAGGTGTTGATCAGGCTGGCAGGGGAGTGGTTAGGGGTTGATCAGGCTGGCAGGCAGAAATGGTTAGTGGCAATCAGGCAGGCAGGCAGGCAAGCGATTGGGAGCCAGCAGTCCCTGATTGTGAGAGGGATGTTCGACAATCAGACATTACCCAAGTGGTCCCAGATTGGAGAGGGTGCAGGCTGGGCTGAGGGAAACCCCCTTCCAGTGCACAAATTTTGTGCACTGGGCCTCTACTTGGTATATAAAAATACCATAGATTTCTGGGTGTTAATTTTGTATTCTGCTACATTGCCAAATTCATTTATTAATTCTAGTAGTTTTTTGGTCAAGTCTTTAGGGTTTTCTATGTACAATATGATGTCATCTGTGAATAATGACAGTTTTATTTTATTTTTTCCAATTTGGATGTCTTTTATTTCTTACTAGAGTCCTGGTGCACAGATTCGTGTACCAGTGAGGTCTCTTGGCCTGGCCTGTGGGATAGGGCTGAAATCAGCTTTCTGACAGCCCCCAAGGGGTCCTGGATTGCAAGAGGGTGCAGGCCAGGCCGAGGGACCCCACTGGTGTATGATCGGGGTTGGAGAGGGACACAGGAAGTTGGCCAGCCATGGAGGGACCATGAGAGGGCTCCAGGGCTATCTCAGTCTTAATTGGCTGGACTCCAGCAGCAAGTTAACCTACCAGTCAGAGGGTCTGCCCCCTGGTGGTCAGTGCATATCATAGCTACTGGTCAACTGGTCGACTATCTGCCCCCTGGTGGTCAGTGCATGTCATAGCGAGCGGTTGAGCAGCCTTAGTATATCATTGACATATTACACTTTGATTGGTTGAATGGCAGACCGGTCGACTGGACACTTAGCATATTAGGCTTTTATTATATAGGACTAGAGGCCCGGTGCACAAAATTCATGCACTTGGGGGGGGGTCCATAAGCCTGGCCTGTGCCCTTTCACAGTCCAGGAGCCCCATGATCAATTGCTCCAAAGATGTAGGCCCTGCCCACCTGGCCGGGGCTCTGTGATAGATCACCCCTGCAGAGGGAGGCCCCGTCCACTCTCCATAGCCCACCTTTGGTGGCCTGAGCCTCCCTCTTTGGGGTGATCATGGAGCCCCCTGATTGATTGATCACCCCACTGGCCAGTGGCCTGGGCCTCCCTCTGCAGGACAATCATGGGGCAATGGCTGGGCACCCAACCAATCATATCACATCTGCCTTGGCTGGCCTGGCACCAGTGGGTGTCATAGCATGGTCATCTGGATGGTCATCTGGATGGTTGTTCCACTGTTCAGCCCTTTGGTTGATTTGCATATTATGTTTTTATTATTATAGATTCTTGTCTGATAACTATGGCTAGCACTTCCAGTACTATGTTGAACAGGAGTGGTGAAATCCCTGTCTTCTTCCTGTTCTTGGGGAATTGGTTTTAGTTTTTGCACATTGAGTGTGATTTTGGCTGTTCGTTTGTCATATAAAGCTTTTATTATGTTGAGGCATGATCCCTCTATCCCACTGTGCTGAGAGTTTTTATCAAAAAAGGGTGTTGGATTTTGTCAAATGCTTTTTCTATATCAATTGATATGATCATGTGATATCTGTCTTTTGAAGTCTGTTAATGTGCTGTAACACATTTATTGATTTGTGGATATTGTACCAGTCTTGCATCCCTGGAATAAATCCCACTTGCTCATGATGTATGACCTTTTTAATGTAATGCTGGATCAAACTTGCTAATATTTTGTTGAGGATTTTAGCATCTATGTTCATCAGGAATATTGGCCTGTAATTCTCTTTCTTTGTAGGGTCTTTATCTGGTTTTAAGATTTGAGTAATGCTGGCCTCATAGAAAGAGCTTGGAAGTGTTCCTTCCTCTTGAAGTTTTTGGAATAGTTTGAGGGGGATAGGTGTTAATTATTCTTTGAATGTTTGATAAAAATCCCCTGTGAAGCCATGAGGACCAAAGCTTTTGTTTTCTGGAAGTTTCTATTATTACTTCTTCAATTTCATCAGTAGTTATTGACCTATTCAAGTTTTTTGATTCATCCTGATTGACTTTTTGAATATGGTATTTTTCTAGGAACATGTCCATTTCATCTAGGTTGTCCAGTTTGTTGGAATGTCATTGTTCATATTATTTTTTTTTATGATCCTTTGTATTTCTGTGGGGTCAGTAGTTATTGTACTTCTTTCATTTCTGATTTTGTTTATTGGGGTCATCTCTCTTTGTTTCTTGGTGAGCCTGGCTAGAGTTTCATAAATCTTGTTTATCCTTTGAAAGAACCAGCTCTTGGTTTTAGTGATTTTATTTATTTATTTATTTATTTATTTATTTATTTATTTAGGTCTCTACGTCTTTTATTTCCTCTCTGATTTTTATTACTTCCTTCCTTCTGCTTACTCTGGGCTTTTCTTGTTGCTCTTTTTCTAATTCTTTAAGTTGTGGGGTTAGAAAACTTATTAGAAAAAAAAATTTTTTTTGGTAGACCTCTATGAACTTCCTTTTCAGGACTGCTTTCACTGTATTCCATAAATTTTGAGTTGTTTTGCTTTCATTGTAATTTATTTCTAGGATGTTTTTATTTGTTCTTTGACCTCTTTGGTAACCCATTCATTGTTTAAGAGCATGCTATTCAGCCTCTATTTGCTTTTTGTTTTTGAGTGTTTTTAATTGTAGTTGACTTCTAATTTTATGCCATTGTGATCTGAGAAGATGCTTGATATGATTTCAATCTTCTTGAATTTGTAGAGACTTAGCCTTTGTCCTAATATGTGGTCTATCTTTGAAAATGTCCTATGTGCACTTTAGAAGAATGTACATTCCATTGCTTTGGGGTGAAATGTTCTGAAGATGTCAATTAATTCCATCTGATCTATTGAGTCATTTAGTATTGATGTTTCCTTGTTGATTTTTTGTCTAGAAGATGTATCCAGTGATGTCAATGAGGTATTAAAGTACCCTACTATGATTATATTGCTGTCGATCTCTCTTGATATCTTCCAGAAGTTATTTTATGTATTTGGATTCTCCTGTATTGGGTACAGAGTTATATCCTCTTGTTTTATCAATCTCTTTAGTATTATGAAGTGGCCTTTCTTATCTCTTCTTCTGGCCTTCTCTTTGAGGTCTATTTTGTCAGATATAATTATTGCTACCTCAGCTTTTTTATTTTTTCATTTCCATTTGCCTGAAAACATTTTTTTCCATCTTTTCACTTTCAGTCTGTGTGGGTCCTTTGTTCTGAGGTGGGTCTCTTGTAGATAGCATATATTTTGGTCATGTTTTCTTATCCATTAGGCTGCCTTATGTCTTTTGATTGGAGCTTTTAATTCATTTACATTTAAGGTACTTGTTTGTTGCCGTTTAAAATTTTTATGCCTGTGTTTCTGCCTTTCTTTCTATTTCTTCTTCTTACAGTCTTCCCTCTAGGATTTCTTGCATTGATGGTTAGGTGGTAATAAAGTCCATTAGCTTTTTTTTTTTTTTTTTTTTTTTTTTTTTTTTTTTTTGTCTGTGAAGCTCCTGATTTCACCTTCAATTTTGAATGATAGCCTTGCTGGATAGCATAATCTTGGAATCAGTCCCTTGTTTTTTATTACTTCATATACTTCCTGCCACTTCCTTCTGGCCTGATATGTTTCTGTTGAGAAATCAACTGATAGTAATGGGAGATCACTTGTAGGTAACTTTCTCTTTCTCTCTTGCAGTCCTTAAGATTCTTACTTTGTTTTTAATGTTCACCATTTTTATTATGATGTGTTTTGCTGTGTTTCTTTTTGGGTTCATCTTATTTGTGACTCCTTGTGCTCCCTGGACTTGTGTGACTTTTTTCTTCCCCAAGTCTGGGAAGTTTTCTATCATTTTTTTAAAACATGTTTTTTATTCCTTTCTCAGCTTCTTCTCCTTCTGGACCCCTATTATGTGGATGTTACTTCATTTCATGTTGTCAAAAAACTCCCTTAAACTCTCTTCCTGCTTTTTAATTTTTTTTCCCAAATTGCTATTCAGATTGGGTGTTTTTTCTACCCTGTCTTCTCACTTGCTGATTTGGTCCACAGCTTCTTCTAGACTACTGTTGAAACTTTTCAGGGTGTTCTTTATTGCAACTATGTCATTTTTCATTTCCTCTTGATTCTTATCTGTGTTGGTGAATTTCTCATTCAGCTCCTTATTATTTTCATTGAGTTGCTTTTAATTCATAGCCAGATGTTTGAGCATCTTTTTAATCATTACTTTGAATTCTTAATCTGACAAATTACTTGCCTCCATTTCATTTAGTTCCTTTTCTGGTGATTCCTCCTTTTCTTTCCTTTGGGGATTGTTTTCGTGTCTCCCCATTTTTGCTGTCCCTTTGTAATTGTTTCATGTAATGTGAGTCACTGTTTCTTTCTGGCTCTGGGCAACCTGATTGAGGTCTGACAGTTTGAAGTCCCTAGTGGTTCAGTGGTCAGAGACTCCTTAGCCCAAAGGCTGAGTCTGATAGTCTTAGTTTCTACAACAGTGGTTCTCAACCTGTGAGTCGCGACCCACAGGTTGAGAACCGCTAGCAGGGTGGCCTAAGACCATTGGAAAACACAGATATTTACATTACGATTCATAACAGTAGCAAAATTACAGTTATGAAGTAGCAATGAAAATAATTTTATGGTTGGGGGTCACCACAACATGAGGAACTGTATTAAAGGGTCACGGCATTAGAAAGGTTGAGAACCACTGTTCTATGGACCTAGTCCTTCAGGTGTCAGCTGCAGATGCTCGAGGTCAGTGGGGGTATGTGTACAGTGCCTCAGTTGTGAGACTCCCTATGAGATGCCAGAGCCCACTTATGTGTAACTTAGTGCATGGCCCTGGTGCCCACCATAGGGTGGAATGTGAGGTTCCTCTGGCATGCAGTCACTTTGCTAGGTCTGCGATCCCATGGTGGGGTGGCATGTGACTCACTGTGGGGGCATGGCTGGGGTCCCTTGTGAGTTATGGTTGGCAAGTGATTCACTGTGCAGGGTCATGGTTGTGTCCGAGGCCAGTCTGAGTGTTGATATAGCTGTGTTCCTGGCCTCTGCTGCTACACCCTTCAACATGGCATGTTTTATGTGCCAGATTATAGAATGCCTGTAATGGTAGCAGACACTCTTTGTCCAGGAGAGCCTGATCCACCAGCCCCTGAGACTGCTGTCTGTTACTCACATAAACACACACACCATAAATGTCCACAGACTCCCCTCTCATTCCTTTACTCACTTACACTCTCTCCCTCATTGTTGTCTTACTGATCACCATGCTCCAGACTGCCTATATTTAAACCCAGATCCTGCTACTCATTGTCAAGTAACTTAACCTTTTTGTTCTTCACTTTTTAAAAAATTAGGATAATAATGATACCAATCTGGTTATGTTGTTGTGAAGATTAAATATGTACTGTGAGGATTCATGGAGGAAATATGACATTTGGAACAATATTCAACATTGTTCTGCAACATTACTCAATAAATACAAAAGAAGAATCATTCAACAAATAAATAAAAGTATTTGTATTACCTATAAGTTTAAAGGAAAGTACAAGTGGAAATGAAGACATGGGGTACATAAATGTGTAAGCAGCCTCTCCATCTCAAGGTTCACCATTACCTAATTCTACCTCTTATGGAAATTTCCAATCCTTGTGGAGACTTACCAACAACATTCTGAGTCCAAATTACATTTCTTTTTATTACCATACTTCACTGGCTCTCAGATGTGCTTTTTTTGACATTTCAATAACTGTGGTGCATTTGAAAATTGATGGTACTTTAAAATTGCCATGGGCCAAGTTGTAATGGTCATTTAGTTGTTGCCTGTGATTGCCTGAACAAACTGCGTCAAAGCTATTCATACTATTGTTACTGCAATTGAGTTATATTCGTTATTGCTTTATTGTTATTTAAAATACCTCAATAAGGATTACATTAATATTACATTACATTCTTCATAGTTTAAATGATAAACTATAAATGCAAATAGATATGGAAACAGAGCAGCAGCATGTGCATTTGATATTAGTGAAGCAGATATTTGTAGGTGGAGGCATAGTAACAATTACATATTCTCTTGAAAAGTGAATCAAGAGTACTATGCAACCTAAAGAAGGAATATTTCATTCACAAGTAGATGAAGCAGTGTTTTGTTTTGTTGCTGAGATATGTACATAAGGATTGTTGACCTCATACAAAAAATGTGCAACTAAGGTGGAGAAATTGCCAAATATCTCAGAATACATGAAAAGAAAATGTAAAGCCATAAAAGGCTGTGTGTTGAAGAGAATATGATTAAAGCATTAAACCACTTATCACTTTGTCAGAAATTTCTTGCTAACTTTGAATAGAAGCAGATTCATTTTCAGCAGTATGTAATTCAGTTGAAGGAAAATGTCTAAATTAAATAAAATGGGAAATGCTTATGAAAGCTCTGTAGTTTTGGCATATTTAAATTTTATGCTAAAGATATGAAAGATATAAAAAACTTGGTCATGGGTTGGTAAAAGCATCATATCACTGTATTAATATGCAGAATTTCAGTGGTCAAAAGTTGTTACTAAATTTAATTCAGTCCACAAATTAACATTTAAGAATAAGATATTCATCACAAATGATTAAAAAACTAGGTAGATGAATGGTGGTTAAATTGAAAGAAGACTGAATAAAAGTAATTTGTGATAGACATCTTGGAGCTCTACACAAATCACTAAGAATGTTGATTCCTAATATAATTTGTGGAAATATATTCAAATAACTAAAGAATGAGCTTATATGAAGTTTAGGGACTTGTTTATTATTTTTGAAAAGCATGACTGGGCATCTGAACACAGCAGTTACTTTTAGTGTATTGAGTCCCACCTCACCCCCGAAATCTTTGTACCACCTTGAGATAATACCAATTAGTCAGTGCCCCTTTCTTGAAATCTGAGCCTCAGCTTAGAGGGTGTCTGGTCTGGGCCCCTGAGCTATCAGCACTAGCTAGACCAGGGGTGGACAAACTTTTTGACTCGAGGGCCACAATGGGTTCTTAAACTGGATCGGAGGGCCGGAACAAAAGCATGGATGGAGTGTTTGTGTGAACTAATATAAATTCAAAGTAAACATCATTACATAAAAGGGTACGGTCTTTTTTTTTTATTTCAATAGTTTTATTCATTTCAAACATTTTAACAAGAAGAATGTAAACACTAATTATTATAATTTGAAACTTCAAAAAATGGAGGAATCATAACACAATAACATACCTTATATTGAAGATGGCAAAGACAAAATAAAATTGCCTAACAAAGGAAAGGTACAAAAGCCTTTCAAATTAAACTTAAATATAATAAAATAATTTAAAACTGCCCTAACCGGTTTGGCTCAGTGGATAGAGCGTCAGCCTGCAGACTCAAGGGTCCCAGGTTCGATTCTGGTCAAGGGCATGTGCCTTGGTTGCGGACACATCCCCAGTGGGGGGTGTGCAGGAGGCAGCTGATCTATGTTTCTCTCTCATCGATTTTTCTAACTTTCTATCCCTCTCCCTTCCTCTCTGTAAAAAATCAATAAAATATATATTTTTTTTTAAAAAAAGAAAAGATAAAATAATTTAAAACTAAAACAAATAGAAAAGAACAAAATGTGTAAACAGTAAATTAAACATTTTCTTTAGTGCAACTTCCAAATTATGCCCGGGACATAGATGTAGATGGCAATGTAGACTGGGTTGAAAGGCTTTTGGTCTTTAAAACATCAACTTCAGTGGGAACAGTGTTGCTGGTCTCCTTTTTAGCTAATGCTCTGATACTGTGCTCTCCAGGGGCGTGTCTCCCTACATCACCACGATAACGTGTCTATGCATTCCCAGGGTGATGTCGGGGGACGTGTCCGTGGGCATTACAAGGAGCCTCTGGAAGATTGAGAGGTTGTTCCTTCTACTGAATGGGCGGATATAAATCTGCCCACTCAGAAGAAGGAGCTGCGGCCGTGTTTCCCGATGTTGCCATGTTAACACTGCTGCTGGTGAAGGAGCAGAGGGGAGAGCAAGAGAACCCTCTGCTCTTTTGGCTCCGTGGGCCGGATAGAACAGCCGAACGGGCCAGATCTGGCCCGCGGGCCGTAGTTTGCCCACGGCTGAGCTAGACAATGAATTTCCTTAGAGATCTGGTCCCAGACCTGCAGGACCTGACATCCAAGCCTCTAGGTTCTATCAACATATCCCTTCTTTTATTACCGAAACTCTGAGTCAGTAGAGTTTCCACATTATCTTCTGGTTCACTTTCTGTTTTCTCAGTCCACTTTCCAATATCTATTTAACCAATTTTCTGCATTAAATTTTCATTGTTAAAGCAACTTTTATGGTTTCCGTCATTTCTCAGGAAGGAATGACTATAGTGAAGTTGGTACATATCATTTATATGCATTTTAGCTACATAAAAATAACATAAATAAATTTATTCTGTACATATAATTTTGAAACAGCCTTTTTAAATACTTTTTCTTTTCAGATGGATACAGAATAAAACATAAAAATCATTTAAACATTATTGTATGAATAAATTACAGTTTGTTTATCTGTTGCCCTACTGAAGAATAGGTATTTTAATAGGTGTACTGGTTAATAATGCAGATTTTATCAAGAAAAACATCAAAAGTGCTTTATTCAAAGTAATGTCCATTGCTAGCTACACATTTCCCCCATCTTTTAGGTAATTTGTGGATACCGTCCCAATAGAACTTTTCTTGTTTTGAGGCAAACCATTCAGAGACCCAATTTTCCACTTCTTTGTACGTTTTAAAGTGTTGCTCAGAAAGTGTGTGTGCCATCGATCGGAACAAGTGGTAATTTGAAGGAGCAAGGTCTGGTGAATATGGTGAGTGGGTTAATATTTTCCAGGCAAGATCTTTTAACGTGTCTTTAACTGGTTTTGAAGTGTGTGAGGGTGCATTATCATGAAGTAAAATTACTTTGCCATGTGTTCTGGTCTATTCTGGTCATTTTACAATTAAAGCATGGTTCAAATTGATTATTTGTTGTCGATAGCGATCAGTATTAATGGTTTCACCTGGTTTTAGAAGCTCACCCCTTTCTGATGCCACCAAACGCAGAGCATTGTTTTCTTTCTGAAGCTATTTGGCCTTGTAGTCGATGTTGATGGTTGGCCTGAATCAACCCATGATTTTGTGCATTTGGGATTCTCAAAATAAATCAACTTTTCATCGTCAGTCACTTTCTTTTGTGCCGTTGAAGCAACATTTTACTGATGACTTCTCGGTTTTCCATTTGTCTTTAGTTCAGTTGATGTTGCACCCATTTTCCTTCCTTTAAAATCTTTCCCATTGCTTGTAAATGATCAGAAATTGTTTTCTGAGCAATGTTTAATCTTTCTGCAAGTTGTTTTTGAGTTTGACACTCCTCTTCATCCAACAATGCTTGTAATTGTTGGTCTTCAAACTTTTTCAGTTCACCTGGATGTTCTTTGTCTTTCACATCGAAATCATCACTTTTAAAGCGTTTAAACCAGTGTTTACAAGTATCTTGAGATGGAGCATGTTCACCATAAGCTTCTTGAAGTATACGATAACTTTCAGTGCACTTTTCTTCAAAATAAAGTAATGAATTAAAACTTCCCACAAATGCTCTTTTTTTGGCACGAAATTCTACATTTTTAAGCGTAAAAATGTCTATGATGTTAACACCTTCAGCAAATTTGACATATGAAGTTTTGAAGCTTGTTGTCAATACAACAAAATAGCATACTACATATCAAATCACACACACACACACACACACACACACACACACACACACACACACACATATATATATATATATATATATATATATATATATATATCAACATATGTATAACTCCATCTATTGAAAAAAAAATCCGCATTAATAACCGGTACATTTAGTATGTCAGCATGCTGGAATTGGCTTCTGGCATCATTATAAACATTGCTGCAGGGAAGACTTTTGTTTAGGTCTCTTTGGGCTCTCCTGCAAGAATATCTCTAGGGTGTAAGCCTAGAAGTGGAATTGTTGGATAATAGATGTACCTATTTAAATTACCTTGATTAAATTTGATCTCCAAATATACCGGAACTGTACTTTCCCCCATAACCTTGCCAGCTGTTATTGTTAACAGCCCTGCTCTAATCTGATGGTATAATATAGTATCTAGTTTGGGTTTAATTAATCTGCATTTTCCTGATTATTAATCAGTATGATCATTTAAAAAAAGTATACTGAGTATTTGAGTTTCCTCCTCCACATTTTCCTTCCCATTTTTTAGTCTTTTATTTTGGTAAGAGGAAAGTAGTTTTGATATATATATTCTGGATACTAATCCATTGACATTGTATGCATTTTAAATATCTTTCTCTGCACTGTGACTTGTTTTGTAACTGTTATTTTATGTTATAGAGTTACTTTAAATATTAAGGAAGCCAAATTTGTTGACCTTTTCTTTCATGAGTTTTACTCTTACGTCTTGTGTAAGGAACCTTCTCCTACTACAAGGATATGAAAATATTCTCATGTTTTCTTTCAAAAATTTAATTAAAAATTGTTCTTTAGTGTACTTTCATTGACTTTCATTTATGGTATGAAATCAGAATATAATTTTATCACTTTCTACATTGAGGGCCTTTTGTTTGAGTTCACTTTATTCCATTCATTGATCTATGTAATTCTCTCTGTTCCCACACCATACTTCAACTTTATAGCTTTATAGGTAGTCTTAATACATGGCAGAGTGTCAGGGGTAAGTGATTCATTATTATTTATTTTATTCAAAATTGTCTTGGCTATTTTTTGCCTTTTATTTTTTCAAGTGAATTTTAAGATAAATTTTTATGAAAAACCCTGTTGGGATTTTGATTGGAATTGCTCTGAATTAATAAGTTAGTTTATAAATTTTTATTTTTATGATATTGAGAGGGCCCGCTTACTAACTAAGGTTTTGTGCTTCCACATGTGATATTTGAACCAATAACACTGAAATCATATAGATCTTGTTAGAAATGAAGAATAGTAGTCTACATCCTATACTTACTGAACCAGAATCTGCATTTTAACAAGAGCCCCAGATTTGGATGCAGGTTATTAAAATTTAAGAAGTATGGGTCTAAAGCCATCCCCTCCTCTTTCTAAATATAGGGAATGACTTAGGGTTTTGACTTCATTATTATACCTTCCTCTCTACTAGATTCTCTAATTAAAAATAAATATATATGCCCAAATATCTATCATAAATTCACCCCAACCTCTGACTCTGGCTTCACTTTACTATCACTCATTTTCATTCTTTCCCTTCTCAAACTGCTTGACAGAGTTGTCCATGCTTATTGCCCTCATTTCCTCACCTTTCAGTCATTTCTCAGGCTTCTATCCCCCATCCTATATAATAAAAGGCTAATATGCAAATTGACCAAACAGCAGAACAACTGGTCACTATGACACACACTGACCACCAGGGGGCAGATGCTCAATGCAGGAGCTGCCCTCTGGTGGTCAGTGCACTCCCACAGGGGGAGCGCTGCTCAGCCAGAAGCCCTGAGCTGGGCTCATGGCTGGCGAGTGCAGAAGTGGTGGCAGGAGCCTCTCCCGCCTTTGCAACAGCGCTAAGGATGTCCAACTGATGGCTTAGGCCTGCTCCTTGGGGTAGCGGGCCTAAGCCATCAGTCAGACATCCCCTGAAAGCTCCTGGACTGTGAGAGGGTGCAGGCTGGGCTGAGGGACCCTCTGATGCATGATTTCATGCACTGGGCCTCTAGTAATTGCATATAAAACTGCTTGAGTTCAGGTTACTCAGGATCTGCTAATTTCCAAATCAACTGGGAATTTCCCAGTGATCATTTTAGTTTCCCTTTTTACAGCATCTCTGTACTTTGCCAATTTATTTTTTCCTTTTTGTTGTCTATTTCCATAGCAGTTGACTCAGCTCAGGCCCCTATCACCTTTTGCCATACCTATGAAATTCTCTCTTAAGCAATATTTCCCTCTCCAGATTATGTGCTTGATCCTTTAAAAAGCTTCTAGGGTTCTTCCAAATATAAATCAGATCATGTTATCGCTGCACTTAAAACATTCTCTAGGGCTTCATGACTCACAGATCAAACCCAAAACTACCTGGGCCATCACAAGAAACCTTGTTGATTGTGCCATGTTGAACTCTATCACGTCATTTCTCTGTCATTGCCTTTCATGAAACTTGCCAGATTAGATGACTTGCATTTCCTTATGAGTTGGGAGGAAAAAAAGTCAAAGGACTCAGAGAATGACTAGATTAGTGGAATAAAGGAAGATTCAAAGATGACAAAATGCAACCTAGATTATCTTTTTTTAATAAGCCGTTTTCTCCTGAATTCATTTGGGAGCCTTTTGTGACCTTCAATTATATTGACCCCTCAAAAATTCCTGCTAACTTGAAACTTCTAACCTTAAGCTGATAATACCTTACATGTTTAGATATTTATTTGATCAAATGTCCTGAGTTAAAAAAAACACACATATTCTTTAGCCTTGCCCACTTATCTCTCTCCCCTAAGCTCAGGCTCTGGGAATCAGCACTAAGTTCAACATCTCAATGCCTTTTCCACCAGAGAGGCAGTACTCTCTGAGGTTCTAAAGTATTTCATTTGGAAGAATGGGTTATTCTTTAAAATGTAAAAACCTGAAGCAAATTTTCAGACTCAGGCTTTTTTTTTTTTTTAACCACTATTTATTGAGAGCATACTGTGTGCTGGGTATGGATAAATTTAGAGATTGGAGACAAAGCCATACATACTTCTTACTTTAAAGGGCTCTTAGGCAATTTCAAATGTAAATACAAGACAGTATTGCTTCCCACACAGGATGTTCCTGAAAATATCAGTGGAGGAGTGTCTCAGATTAGGAACCCAAACCCAAATCAACTAAGAACTGTACATATTGAGATTCATATGTTTGCCGAAAAGTGATACAGCCACAATTTTTATGGGGTGAGGGTGCAGGATGGGGTACTCCTCATCCATTGGTCTAACTATAGCATGCTGGAATGTGACTTAGTGGGTGGGGAGAGGGGTAATTTGTGGGATATGAAATAAAATGTAAAGGATATATAAAGAAGGACATTCACAATTGGGGAGCTGTTTTGATTATCATAGCTCTGTAGTATAATTTGAAGTTACCTTGATACCTCCAGCTTCGTTCTTTTTTCTCAGAATTGCTTTGACTATTTGGGGTCTTTTGTGGATCCATACAAATCTGGTGATTTATCATTCTATTTCTTTAATAAATGACATTGGGATTTTTGATGGGGATTGCATTAAATCTGTATATTGCTTTGGGTAATATGGCCATTTTCACTATTTAATTCTTCCAATCCATGAACACAGGATATTTTTCCATTGTGTTCTGTGTTTTTCAACCTCTTTTAATAATGCTTTGTAATGTTCAGTATATAGGTCTTTCAAGTTCTTTGTTAAGTTTATTCCTAGGTATTTTATTCTTTTGGTTGTGATTGCAAAAAGAATAGGTTTTTAAAATTCTTTTTCTGATGTTTTATTGTTAGTATACAGGATGACAATTTTTGTACATTGATTTTGTACCCTGCAACTTGACTGTGTTTATTATTTCTAGTAGTATTTTGATGGAGTCTTTAGGGTTTTCTATATACAGAATCATGTTGTCTGCAAAAAAGTGAAAGTTTGCCCTAACCGGTTTGGCTCAGTGGATAGAGTGTCGGCCTGTGGATTGAAGGGTCCCAGGTTTGATTCTGGTCAAGGGTGTGTACCTGGGTTGCAGGCACATCCCCAGTAGGGGGCGTGCAGGAGGCAGCTGATCGATGTCTCTCTCTCTCATGGATGTTTCTAACTCTCTATCCCTCTCTCTTCCTCTCTGTAAACAAATTAATAAAATATATTTTAAAAAAACAAAAAAGTGAAAGTTTTACTTCTTACTTCCCTATTTGGATGCTTTTTATTTATTTCTCTTGCCTTATTACTCTGGCTAGGACTTACAGCACTATGTTGAATAAGAGTGGTGAGAATGGACATTCTAGTCTTGCTCCTGATCTTATGGGAAAAGTTTTCAGCTTTTCACCAGTGGGTATGATATTAACTGAGGGTTTATCAAATATGGTCTTTATTAATTTGAGGTACTTACTTTCTATGTCTATTTTATTAAAGGTTTTAATCATAAGTGGATGTTGTATGTTATCAAATGCTTTTCTGCATCTATTGATAATGTAATTTTTATCCTTTCTTTTGTTAATATGGTGTATTACATTGATTGGTTTGCATATGTTGAACTATCCTTGTGCCCCTGGAATGAACACCCAGTTGGTCATGATGTATTATTTTTTTGGATGTACTGTTGTATTCTATTTGCTTATATTTTGTTTAGGATTTTTGCATCTGTATTCATCAGAGATATTGGTCTATAGTTTTCTTTTTTGTGTGTTATCTTTGCCAGGTTTTGGTATCAGGGTTGTAGTGGCCTCACGAAATGTGTTAGGAAGTATTGACTCTCCTTCAATTATTAAAGAGTTTCAGAAGGATAGATTTTAAATATTCCTTAAATGTTTTGTAGAATTCACTGGAGAAGCCATCTGGTCCTGGACTTTGATTTTTGGGGAAGTTTTTGATGATTGTTTAAATTTCCACACTGCTGATCAGTCTATTCAGATTTTCCAATTCTTCATGATTTAGTCAATGAAGGTTGCTAGTATATATTTCTAGGAACTTATCCATTTCTTCTAGGTTCTTAAATTTGCTTGCATATAGCCTTTCATAATATTGTAGTATGATCCTTTGTAAATCTGTGATGTCTGTGATGACTTTACCACTCTCATTTTTTATTTTATTTCTGTGAGAATTTTCTCTTTTTTTCTTAGTGAGTCTAGCCAGGGGTTTGTCAATTTTATTAATATTTTCAAAGAACCAGCTCTATGTTTTATTAAATTTTAATAATCTTTTTGTTCTCTATTTCATTTAATTCTGCTCTAATTTTATTATTTCCTCTCTTTCCTGACTTTGGGTTACTTTTATTTATTTATTTTTTTCTAGTCCTTAAGATGTAATGTTAGGCTGTTTACTTGGGGTTTCTCTTGTTTCTTGAGATAGGTCTGTAATGATATAAACTTCCCTCTTATTACCACTTTTGCTGCATCCCAGAAGTTTTGATATGTTGCATTGTCATTCTCATTTGTCTCTATATATCTTTTGATCTTATCTTTTGCTTCTTCTTTGATCCATTCATTTTTTAGTAGTATGCTGTTTAATCTCCACATTTTTGTGGGTTTCTTTACTTCCATTTTTCAGTTGATTTCTAATTTCAAGGCATCGTGGTTGGAGAATATGCTGGGTATAATTTCAATCTTTTTGAATTTGTTGATGTTACTTTTGTGACCCAACATATGGTTTATCCTTGAGTATGTTTCATGTGCTATGCAGAAGAATGTATAATCTGATGTTCTGTTATGAAGGTTCTGTAAATGTCAATTATGTCCATTTGGTCTAGTGTTTCATTTACTAGTATGGTCAATATTTCTCTGTTGATTTTCTGTCTAGAACTATAAATAGAGTATTAAATCTCCAACTACTAGTATGATTGTGTTTTGATCTGTTTCTCCCTTTAGCTCTGTGAGTAGTTGTTTTATATATTTCAATGCTCCCTGGTTGGATGCATATATATTAACAAAGTGTTATGTTTTCTTAATGTAGTGTTCCCTTTATCATTATAAAGTGCCCATCTTTGTCTCTTATTATCTTTGTTATCTTGGAATATATTTTGTCAGACATAAGTATGGCTACACCTGTTTTTCTGTCAATGTTATTTGCTTGGAGAATCATTTTCCATCCCTTTACTTTTAATCTTCTTTTGTCTTTGCAGCTTAGATGTATCTCTTGTAGGCAGTCTATGGTCATCCCCCTGCTCCCGCCAACTCTGCTACTCTGTGCCCCTTTATTGGTGAATTCGGACATTTACATTTAATTATTGATGTACTAGAGGCCTGGTGCATGAATTCATGCATGGGTGGGGTCCGGCCAGCCCAACCCGATCAGGGCTGATTGGGCTGGACCAGCTGGAGGGAGGGGACATGAGAGGATGGCTGGCCCAACCCACCCTCGATTGGAGTGGGGAGTGCAATTGGGGGTGGGGCTTCCTGGGGGGAGGTGCCGTGGGCAGTTGGCCAGCTGGCCCTGCTCCCTGGTTGAACTCCCAGTCAAACTCCCAGTTGAGGGGACAATTTGCATATTAGCCTTTATCATATAGGATGAGGATTTCCTATAGGCATTTTATTTTTTGTTTTCTGGTAGCTCTGTGCATCCATTTGTTGTTTTTCTTTGTGTTCCTGTCTATTGTTTTAGCTTAGTGGTACTCCATACTTCTTTCTTCTGTTTCCCCCCTTTTTAGGGATTTTTGTGTGTGGTTACCATTAAGTTTATAAAAAGTAAAGTTGCATATATACCATAGTTTTTTATTTTGTTTTGTTCTTTCGAGTGTATCTGATCTTCATCCTCCTTTGCCAGTTCAGACCTTTACCCCTTCACCTTTAATATTTTTGTTGTCACAAATTATCCCTATTTATGCTGTAAGAGTTTTGGTGATCTTATTCATAGTGTTGTTACCTTATGTTCTTTGTTTCTGGTAGAATAACTCCCTTTAGTATTTCCTTCAGTGGAGGTTTTCTAGTGATAGAATCCCTCAGTTTTTATATGTCTGAGAATGAGTTTATTTCTCCTTTATATTTAAAATATAATTTTGCTGGATATATTAGTCATGGCTGGTAATTTCTCTCTTTCAGACATTTTAATATTTGGTTCTACTCTCTTCTGGCTTATAGAATTTCTGCTGAGAAGTCAGATGTAATTCTGATGGGTTTTCCTTTGTAGGTCACTTCTTGCTTTTCCCCAGCTGCTTTGAGAAATTTTTCTTTGTTATTAATTTTTGACAGCTTTAATACCAAGTGCCTTGGAGAGAGTCTTTGGATTGACATATCAAGGAGGTCTCTTTGCTTCTTGGATTTGAGGATCTAGTTCTTTCCATAGGTTTGGGAAGTTCTCAACCATTATTTGTTTGAATAGATTCTCCACTCCATGCTCCCCCTCCTCCTCCTTCAGAATGCCCATAGTTCTCATATTGCTTTTTCTGATGGAGTCAGATAATTCTCATAGAGTTCTTTCATTTCTCTTTATGCTTAGTTCTCTCTCTTCCTCCCTCTGTGTCATTTATTGATTCCTATCTTTGATATCACTAATTCTTTCCTCCATCTGGTTGGCTCTGTTTTCTATGCTCAGTAGCTTACTCCTAATCTCCTTCATTACATGCTTCATTTCCAGTATTTCTGATTGGTTCTTTCTTAAAATTTAAATCTTTTTGATAAATTACTCATTTCGTTAATTGATTTGTTTTCTGAATGCATTGAATTGCCTGTTGGTATTTTTTCACATCTCGTTGACTATTTTCAGAATTGCTATCTTCAAGTCTCTATAATTTATATCACATATTTCCATATGTTCCTGTTTGCATTCTGTGGATTTTTTATTTTTTTTCTGGTCATCCTCATTACTCTGGTTATTCATGGTATTTGCGTACTCCTATGCTTACTCATTTATCTCTATATATATGGCTGATAGAAGCTTCCTCTTTATAGGTCTTTCTACTATTTTTTTCAGCACATGGTGCTGAATTACAGATTTTCTACCTCTGATCTCTCAGTCTTGACCTCCATGGCTTCCATAAGACAGTGCAACAGCGCAGCTTGAGGATGTGGTTTGTTTTGCCCTCACCATAATGGTGACCCCTAATCTCCCCTCTCACAGTCCCCTCCCCCCCAGCACTCCTCCTAGGGATCAGTCACAGAGGGAAACAACAGTTATACTGCAATAGTTCTTGTTTTACAGGTAATATGCTCCTGGACCTGACTCTATCAGCAACAGTAGTCTAGTTTTGGGAGCCCAAGAGGCAGCAGGGCTCTGTGGTTCCATTTCTTTGTCTGAAACATCACTGCCTTTCCCAGCAGTAGAGACACATTGCAATATCTTGTGCTCTTTCAGAAGTCTGCTGACTTAGACACTGTTTGCTTCCTATTGGGCTGCCCCTGCAGCTCTCTGTTTCTCCTGGCCAAAGGAAGTGCCTACTTCTGCCATCTTCATCCCTCTCCAGGCTGAACTGAAAGTTCCTAGATACAGAGCTGCATCTGAGGGCCATCTGGACTTTCCTCCCTTCTCGTCTTCCTATTTATTCCTGGTTGTCCACCTTAGGTGTTTTAATGTGTGTGTTCCTCAGGCATGCATCTATGTTGAGCAGGGATTTCTTTGTTGTTATATAGTGGGTTAACTTGTTGATATTTCAGGGGAGATTCCAAGGGGTTCTCTCATACCATCATTCTTCTGATGTCACTCTGAGATAAATGCTTAAAAGTGAAATTGATAGATGTCTATTGCCATGTTCTTCTTCAAAAGTTGCACCATTTTATCCTAACACACATAAATGTATGTGACACCTGGTTGACACACAGCTATACCTGGGCAATCAGAGGTGCCTCAACTTCTCTCCTATTCTTGGGATGTACAATCTACCCACCATTACCACAGTAGGAATTGTTTTCAAGGACACACACTTGAGAGAGAAATGTATTGTGAGAACATCTGGACTAATAATGACATTGAAACCAGTAAGGCCTTACATACTAGTAAACTTCAAGATTCTGGTCTGGAGATGTACGTGTCTTGCAGTTGTCTGAGACAAGCCTTGTATAAAACTTATATAACTTCCCTTGCTTATTTAACCTGCCCCCTATCAATCTGGAGTGCTCTGTCTCTTTCTTTGGTCTCTCTTTGCCCTCCATTTACAGGGGTAAATTTTAGATTTCACCTTAAAAATTTCAGAGGTTTCAAGTCAACAATATATGAGAGTGGTGGATAGTCAATTGTATTCAAATCTAGATGTAATTGCCCTTAATATTTCACAATGTTGCACACATTAGACTTTCATAGTTGTTTATCTGATAAGTTAATTCCTGCTTATCCTTTCTTCTCCCCTGTCTCCCAACTAAATAATTTATTTAGGCATCAATAACTTTCAATTCTTATAATAAATTACAAATTCCAATTAGGATAAAAAGAAATATTATTAATGGTACTAATTCACAACTTTTCCTTATCTGACCATTTAATTTTATTCTTTATATATATTTCTTATAGGACAGCTTCTGAAATGTGTGTTTTTTATTCTTTAATATTTGATTATTTTAAATTAATGAACATATTATTTTTTTCTTTAGCCCATTCTTGCTGCTCCCTCTGTGAAATTAACACTCATTATTTCCTAGTTATTCAAAGGTAATCTGATCCTTGGATTTATGCTTATTTTCTAGTAAGGGAGGTAAGGATAAAAAAGAAACCATCTGATTTCATACAGAAATATGTGCAAAAAAAAAGGACAGAGTAGAGAGTGTGCATATTGAAGGAGGGAGTGCAAGCTGGTGTTCAGATATGGAGGCAAAACAAAATCTCTGGAAAAGGTGATATTTAGGCAGACTCCAAATGATGAAGAGTAAGATATATGAAGAAGGAGGGTGTGGAGTAGTGAGCCATGCAGAGGGAAGAACATACAAAGGCCCTGACATAGAAGGAGTTTAACATGCTTAAAAGAAGCAAGCTTGAAAGGGATGTAGTGAGCATGGGAGAGGAAGGAAAGAGTCTGGTTGTGCAAGGCCTCATAGGCCATTTTAAGGAGTTTGGATTTGTCTAGATAGAAAAGAAGCCATTAGAAAGTGTTAAGCAAGGGAGTAAAGTGATCTGATTTATGTTTTTGAAAGGCCACTCTGGAGATGTGTGCTATATTGGTTGTTACCCCCCACTCTGTTCAGCACACATAGCCTCAAGAATTTTCTGCCTGTGTAAAAATAGATGCTCCCTTTTTTTTCTCACTTGGCATTGTGAAGTTACCAAACAAAACAAAGTGAGATTAAACTGTAAAGGTGGCTTTGTATGTGGTCCTTTATCTCTCCTCTGAGTCCTTCAATTCATTTTATCAGTAATAGTTTAATTATATCAAGTCATTGACTGCAAGCTGAGGTAATTTTGATAGATCTGTTAAAAGATTAGACATCATTTAGCCTTGTTTGATGTTGCTAAGTGGTCAGAGCATTGGTCATGGGTTTGTTTCCAGGTCAAGGGCATGTACCTGTGTTGCAGGTTCAATCCTCAGCCCCGGTAGGGGCACTGGTGGGAAGCAACCAATTGATGTGTCTCTTTCACATCCATATTTCTCTCTCTCTCTCTCTCTCTCTCTCTCTCTCTCTCTCTCTCTCTCTCTCTCTCTCTCTCTCTTCCCCTCCCTCCCTCTTTTCCACTCTCTCGAAAACACAATTGTAAAAAAATCCTCAGGTGAGGATTAACCAAAAATAAAAAAGTAAAAAGAGCCGAAACCAGTTTGGCTCAGTGGATAGAGCGTCAGCCTGCGGACTGAAAGGTCCCAGGTTCGATTCCGGTCAAGGGCATGTACCTTGGTTGCAGGCAAATCCCCAGTGGGGGTTGTGCAGGAGGCAGCTGATCGATGTTTCTCTCTCATCGATGTTTCTAACTCTCTGTCCCTCTCCCTTCCTCTCTGTAAAATATCAATAAAATATATTTAAAAAAAAGTAAAAAGATTAGATGACATTTAAAAATAACCATGGTTATTTTAGAACGTGTCCAAGTGCAGAACTGGGTTGCTTAACAATTAGCTGCATCTTTCAACTCTTTAGAGATGCCTGAAATGTTCCATTCCCATGAAAATATAAAAGGAATGCAATTTTAAAGACATCTTTTCTTTTTACCTGTCTCCAGTTATTACTAATTAATTTTCTTGTTTAAAAACATTGCAAATAAAAATCAATTTAAGTGTGAATTATAACTAGAAATACTATCTCCGAGGTTGTCAAATTACGTTCTTCACAGACCCATGAACATTTTTCCAGTACTCCGTTTGCTAATGTAGATCTAGTTCCAGGAGGACTTTTGTTACTTCTCCATTTAGTCCTCGCATATTGACTCAGGTGTCTTGGCTAATTCTGGCTCATTCTGTAACAGCTGCATCCCAAGAGTTTTCCTCAGTCTCCTGAAGCTTGTACTCTGCTATCTTCTGCACTTGGGTTCTTACTTACATCTTTACTTACTCGCATAATTTGTAAATGTCTAATCTCAGAGAAAGCTATGCCCCTATCCCTCTGTAAGTCCTGAATTAAAAAAAAAAAAATCCTTGCTGGCTATGATGAGTTTAGTTTAGGAATTTTGATTAATAGCAAAAATCAAATCAATTCGAAAAGACTTGATTATTTTGAACTAAAATTGTGGAATATGCAAAAAAGTGGTCTAATCACACAGCACAAAGAGTTTAAGGGGTGAGGGTAAAAGGAAGGTGGCAAAGAAGATGAGTAGGCAGTGCTCACCCCAACTCTGTCTTGCTGTTCCATGTACTACTTCTTAGTACAACAGCAATAAGAGGACCTACAATTCTAAGGTGATGACAGCTATTCTTTTACATTGTTTTTTCTCAAGAAGCCCAGAAGTTTGGAATCTGATGTTTTCTAGAAACTCAGATAATAAGCTCTTTGGCATTGTGGATGGAATGTTTTTTAAGCAGTCTTTTGAGGCCATGGCATTTATCAGTGATTTGTTGGTAAAATCTTGCTAAAATATTACATTCCCCAGGACACCCAGACTGAAACACCCTATTTAAAATTGCAATACTCCAGATCCCTATGCCTGCTCTTCTTTTCTTTTTCTTAGAACCTGTCACCCTCTAATATGCTATGCTACATATTTATTATGTTCACTATCTTTATCTTTTTCCTCTTCTATAGTTGGAACCTCAAGACTACAGGGATATTTGTTTTGTTGATTCGCATATCCTAAGCACTTCCTTAGAACAGTACCTGGCACATAATAAATACTTAATAAATATTTGTTGAATGAATGAATGATGTTTTACAGCAAGAAGCTCCAAAGGTTATTTATTATTTGGGGTATCTAATCAATTTCGTTTTTTAGACAGTCTTTACTTGTCAACATCTTCATGATGTAATATGTACTCTATCTACATCTATGATAAGTTTTAGTACATTTTCTTACCAACTATGGACATTTTAGTTTTACTCTCAAACTAACAAAAGCCACAAAACTGGCATTATCTTCTTGAAAGAAAAATTATATCACTTTCTATTATATACCACTTTCTATTTTGTTTTAGTTGACCATCCCCTCTATTCTTGAATTTATGATAGCACTGACACTTAGTAGATACCAATTTAGTACTTCTTGACTAACTGTAAAGTGCCATAAGAATTTCTATCTTATAACTATTACAATTTAAAAATGTAAGCTGTTATAATTCTGTTATTGACAGTGACAGCACCTCAGAATTTATTCTCATGTAATGCAAGTTGCTCCCTGGCCTGCTAAAAAATGTTATCTCCTTACGGTTTTTTCCAGCCTCCAGTTCTTTCCCTCTTTAGACTATCCTAAACATTCCATCATACTTTCTGTCTTAAATTCCAGCTTTGACCATCCATGCTAATATCAAAGATTTTCAGTAGTTTCCACGGTATATGTTACCAAGGACATTTTTTAAAGTTTCTCATTAAAGCCCTCTTTAATGGCCTCATATTACCTTCACAGCCTTGTGTCTTATTATTTTCATCTTCCAAGAAAATCAGGAGTGTTTCTGCCTTCCCCAGTGCTCTGGGTATTTCTAATTCTATAACTTGGCTCATGCTGATTCCTCTGACCAGGAATGTCCCATAGCCTGAATTTTATCTGTCAAGTTTTTGTCATCTTTCAAACCCAGATGAAAGGCCACCTCCTTTATGAAACTTTTTCTAATTTCTGTGATTGAATATGTTTCACCTTTCTCTACAATACTGCAACTTTTTTTTTTTATTTTGTAATATGTAGATCATTGTTGTTCCTTCTTTCTTAAAAAAATTTATGGTGATAACACAAGATCTACCCTATTTTTCCAGCTTCATTGAAGATTAAATTACAAATAAAATTGTAATATATTTAAAGTGTACACGCCCTAACCGGTTTGGCTCAGTGGCTAGAGCGTCGGCCTGGGGACTGAGGGGTCCCGGGTTCGATTCCGGTCAAGGGCATGTACCTTGGTTGCGGGCACATCCCCAGTGGGGGGTGTGCAGGAGGCAGCTGATCGATGTCTCTCTCTCATCGATGTTTCTAACTCTCTATCCCTCTTCCTTCCTCTCTGTGAAAAATCAATAAAATATATTTTAAAAAAATAAATAAATAAATAAAGTGTACAATGTGATGATTTGATATGCATATATATTGTGAAAGGATTCTCACATACATGTGATACCATGTAGTATTTGTCATTCTCTGTCTATTTTGTTCAGCATAATAACATCCTCCAGATATATCTATGTTGTCACAAAGGACAAGATTTCCTTCTATTTTGAGGCTGAAGATTACCTTGATAATCAAATGTTGTCCATCCTTTTATTTACCCTTATTGAAAATAAGTTAACTTTGAATTGGTGGAAGAAAATAGAGGTATTCATGAGTTATGCAGATTTGGAAGTGGCCTATGGAGAATGAGAAAAAGGGTTAACTAGGGATCTGAGAAGTCTCTTCATAGCAGTCTTGGGAATTGAGGTGGGTCATTATACATTTGTAATGTTGTTAAAGGATTAATAATAATAATAATAAAAGCAATGCTAAGCATTTTACAGTAATAATTTTACACTAAGATTTTACTTAATAGTCTCAGCTACCTCGGAGGCAAATGTTATTATTCCTATCTTATCTAATAAAAGAGTAATATGCAAATTAACCATCACTCTTCTGCACCCAAAAGGCACGTCCACCAGCCAATCAGGAGCAAGTATGCAAATTAACCCAACCAATATGGCTGTGGCCACGGAGAGAGCAGGAGGCTTGGGTTTCCCTGGCAATTGAGAAAGCCAAGCTTTCCGCACACCCTGGCCAGCCTAGGCCTCTACTCAAGGCTACAAAGTTTCAATTATAGAAGATAAATAAATCCCAACAAAAATGGCTGCAGCCACAGAGCAAGCAGGAGGCTTTGCTCTGCTCAAGGCTACAAAGTTCAATTATAGAAGATAAATAAATCCCAGATACCAGGGCTTCCACTTGGGTCGCTGGGGGGCATGGCCAGACTGCAAACTACCACAAGCCCCTCGCCCAGGCCACCCCATGCCCCAAGAGAACCCTCACCCTGATCCGGGACACCCCTCAGAGCAAACCAGCTGGCCCGCACCTGTGCACCAGGCCTCTATTCTCCTATCTAATAAAAGAGTAATATGCAAATTGACCATCACTTCAACACAAGGTGGCTGCCCCCATGTGGTCAAAGATGGCTGACCCCATGTGTACACAAGATGGCTGCCACAAGATGGCCAGCAGGGGAGGGCAGTTGGGAGGGACCAGGCCTGCAGGGGAGGGCAGTTAGTGGTGACCAGGCCTTCAGGGGAGGGCAGTTAGGGGCAAACAGGCTGGCAGGGGAGCAGTTAGGCATCAATCAGGCTGGCAGGAGAGTGGTTAGGGCAGCCTTGGGCAAACTACGGCCCGCGGGCCGGATCCGGCTGTTCTATCCGGTTCTCTTGCTCTCCCCTCCGCTCCTTTACTTTGAATTTATATTAGTTCACACAAACACTCCATCCATGCTTTTGTTCCGGCCCTCCGGTCCAGTTTAAGAACCCATTGTGGACCTCGAGTCAAAAAGTTGGCCCACTCCTGGATTAGGGGGTGATCAGACTGGCAGGCAGAAGCGGTTAGGGGCAATCAGGAAGGCAGGCAGGCGAGCAGTTGGGAGCCAGCAGTCCTGGATTGTGAGAGGGATGTCCAACGGCCCGTTTAGGCCCAATCCTACTGGGATCGGGCCTAAACGGGCAGTTGGACATCCCTTGAGGGGTCCCAGATTGGAGAGGGTGCAGGCTGGGCTGAGGGACACACACCCCTCGTGCACGAATTTCATGCATTGAGCCTCTAGTTTCATACATAAAGAAGTAACTGAGGCTTAATGACTTATTCAAGTTTACACAGCTAATGAATGGCAGTCAAAATGACCAGTCAGGTCTTTTAGCTCCACACTTAGAGCATTTAACAACCATACTAGCCTATCTTAAGAGGAACTGACCTTAACAGGTTTGAGGTATCCTTTAGTTCAAATGTAAAATTACTCAGCCAGAGGACAAGCCCCCTCTTTCTTTGGACTTTAGCTCTCTTGCATGTAAAATGTAAATGGCCATATAGAAGGTGGGAGAAGTGGAAAGATCTTAGTTGATCTACAAGGTCCCTTGAGCTCGACCTTCTAAGATTCAAAACCTATAGCAAATACACTCAAACAGAGCTTCTACTTGGAATTATAGAATGAAACATAGAACAGCCTGTGTGGAATGCTTCTGGTGCTTTGAATATATACAGGGTTATTTGTAATTTTTCTAATTCAACCTAAGAGTCTAGTTATTTATTTATTTATTTTAATTAATTTCTTTATTGATTAAGGTATCACATATTTGTCCTCATCCCCCCGTTCCCATCCCAAACCCCTCCCCACATATGCCCCCAACCCCTGTTGTCCATGACAACTGTTTAGGCTTATATGCATGCATACAAGTCCTTTGGTTGATCTCTCCCCCTTACCCCCACCCTCCCCTACCTTTCCTCTGAGGTTTGACAGTCTGATTGATGCTTCCCTGTCTCCAGGTCTGTTTTTGTTCATCAGTTTATGTTGTTCATTATTTCCCCTAGATGAGTGAGATCATGTGATACTAGAAATACCCTTATAAGAACTGAAAATGAGACTAGCAATAATGGTTATGTTGAGAGGCAAATGAATCAGTCTGTAGTGAGTTTCTTTCTGGGCCAACAGTTCTTTTGAGTCCCAATTTTAATGTCAAACAATTCCTATGTGTACATGTCAGCAATGATATTTCAATTCTGGATAGTGGACAAATGGTGGTAATGCAGGTCCGACCCTCTCTGGTTTGGTCCTGGGCAACCTGCTGCAACGCACAGCTGCTGACTGCTAGTATGGCAAGGCATCGTCAGTGTCTTGCATCTCTGGACTGTTTCTCTTCTGTCTTCATGGCTGGAGCAGTCCTGTCAATTCCTTTCTGTTGCAGGAATCCACATGGTCTTGGAGGTGTTTTCTGATAATATACAAACATATTGTCGACCAAAAGTTAATAAAGGAATCTTTTCTATAAATTTGACTTGGGATCCTTTTCCATTTTTTGCCCAAACGATTTTCCTTTGGCTAGTTTTGACACCATGTGTGTTTTTCATGGGTGTCTTGCTGTTAGCATTACAAATGAAAGTTAATTTTCTAAAGTAAAAATTTTCTAGATGTAATTTACTTACAGGATATTTTTCGTTACATGATATTCTTCTACTATCCCCCCTTTTTTGATTTGAATATTAGGAGGCTTTTGGAAATTTTATAATGTAGTCTTGATAGCTCTTAAATTTTAATTTTTTGCACTAAAATATGTCTGTTTTAGGTTCATTACATCTTACACAATTTTACCATGAGATGAACTACCAATAAAAATTTTAGTTAACACTTTAGGAACAGCTTTTTGTCCAATACCATTAATTTTTCTAGAATATTCGCTTATTTCACTTAGCCAATTTAAATTAGTCTGAGAACTTGACTACTATTTTACTGTCAAATTTAATACTCTAACAACAATCTTATTTTACCCTGTAAATATTAGTGGAAAGGATTATTTGCCTTCTTGAGTAGGCCCTGAGCATTCCTGGTGCTAGGTTGGATTTAGATATCAAAAATCCACTACCCCACACCATGGGTACAAGACAACTCAAACCAGCCTTGTTGCAGTGAGAGGGCAGCTGCTGTCGGCCAAGTCTCTGTCTGTTACCTGGGTCCCAATTTGAGGTGGGCATGGGAAGCGAAGCAGCCATGGGGGCAGGAGACCTCCCTCAGAAGGGGTGAGGGTTCAGGCCCCTGCAAAGTTGGGGCAGTGAGGGTCTGTGCCCCACCTCTTTTGACCCCCAAGTTCTCTCCTGATGGCCCCTCTGCGACTGTGCCTGTCTTAGGTTGTTCCTTCCCTGAGGAATCTTACCCATCTCTGGCTAACCAGCCATCCTCCAGGGCCAAGCAGGGTGATGTGAGGTTCAGTTCTGTCTCCTTGGTAGCATATGCCCACGTGGCCTCCACGCCCAGTACCTGCCTTGGGATCCCCTCGCCTGTTGGCAGGGCCCCGGCACTGATCACATATCTTGGGGAACACAGGTTTCTTCTCCAGGGAGGGCCCAGCTCACCCCACTGGGCGAGAGACAGATCCATGGTACCAGCCACCACGAGGCTTCAACCTCAGCATGAACAGAAAGTACAGGCAACAGCTGTGGGCAGTTGGATTGTGAGAAGAGGGTCCCTCTTGGCCAAAAGGGCAAGAAGGGCCAATATAGAATGCTCAGGTGCCTTCCCAGGGGGCCCTCTACACAGTGGAAGGGATTAAATCCTTTCATGTCCTTTTTAAATTGCTGCCAGACATTCAAAGAATTAGTTTGTAAGTTTGTTTGGGATAATTGTACATTATGCTGTTGTAATTCTAAAATATCAAGAGATGTGTTACCTTTGTCTCCAAGCACCAAAAATATGATTTTTTATTGATTCCCAAGGGTGCGAAGTACTATTGTAGGTAATGGGAGTAATACAAATCTGGGAAAATTATAATGACATTGTAGAATAATATCATGTAAGGATATTCTTTGCTCTAGGCCATGGCAATTACATTTCAAACAGGTTGTCAATTTCTTTTTGTATAGACAAGGTCTTAGATACATTTTCTGCACCTCTCCCAGGAACAAGTAGTGATGGCCCCTTCCTCTGGTGTCCACACAAGCCAGAAACCTCTCTTTAATTTTACACACAAAGGAGCAGTGGTTTGATTTTTGTGTCATACAAAAGGAAAGCTGGGTGGCGACCCCTGTGTAATTATACTTCCTTGCCCCACCCATGGTCCTCCTGGATGACCAAGGTGTTTGGTATTATTGGTGACTGCATTAGGCCGGGGATCAGCCCACATAAGGGCTCTTACCCATGAAGGGTCAGGAACATAAGTCCAAAATACTTCCCCATTTTCCCCAGGTAATATTACCGTACAGCTGATGACTGCTAGCATGGCAAGAAAGACGTTCTCAGGCGTTCTTGGGGTTCTGGTTACCTCACAATTTTTTTTCTATTTTATTATTATTATTATTATTATTATTATTATTATATATTTTTTACATATGTGTCCTTATTTCCCCATTACCCTCCATCCCCCACTCATGCCCCACCCCCCTGTTGTCTGTGTCCATTGATTACACTCATATGTATGCACACAAGTCCCTTCGTTGATCTCTCCCCCTTACTCACACCAACCCCCTCTTTCCCTGAGGTTTGAGGTTCTGATGGACGTTTCTCAGTCTCTGGATCTGTTCTTGTTCATCAGTCTACGCCATTCATTATATTCCACAAATGAGTGAGATCATGTGATATTTGTCTTTCTCTGCCTGTCTTATTTCACTTAGCATAATCCTTTAGTTATGACAGCTAATATTTTCTTCTTAGCCAAATTTTATGATATATTATGCTTGGGGGAGATAGGGATTTCAAGTTTTCTGATTATCTACAAATTTTCCATTCTTTCTCCCTGATTTTTAGAATTTTGTGATCATGGTGGATAAAGTATACATTTTCTTGATCCCTTGTAGACTTCAATCAGAATTGTTAAATGGAATACTAAAAGTCACTATTTATCCTGATTGGAGAATAGGGCCCAGCCTGCCTACAGACAGCTCCTTGCTGTGTATTTCCCAATTCTAGCACATTTCCTGCTGGGACACCTGTTTTGAATCACAGACCTACTCACTCTGACCTCAGCATCTTTCATTTCTATAAATTTGGAACCAATCCTCAGAAAGAAAAATTCTCTATTGAGTTTAGGAATTTTCAATTACTGCAGTTGTTTCCTTTTAGAAGAAAAGTGCACTTTCTCTTGTGAGGGACTACATAGTTTTTCATCTCTAATTAGATGCATGATTAATTTTGTTTAAAGTTTGACTCTCAGAAAGCAGTTTGTGCTAATATTTATGTAAAGATGACAGGCTATGTGTCAGAAAATATACAAAATAATTTAAAAATACACTTTTGAGTATGTTACATTCAAATTTTCTAGGAGACTAATCTGTTATATTAAGCCAATATGCACCTTTTTTATATCTTTGTTGATATATAAACTATGATACTTAGCAACATTTTAGTGTTGTGGTGCTAACTCATCAAAAATAAATCTCAAAAGAAATTAGAACTCATCTGGACATAAATATAGTACTAAGGGTCTAAAGTCTGAGGTCTCTAAGCTTGGGACACTTGGCCTTATATAATTAAAAGAACCTAAGAATTTCTTAAGTTTTGCCTAAAATGAAACTCTACCCATTTTTTCTTCCATTTAGCATCTAGTTATTTCTCATTGATTGGCAAGGAGAAACTTTTAGCAAAAACAAACAAACAAAAAACAAACAAACAAAAAACAACCATAAAAATTCAATCCACACAAATATCCTGAATGCCTGTTTTCTGTGAGTACTGTGTATTATGGGAAATTTAAAAATGAAGTAACTGTGGCCTCTGCTCTTTAGGGAATAACAATTAAGTGGTAGGGACAGGTACAGACATAAATAGTTTGAACTCAGGATAGCTCCAATAAGTGCAGCAATTAGGATGTTGTGAAAATACTGGAATGTGAGAGATTAATGCTTTTAGAATATGAAAGGCTTCTTCTTCCTCATATTTTCACCCAGAAACTTCCTTAGGGTAACATTCCTGGCTTTTCTTCACTACTGGAGGAGTCATGTTTGTTGAGTTGGAAGAAAAAGCTCAGCTCAAGTCTTTTCTCTGTAATGTATCAAGTTTAGTGATAGAGGTCCCTGCCCTCATAAGTAGCCTGTGTTTATCCCTGTGTGCCTAGACCAGAGTGAGAAACTTAATTCAGGGCTTTGTATTAAGAGGCCTGTTTGGCTCTTACATTTAAGCCTTGATCTTCAACAATAGTGGGTTAATGATAATGTTGGCAAAGATCACAATATGGGGTATAAAAATATAAATACTTTCATCTTAAAACAAACACAATTTAATTGTAGAGAATATGTTAAGTCACTTCTCATTTTGTTTATCAGTTACTTGGAAAATTATATACTGTACTAGAGGCCCAGTGCACGATTGAAATTGCTCATGAGGAGGTGCCCTGTCTCCCACCATGCGAGGAGGCACCCTGTGGGCCGCCGCAGGAGTCAGGCTGGACTGCAGCCGTGGCGGCTGGGACCTGTGCCTGACTCATGCAGCATCTGGTCGCCGTGGGAGTCATGCCAGATGGCAGCCATGGGTGGCCAGTACCCATGCCTGACTTCTGCCCTAGGCACCCCCTGCCCCCCTGCCTGTGTCCACTCTGGGGCTGCCAGAGCTGCTGCGCCTGCTTGGGCAGGCCCCCATCTCTCTCTCCATCTCCACTCCGGGCCTTTCCTGTGCGCTTAACTTCCTTCTGTCTGGTCATTTCATTATGGCATCCCGGCCTAATTTGCATATTACCTCTTTATATATTAAGATTACCCAGCTTCTTGCTGATGTAATGTTGCATAACAAACAACTTCAAAATTCAGTTGCTTAGGACAATAAATGCTTATATTCATTGCTTACAAATCTGAGTGTTGGCCACAGCTATACTGTGCTTTGCTAGGCTAGGCACATCTTGAGATATTCTCATAGCAGAAGGCAGAAGTGCAAAGGGGGCAAACTGAAACTTGCAGTACGTCTTATAGTCTTTGTTCAGAGCTGGCATATCATCATCTCATTCTACATTTGATTCATTAAAGCAAGTATCATGGCCAATGGGGCAAAGAAGTATAATGTTTTCACAGTGAACCATGACAAAGATGGGAACAGAAGGAAAGATTATGATACAATTTCTCACATATACCTCTGGATTTCATGTAATTTTTTATACTATATAAGTTTTTTTGCTGATTTTAATGCTACTTTAGCATATAATGTATTTATTCCATTTTGTATTTTATATAACTCTAAAGATATTAACTCTTTTTTAAATTTAATTTTCTTCCACTGAGAGTCATTAAAAACCCTTCTAGGTGAATATAACTACCTAAACTATTCATTCAAACTATTCATAGTATTCATGCGAGTTATTATAATACTAAAGACCCAATGCACAAAATTCGTGCACTGGAGGTGGGTGTCCCTCAGCTCAGCTTGCATCCTCTCCAATCTGGGACCCCTCGGGGGATGTCTGACTGCTGGTTTAGGCCTGATCCCACAGGGACTGCTGCAACCGCTCACCTGCCTGCCAGCCTGATTACTCCCTAACCACTCCCCTGCCAGCCTAATGAATGCCTAACTGCTCCCCTACCAGCCTGATTGCCCCCAACTGCCCTCCCCTGCCGGCCCAATTGCTCCCAACTATCCTCTCTTGCTGGCCTGGTAACCCCCAACTGTTCTCCCCTGCTGGCCTGGTTGTCCCTAACTGTCCTCCCCTGCAGGCCTGGTCCCCCCAGCTACCCTCCCCTGCAGGCATGGTCTCCCCTAACTCCCCTCCCTGCAAGCCTTGTCACCCCTAACTGCCCATTTACCATTGCACCAAAAAAATTAACATACCTAGGAATAAACTTAACTAAAGACATAAAAGACCTATACTTGTAAAACTATAGGTCATTGAAAAAAGAGACTGAGGAAGACATGAACAAATAGAAGAATATACCATGTTCATGGATTGGTAGACTCAACATCATTAAAATGTCCATACTACCCAAAGCCATCTATAAATTTAACACAACTCCCATTAAAATAACAATGGCATACTTCAACGACCTAGAACAAATTCTCCAAAAATTCATCTGGAATAAAAAAAAAAGACCCGGAATAGCTGCAGCAATCTTGAGAAAGAAGAACTATGTAGGAGGGATCACAATACCAGATATCAAGCTGTACTACAAAGCCACTATTCTCAAAACTGCCTGGTACTGGCACAAGAACAGACATATAGACCAGTGAAATAGAACAGAGAAATCAGAAATCAACACAAGCCAATATGCTCAATTAATACTTGACAAAGGAGGCAAGAGCATACAATGGAGACAAGACGGTCTCTTTAATAAATGATGTTGAGAAAAATGGACAGATACTTGCAAAAAAATGAAATTAGACCACCAACTTACACCATACACAAAAATAAACTCAAAATGGATAAAGGACTTAAATGTAAGATGAGAAACCATAAAAATATTAGAAGAAGCCACAGCAAAAGAAACCATCAACAAAACAACAAGAAAGCCCACTGCATGGGAAAACATATTTGCCAATGTTATCTCCAATAAGGGTTTAACCTTCAACATTTACAAGGAACTCATACAACTTAACAAAAAGAAGATAAATAATCCAATCAAAAAATGGGCAAAGGACCTAAATAGACACTTTTTGAAAGAGGACATTCAGAAAGCCAAGAGACATATGAAAACATGATCAAAGTCACTAATCATCTGAGATATGCAAATCAAAACAACAATGAGGTACCATCTCATGCCTGTCAGAATGGCTATCATCAACATATCAACAAACGACAAGTGCTGGAGAGGATGCAGAGAAAAAGGAACCCTCATGCACTCCTAGTGGGAATGCAGACTGGTGCAGCCACTGTGGAAAACAGTATGGTTTTTTCTCAAAAAATTAAAAATGGAACTGCCATTTGACCCAGTAATACCACTTCTAGGAATATATCCCAAGAAATCAGAAACATCAATCAGAAAGGATATATGCATCCCTATATTCATAGCAGCACAATTTACAATAGCTAAGATTTGGGATCAGCCTAAATACCCATCAGCAGATGAATGGATTAGAAAACTGTGGTACATCTACACAATGGAATACTACGCTGCTGTATAAAAGAAGGAATTCTTACCATTTGCAACAACATGGATGGAAATGGAGAGCATTATGCTAAGTGAAATAAGCCAGTCAATGAAAGAAAAATACCACATGATGTCATTAATTTATGGATAATAAAGAACATTATAAACTGATGAACAAAAATAGATACAGAGGCAGAGCAGCATGGAACAGACTGTCAAACTACAGCAGAAAGACTGGGAAGAGTTGGGGGCTGGGAGGTAAGAGATCAACCAAAGGGCTTGTATGCATGCATATAAGCATAACCAATGGATGCAAGATACTGGGGGGGGGGGGGGGGGGGGTAGGGGAGGCCGGGGGAAGGTCAATGGGGGAAAAAAGGAGACATATGTACTACTCTTTGTAATACTTTAAGCAATTAAATTAAATTAAATTTAAAAATAAAATTAAAAAATAAAAGAGAGAATAAAAATCAACAATAAAAGGCTTTGAAACTTAAAAATAAAAAGACTTGTTGTCTTAAGCTAGGGCATATGACCACTATTTTTAAAGCTAGGAATAACAATAATTTTAAGCAGAGTACTGACAAGACTTAGGTTTGCTAAAGACCATTGTGATACATCTGTGTAGGATAGATTTTTGTGGGCCAGATGGGAAACTGGGAGACTTAGGCATGAAATGATGTCCTGGCCTAAATGGGTGGGTGGGAGGAGAGAAGATTCAAGAGGTATCAAGGTAGTAGAAGCTAAAGGGACTGATGATTGACCGAATATGGAAAAGAGAGAATTCAATGTGAGTTCTAACTTTCTTGCTTGAGCAGTTGTGGGTGTTGGCATCTTTACTGGGGAGGAGCTGGTTTGGGAAAAGGTGGTCAATTCTGCTTTGGGTATCTTTAATTTCTCAGTGGCATAGACTAATGAGGCTATCCAGGCAATGGTTAGCAACGAATTTTGGTATGTGAGGGAAGGTCAGAGCCAGATAGTAATTTGGGGATTTATCTGACTGTTCCTGGTTTTTATGGCAGAGATTTGGGCATGGTCATTCAGGTTGGGACTATAGAGAGTGAAGAAGATAAATTCTGGGCTAATGCCTCAAAAGGGTATTTCCAACTGGGTGAATCAACTACTCAGATTGGTTGACATGTAGCAAAGAATGGATAGAATGAAAAAATCACAGATGGGACCTATGATTTGAGATTGCTTAAGTTATCTTTCAAAGTAATCTCAGTGACTCAACCTTCCACGTTGGAGATGGGACTATTTGGGAGGTCTGGACAAGTGACATGGGCACCAAATGATTTTCATGGTCATCATGAAGTAGTCTTAATTTTTTAACTTACTACTAAAGGCCCGGTGCACAAAATTTGTGCACTGGGATGAAGTGTCCCTTAGCCCAGCCTACAACCTCTACAATCTAGGACATCACTCTCATAATCCAGGACTGCTGACTCCCAACTGCTCACCTGCCTGCCTGCCTGACTGCCCCTAACTGCTTCTGCCTGATGGCCTGATCACCCCCTAACCACTCCCCTGCCAGCCTGATTGATGCTTAACTGCTCCCCTGCTGGCCCAATTGCCCCCAACTGCCCTCCCCTGCTGCCCGGTCACCCCCAACTGCCCTCCCCTGCAAGCCTGGTTCCCCCCAACTGTCCTCCCCTGCAAGCCTGGTCCCCCCAACTGCCCTTCCCTGCTGACCTGGTCGCCCCTAACTTCCTTCCCCTGCTGGCCTGGTCACCCCTAACTACCCTCTCCTGCTAGCCTGGTCACTCCCAAATGCCTTCCCCTGCAGGCCTGGTCCCCCCCAACTGCCCTCTCCTGCCAGCTATCTTTTGGTGGCCATCTTTGACCACATGGGGGCGGCCATATTGTGTGAGGGTCAATTTTCATATTACCTCTTTATTATATAGGATATTTTATGAGTGGGAGAATATTAGAGTGTTGTAGGCTTAATGTACATCTGGATTTGGAATATTGTTGAGGATGGTCAGGACAAATTTCAAAATTTAAATCTTTGTTATTATTGAGTAGTAGCCATAGTGCTATCGTTCTTCAGCTCTGTACAAGCTGTCACAATCTTTTTTCCCCAGAGCATATGTGAAAGATAGAAAAGGAACTAGAATCTCTCTCCATCCCCATTTCATGCTACCCTCACCTTCATTTGGTATGTTCCAGAGTCACTGATCTTGCTTCATTTTCTTCAGCTCAGAACTTCTGCACATTCTGCCTGGAATCTTTACCCCAGTTTTTATTCATAACCGGCATGTCCCCATTCTTCAGGTTTTAGTCTATGTGCTACCTTCTTCCCTGATTATCAAATACAGGTTCATCGTCCCTCACCCTCCTCAGCAACCTGTCAGTTTGTCTACTTGCTTTCTATAAGTTCCTTACTAAACTTTAAATTTCAGAAGGTAATAATTCATATCTGTGTTGTTCTGTATCATATCCTGACAATAATAATGTGAAGATATTCCTAATTAATTCTAATTTGAATCACCCAATATACCAAGTGGTGGTATTAATATACCTCATTGATAAAGAAGAAATTTGAGGCCCAGAAAACTTAAGAAAGTTACCCAGAGTCACACAGATATTAAGTGCAGAGCTGCAGTTGACCCCAGGATTTCTGATTGACCCACCATTGCTGCTTTCATAGTATCATTGTCTTGAGAGCAGCATCACAATGTTACCTTTCTAAGGAGTAACCAAATAAACCATCTATTGTGAAGGCTTTCCCCCTGAGATAGTTCCTTTTATACCCCCTGAAATCTTAAGTGGGTCAATTAGCACTCAGTAGAGGGATGTTTTTGTTTTCCCTGTAAAAGCAAAAGGCTTAGAAGTGATGTCCTTCCCTGGGGGCATAATCATCCCTGGACAGTAGGTTCTGATGATGCCTGACTTTCTTTGTCCTACTGTGCCCAGAGAGAGGTGAATGCTTTTCAGCCTTTATGTTTTAAAGAATATGTAAGGGAAAAAGAACAATCTGGTGCCATAGAAGAGGTGGGTCATATTGAAAACAGTAACAGGGCATGTGAGGTTCTAAGCCAGTGTCATGGGCAGGGGGTTGACTTTGTAGTCTTCTCCCCATGGTAATTATTTCAAGGAGCTCAATCAAGCTTACTGCTGGCCCTGTGTAAATCAAAGGGAGTTAAGTAATTGCCAATTTCTCCCTTTAAGTTACTATCTTCCTGTCATTAAAGAACTTTGTAACACAGATACATAAGTGAAAATGCCAGCTCTGTATTTACTGTTCCTCCAATATTTACTTCTAAAGGAGGCAAGAAGGGGCCACCCTGACGAATCAGGATTTTAAAGAGTATTGACAGCCATCTAATTAGAATAAGATGAAACATAAATTGCTCTGGGTGAGGCTTATCTTCCTCCTCATTCCCCAGAACTCAGATTTTTTAAAAAATTAAAAACACTTCTGTCTTTTATATTTTGCTTTCATGCTATAAAAATGCACCCCGCTTTCTGATAATTTCTTCCTTGGTTATAGTTATAGTACAGAGAATACTTTTAATACTGTCAGCTCAGTTTGGACTCCAGAGAACACAGGGGAGAGGAAAATCCTTCAAGGGAAATTCTTCCCTATATCAAGAAAAATCACAGAACAACTCAGAGCTCACTGTTGTGCAAATGCCTCATCAAATTTTGCAGTCATGTTGATTAAATACTCATTTTTTTTTTTTTTTTGGTTTTTCCCTCTGCCTTGGTTCCATGCTTTAGAGGGACCCCTATGGCCCACTTTGGTTGTACTTCTCCATATGGTAAGGAATCTACAAAGCCATACGATATTCCCAACCAATGTTCCTCTGCCCCTGCTAGAACCCATTTCTTGGGCCTAAGCCAACCTTTTATCCAGGTACATTCTCTTGATGACAGACCATTTCACTATTGTGCTTACTTTTAGGCCTGAAAGTTGTGCAAGGGGTAATTGTTTATAAGATAGTTGTTTGTGAGGTGGGAGTAGAAATGTGGATGGAGCCTGAACACGTCCCTGTGCAGGTAATCAAAACCCCTGTCATATGGGACAGAGCCTGGGCTGAAAAGAGAAGTGCGGGTGGGCCAGGCACCAGGTTTCCCTCATTCTACCATATCCCAGCATGGAAATCTGAGCACTTCAAGAATTCTATATTTGTACCTCGCCTTCCACCTTGCTATAAAGATTTATTTTGTCAGTAAAAGGGAATGGACCATATTTTACTTAATAGTTTGTTAGTTTGACTTATGACCTTTACACATGTGGCATGTGGCCCTCCATTTATACTCATGCTCTGGGCCTTAGGACAAATCTGTATTGTACTATGCCCAGTCTTAATATATTCCCTAATCAAAACCCCAACTATATTATCACCTGCCTCAAAACTTTCAGTGATGACTACTACGGTTTCCTGGGAGGTAGGTAGCTCTGGTTGTTCATTTTTCTGGGTCAGATGAAGATGACAGTCAGGTGGATCCTGTCTTTCATCAGAAGAAGGGTCGGTCAGTCCAAGCTTGAGTTTGCAAGGGAGCAACTCGATGCTCAGAGCTCACTGGGAAAGCTGACAGGACAGAAGCCAGGGCAACTAGCAATTGGAGAGTCACACAGAGATGGTGGAATTTCATGCAGACCAGCGCCAGGAAATGAAAGGCAAATCTATGGTAAGTTGTGAAGAAATGTCCATGATGAAGTACAAGAGGAAGCAGGGCACACACCAAGGTAAAGAAGACTGTGTGCCTATGGTACTCGTGTAGATTTTCTCATAGCTACCAGGTACTGAAACTTGTCCTAGTGCAATCTATATAAGACACTTCTGGAAAGTCGGAGTGGACAATAGTTTAATAATTAGAAGCATTCAGCAATAGCTTCTAATGAGCAACTGAAAACAATAATAAATATAATATGTTTTTATGATCAATCTCTTATTGAATATCTTCAATGGCATTAACTTTGGGAAACAATCCGTTTAGACCAGAGAAAATGATAAGTGGGTAGAACTGAAGTTGGGGGAGGTGAACTAGGACAAGATGACCTCTCATAATCTTCTCTACATGTTTGAGGTTGAGTCGGGTGCTTGTGCTGGGAAAGATGGTGTTGGGCACAGCTCCATCTGCCAAAGCAGTGCAATTTTCAATATTCTTGTTCCAGATGTGCAAGGCTCAAAAGCTTCACAGAGGTTGAGCTTGACAGACAAAGGGATGATTTTAAAAACAGGGAATATGGAGGAATATATATTATAGGGAATGCCTGGAGTTTAAGATTAAAAAATATTGTATATTGGTACACAGTTGTTCTGGACTTCAAAAGCAGGCATTAAGGAGACTGGACAAAATCCAGATACTGGGCTGTCCTTTTGCACAAAATTATTTTCTCTCAAACTTATTGCTATGGGTTCTACCAGAGGGACATCCTGGTACTTTGGAAGAGATGTTGATGTCTTAAGAGGGGACAGGAGAAATGGGTGGTTTGTTTTTTGGCTTTTCCACACTTTTGTTTCTCTTTGTTTCTTTTCTTGGCTAGCAAAGGTTGTCAGTGTGCCCATTGAAGGCATTCTTCATATCTATCACTGTGGTTTTCAATTTTAGAGTTTTAATTTGATTGTTTCTTATGGTTTTCATCTCTATTGAAATACTCCAACTAATCTTGTATGGTGTTCATCTTTCCCATCAGGGTCTTTAATATAGTTATTTTAAATATCCTATCAGATTGTTTCAATATCGTTGTCATGTCTTTGATGGGTTGTTGATTTGCTTTGTCTCTTGGCAATGTATGTGTATGTGTCTTTTTTTCTTTTTTATATGCCTCACTAGAGGCCTGGTGCACGAAATCGTGCACTGCGGGGGTGGGTGTCCCTCAGCCCAACCTGCACCCTCTCCAATCTGGGACCCACAGGGATTGGGCCTAAACAGGCAGTCGGACATCCCTTTCACAATCTAGGACTGCTGGCTCCCAACTGCTCGCCTGCCTGCCTGATTGCCCCTAACTGCTTCTGCCTGCCAGCCTGATCACCCCCTAACCACTCCCCTGCCAGCCTGATCGATGCCTAACTGCTCCCCGGCCAGCCCGATCATCCCCAACTGCCCTCCCCTGACAACCCAGTCACCCCCAAATGCCCTCCTCTGCATATTCCCTCTTTATTAGATAGGATTTTTTCTTTAGCATATTGGACAGCCCTAACTGATTTGGATCAGTGGATGGAGCATCGGCCTGCAGACTCAAGGGTCCCAGGTTCAATTCTGGTCAAGGGCATGTACCTTGGTTGGGGGCACATACCCAGTGGGGAGTGTGCAGGAGGCAGCTAATGGATGTTTCTCTCTTATAGATGTTTCTAGCTCTCTATCCCTTTCCCTTCCTCTCTGTAAAAAATCAATAAAATATATATTTTTAAAAAAGAAACATTTAAGATTCCTCCATATCTGCCTGGCTAGTGTGACTCAGTGGTTGAAACCCCAGGCTGCCACCGCTGGAAGGGGATCGCGCCCCGACCAGGCTGAGACCCCAGCCCAGGCTGCCGCTGCTGGCCAGGGATCGCGCTGGGCACTGGTGCCTCCCAGCAGGACATCCCAGGCTGCCGCCGCTGGGTGGACTGAGGGACTCCGGCAGGGCTAAGAGGACTGTGTGCCACCATCTTGTGGCTATGGGCACCGCCATTTTTGTCACGGAGTGATGGTTAATTTGCATATTACTCTTTTATTACATAGGATAATTTTATATCTAAAACCAGCTACTTTGTATAAGGAAATGGAGACTGAAATACTAGTTTTAATGCCCGGAGATGGTAATACCTTTCCTTTGTCTTGTGTTCATTTAGTCAGGGGTTGGGCTAAGTTTGTGGTTATTTTATTGCTATAATCCCTTCCCATGCACTTCAGCCTTCAAATTCTTCCAGTGATCCCTTGTATTCAGGGTGGGACTGGTTTGCCAGACTTTTTCTTCAAATCTGTTTTACCCTCAGTGTTAGACCTTGTCTTTGTGCTGCACTTCAGGTCAGGACTTTCCCTTGTAATTCAGCAGTGTCCCACTGTTCCTCTTTTACTCTATGCTTATTATCATTATAGTGCAGTCTGGGTGTGGGTATCCATTTAAATTCTGTTTAATTCTGTTCAGTCTTAGACAAGCACTGTGTCCTGGGTTTCTATGCTTCTCGGTGCTCCTGTCTCTCTTTTAGCTATAGTTGTGGGCTAAGTATATATTCTTGCCCCTCTCAACAGATAGAATTTTTGTTGTTTCCTTTCTCAACAGTAGTGAGTTTTCACTAATGCCCTACAGTTCACAGTATATCCTTGCCCCACTAATAAAACCCTGAGTGCGAGAGGGTTGGGGAGGGAAGCACGGTGATGGGATTTTGTGCAATTTGTACAGCTGTTCTCCTCCCCCAGACCTGAATTATATGGGATCTTTCCTCAGGGCTTATTTACAAGTGGTCTGTGGAGAAAAATTCTGTAAGAGGTGATAATTCTGTTATAGCTGTATCCCCATGGGGCTCCACATTCTCTTGCTGGCCCATAACCATTGGCCACTATATCACTAATTATTCTAGCTGAAATTTTCCTATTGGGTCTGTCACAGATAAACAAGAGCTCCAGAATTTCTGAAGGCATCTGTTTCTTCTTATATTTTGACATAATTGGATTACCTGTCACTTCAGCTATCTCATTATTTCAAAATATTGTATGAATAGGCAGTTGGATGTGTGTGTGTGTGTGTGTGTGTGTGTGTGTGTGTGTGTGTTTATTAAGAGTAGGAGTGTGAGGGGGTAAAAGATCAACCAAAGGACTTGTATGCAAGCATGTGAGCATAACCAATGGACATAAACGGGTGTGTGTGTGTGTGTGTGTGTGTGTGTGTGTGTGTGTGCATGTGCTGGGGGTGGGGACTGCTGGGGAGAAGTCAATGGGGGAAAAAGGGAGACTTATGTAATACTTTAAACAATAAAGCATTTAAATAAAAGAAAGAATTAGAGTAATACTCTTTTTAATTTCTCACATTCTTGACTGCAAATGCCTTTTTGATCTTTTAAAGTAAAAGCAAATTTGAATCTTTACGTAAACTTTGTTTAAATGCTCTAAATTAAGCACTTTAAAAATGCACAAATTATATTGCCTTTACCTATTCTATAAATAACTTCTTTGTGATTTCAGATTAATCAAAACATGCCATTGATTTACAAATCAAGAAAGTGAGTTTCAGAGAAATTTAATATTTTTCTGAAGTTCTCTGAGTAAGACACAGCCAGAGGTGGGATTAAACTCACTTTTTTATTGTGGTAAAATATACATATATAAAATTTACCATTTTAACCTTTTTTTTAAGTGGACAATTCAATGGCATTAAATACATTCACAATGTGCCCTAGCTGGTTTGGCTCAGTGGATAGAGCGTTGGCCTGTGGACTGAAGGGTCACAGGTTTGATTCCAGTCAAGGGCATGTACCTTGGTTGCAGGCACATCCCCAGTAGGAGGTGTGCAGGAGGCAGCTGATTGATGTTTCTCTTTCATCGATGTTTCTAACTCTCTATCCCACTCCCTTCCTCTCTGTAAAAAAATCAACAAAATATATTTAAAAAAATAAAAAATATATAAATACATTCACAATGTTGTGCAACCATCATTATCTATCTTCAGAATGCTTTCATCCTCCAATCAGAAACTTTGCATCCATTAAACACTTGGGCCTAAATGGGCAGTCGGACATCCCTCTCACAATCCAGGACTGCTGACTCCCAACCGCTTGCCTGCCTGCCTGCCTGATTGCCCCTAACTGCTTCTGCCTGCCAGCCTGATCACCCCCTATCCACTCCCCTGCCATCGTGATCGACGCCTCACTACTCCCCTGCCGGCCCAATTGGCCCTAACTGCCCTCACCTGTTGGCCCAGTCACCCCTAACTGCCCTCCCTTGCCAGCCTGGTCACCCCTAACTGCCCTCCCCCACAGGCCTGGTCCCCCCCAACTGCCCTCCCCTGTAGGCCTTGTCCCTCCCAACTTCCCTACCTTGTAGGCCTGGTTCCCCCCAACTGCCCTCCCCTGCCAGCCTGATTTCCCCTAACTGCCCTCCCCTGCAGGCCTGGTTGCCCCTAACTGCCCTCCCCTTCTGGGCCAGTCACCCCTACTGCCCTCCCCTGCAGGCCTGGTTCCCCCAACTGCCCTCCTCTGCTGGCCCAGTCACCCCTAACTGCCCTCCTCTGCAGGCCTGATTGCTCCTAACTGCCCTCCCCTGCAGGTCTGGTTGCCCCCAACTGCCCTCTTCTGCAGGCCTGGGTCCCCCCTAACTCCCCTCCCCTGCAGGCTTGGGTCCCCCCCAACTGCCTTCTCCTGCTGGCCTGGTCCCCACCAACTGCCCTCCCTTGCAGGCCTGGTCCCTTCCAACTTCCTTCCCCTGCCGGCCATCTTGTGGTGGCCATCTTGTGTCCACATGGGGGCGGCCATCTTGTGTGTTGGAGTGATGGTCAATTTGCATACTACCCTTTTATTAGATAGGATAGTTCTTACTCCCATAACCCCTGACTCCTGATAACCACTGTCCTATTTCCTGTGTATATAAATTTATCTATTCTAGATACCTCATATAAATGGAATAATACAATATTTTTACTTTTTTTGTCTGCTTTATTTCACTTAGCATAATATACTCATTATTCACCCATGTTGTAGCATGTATCAGAAATTCCTGCCCTTTTAAGACTGAATCAACCATTGTATGTTTACACCACATTTTCTTTATTCATTCATCCACCAATAGAGGCTTGGGTTGCTTCCACCTTTTGATTATTGTGAACTAGAGGCCCAGTGCACGAAATTCGTGCACAGGTAGGGTCCCTAGTGGCTGCCGATTCCTGGCCTGGGCCTTTCTTCGTTCTGTGCCACCCCCTGGTGGTCAGCACATGTCATTGCGAGCTATTGAACTCTGTCGAACTCCTGAGGGGACACTTTGCATGTTAGGCTTTTATATATATAGATAATGATATTATGAAGATTGGTGTTCAAGTATCTGTTTCAGTCCTTGATTTTAATTATTGGAGGTATGTACCCAAAAGTAGAATTTCTGGATCATATGGTAATTGTACATTTAACGTTTTGAGGAACCTCCAACTTTCCCACAGTGGCTGTACCCATTTTACATTCTCACCAGCAATGCACAAAGGTTCTAATTTATCCACAACCTCTCCAACATTTTAAAGTTCCTGTTTTTAAAAAATTATAGCTATTTTAAAAGCAGTTACATCTACTTTACCTGATTCCCAATATAGATCTGCTTTCCTAGAATTCCATATAATGCTATCAACCTGGCAAGTTACAACAAAGATTGTCATGACAATGAATGTGATGAGGTTATCTTTCGTTACAGGGAACTTATAGCAGGGACATAATAGAATTTTTTATTACTTTCCGAAGAAACTTGAGGTCAAAACAGATCCAAACTTCCCCGAGTTGAAGGCCATTCCTTAGCAGTTAAAAAGAATTAAAAAATGAAGAAAAAAAGGAAAAACAAAAGGTCATCTCTTAAGCATTCCAGTCAGAAGTTGTTCCTGATGATCCTGCTGGCCTGCTGGCTTTCTTTGTTATACAGCTAGTAACTATGTGACTTTGGCAACTTACATAACTTCTCTGTATTTCTGTTTCCTTTTATGAAAATAGGAGTAATAATGTCTTCCATAATAGGATTGTCATGAGGATAGCATGATTATATAATTTTGTACAACACTGTTTGGCCTAGGCTAAAAGTTCCATCAATGGTATACATCCTTTTAGCATTTCTCTCCAGCAAAGTGTAATAATAATGATAATGATAATGTAAAAAGCCTTAGAAAAGCTGAGTGGGGCTCTGGCAAGTGTTTCTCAGTGGTTAGAGTGTTAGCCAATGCACTGAAGGGTTGCAAGTTTGATTCCTGGTCAAGGCCACATACCTGGGTTGCAGATTTAATCCTCAGCATGGAGGAGGCAACCAATCAATGTGTTTCTCTCACACCTCTCTCTCTCTTCACCTCCCTTCTTCCCTTTCACTTTCTCTAAAAATCAATGGAAAAAATATCCTCAGGTGAAGAAAAAAAAGCCTACTGGGAATATTGAAAATTATGATAAATTAACTTGGACTAGAATTTCTCATTTATACTTTTTCTATTCCTCCTTCAGGAACCAGAGTTATTCCTAGAGTTGAAACAGGCTCAGTGGATCTCAGGTAGAGTGCATCTGTCCTGACTTTGACATTTATTAAAAATATGTTGTAGTTTTATTTTTTTAATTCAGAAAAAAAGAGGAAAAAAAACCACTTAAGGCATTCTACCTAGCAGAAGCTACTGTGATATGCATGGCAAGAGTGATGTTCTAAATTGTCATATGTGGGTAACTGAAAAGGAATCAAACAACTTATCTAGTTGTTTTTGTTTTTTTCTTTGATTTTACATAATCCCTTGTGAACTTGATTCTGCTGGTTAAGAGCTTTAAGTAAGAAAAAGAAAAGTTTGATTCCATAGTTTAATGGGAGAGGTACTTTTTTTCTATAAGCATTATCTTTATATATTTAAACAGATAACTTTTCAGCTTTTTCATTTTACTCCACGATTTAATGGTAATATTGCTTTAGTGGTTTATGTCTCAGTTTTCTATTTTAACCAAAGTAATATAAGATGTTGTTTTTTGCCTGCTTCACATACCCTTGCACTCGCCACCTACTTACTCATCATCGTTCTTCCCTGTATTTGACAGGGTCCAGCAGGAAACATGTGTCCTACTTGATAGAGAATAATTTAAGAATGGTTTAATAATCAGACTACTTACAAAGACATTTGCCAGGTGTAGGGAATCCCACGGAATAGTGGATCACCTTGTGCTAGTAACAGAGGGGATGCAGTAAGGCGGAAAGGGAGTAGCTCCTGGAATGCCAATAAGCCCAGTGTGAAGAGGACTTTGAAGATGTGCTAAGCATCACAAGGTGGGGGAGGCAACCAGCCAGAAGTGACCTCATATGGAGGGAGCTAGGGGACTAAATATTCCCACTTTTCTCTCTTTCCTCCTATCAATCCCCTGCCAGGACTTTCTGTTGACTGATCCTAAGGGCAACCTGAAGGCATGGGAGCCTGATGATGCAGTCCCTACAGGTCAGCCTTAGCTGGTAGAGTAGGTTTGCAGGAAATGCAGAGGTTATCCATATACTACCTATCCTTTCTTCCTTCTCTTCCATATCTGAGGCAATAATTTAATACCTGAAGTCCACCATTCTCCATTAACCATCTTTTCCCCTTCCTATCATCAAACTGTTTCTTTCTACCAACTTGTTCCCATCACTGGATATTTTCACTCCATTTTTTTTTTAACATGCAAAAACAACAATAAATAAACCTTTCTTCTTTGCTTTGTGTCCTTTTAGTTTTTTGGACTTTTTTTTTTTTGGAAGGGAGAGGGAGAGAGAGAAACATCAATGTGATAGCAGAACATTGATCAGCTGCCTCCTGCATGCCCCCCCCCCCCCCCCGCCCCACCTGAAATTGAGCCCACAACCCAGCATGTGCCCTGTCTGGAAATCAAACCAGCAACCTTTTGGTGCTTGGGATGATGCCCAACTAACTGAGCCTCACTGGCCAGGGCTCTTTTTAGTTTTCTTAAATAAATGATAGAGAAGACCTGAGGATTGAGGTGATGGTAGCCAGGTGAAGAGTGCATTTCAGGCAGGGAAATCAAAAGCCTCAGCAAAATTCCTTACGAGGAATAAGCAAAGGTCAGTGTGGTTGAAGTCTGGTGAAAAAGGCACCAAAAGAGGCTGAAAGACTAGCCTGGAGCCAATTCATGCAGGATTCTACAAGTTCCAGAAAGGATTTCAGATCATATCCTGAGAACAAGAGGAGGCTGATCCAGTCACTACTGCTGTATAACAAATCATCACAAAATTTAGTGGTATAAGAACAGCCATTTAGTTTTGTTCAGATGTTGTCTGTGGTTACAGTCAGCTAAAGTCTGAACATGGATGGTCAAAATGTTTCACTCATGGTTATTTTTCTTGTCTGAGGAAAAATATTTTTAAAAAAACCACATTACTAAAAGCAACGTCAAAGGGCTTATTGCCTATGTTCTTCTCTAAGATTTATATGGTTCCAGATTTATATGTAAATCCTTAATCCAGTTTGAGTTTATTTCTTTGTATGGCATAAGAAAGTGGTCTAGTTTCTTTTCTCTCTTTTTTTTTTTTTTTTTGCATGTATCTGTCCAGTTTTCCCAACACCATTTATTGAAGAAAGTGTCTTTATCCAATTGGATATTTTTGCCTACCTTGTCATAGATTAATTGATGATATAGGTGGGATATTATTTCTGGGATTGCAATTCTGTTCAATTGATTTATGTGTCTGACTTTATGTCAGTACCATGCTGTTTTGATTACTGTAGCTTTGTAGTATAGTTTGATATCAGGTAGCATAATACCTCCATAGTTTGATATCAGGTAGCATAATACCTCCAGTTTTGTTCTTTCTCATGATTGCTTTGGTTATTTAGAGTATTTTGTGATTCCACACAAATTTTGGGGTATTTGTTCTAGTTATGTAAAAAAAATACCATTGGTATTTTGATGAGGAGTCTATTGAATCTGTAGATTGCTTTTGGTAGTATGGACATTTTATTGATGCTGATTCTTCTTATCCATGAGCACAGTATGCTTCCATTTATTTATATCATCTTTATTTTCTTTCTTAAATGTCTTATCATTTTCCAAGGTTTTTCACTTCCTTGGTTAAATTTATTTCTAGGTATTTTATTATTTTTTATTCAATTGTAAGTGAGATTGTTTTCTTAATTTATCTTTCTGATAGTTTGTTGTTGGTGTATAAAAATTTGCATCCTGTTACTTCACTGAATTCATTTATCAGTTCTAAGAGATTAATTTTGGACTAATTAGGATTATAGTATTATGTTATCTGGAAATAATGACAGTTTAATTCTCTCTTTGCATTTTGGATGCTTTATATTTATCTTTTCTTCTTCTTCTTCCTCCTCCTCCTCCTCCTCCTCCTCCTCCTCCTCCTCCTCCTCCTCTTCCTCCTCCTCCTCCTCCTTCTTCTTCTTCTTCTCCTGATTGCTGTGCCTAAGATTTCCAATAATATGTTGAATAAAAATGGTAAAAGTGGACATTTAATGTATTGCTGAGTTTGATTTAATAATCATTTGTTTAGGATTTCTGCATCTATATTTGTCAGGGATATTGGCGTATACTTTTTTTTTTTTTAATACAATGTCTTTCTGGTTTTGAAATCAAGGTAATTCTGGCTTGTAAAATGACCTTTCCTCTTCAATTTTTTGGAATAGCTTGAGAAAGATAGCTGTCAATTCTTCTCTAAGTCTTTGGTAAAATTTACCTGTAAAGCTGTCAGGTCCAGCTGAAACCGGTTTGGCTCAGTGGATAGAGCGTCGGCCTATGGACTGAAGGGTCCCGGGTTCGATTCTGGTCAAGGGCATGTACCTTGGTTGCGGGCACGTCCCCAGTGAGGGGTGTGCAGGAGGCAGCTGATCGATGTTTCTAACTCTCTATCCCTCTCCCTTCCTCTCTGTAAAAAATCAATAAAATATGTTTGTTTGTTTTTTTAAAAAAGCTGTCAGGTCCAGAAATTTTGTTAGTTGGGAGTTTATTATTTCATTAGGCATTATAGGTCTGTTAAATTTTCTTCTTTTTTCTTGAATGAGTCTTGGAAGATAGTATGTTTCTAAGAATTTATTAACATGGAGAAAGTCAGAGTAAGTCAGAAGGAGACAAAAGGCAGCCAATGTTTTTGTCTTATTTGAAGGAAAAATAGAAACTATAAAAATTTTTTTACATTGATATAAAACTTTAAATAAAATAGACCTTTTTATAACTCAGAGGTGATAATCACCAGAAAATTGAATGTGTAACTTTTTTAAAAATGTCAATAACAAATCAGGAAGAGACAAAAAGACAGAATGGCAAATAAAAAATATTAAATAGATTGTCAGAAACAAATCCTTATGTGACAATATTTTCATTAAATTAATGGGGTGTAAAATTAACAATCAAAATATTGATACTGTCAGATCATAAAAGCAAATGTCTGCAAGCAAGATCCAGCAATATGTTGCTATAGGCAACACAGTACATAAGTTTGAAACTGAAAGGGTGGTAATATATATTCTTACCATGTAAGCAATAAAATAAAAAACCATGGAGTGGACATTTTAAAAGCTGAGAAAGTATAATGGAAGGTAAAAATGACATAGGCGGGCAAAATGGTATGGTAATATCAATATAAAATATCTCAGAGGGAGGAAGGTGAGGGGATGAGAAAAGATTAACCAAAGAACATATATGTACAGTCCATAGACACAGCCAATAGTGTGGTAAAGGCCTAGGGAAGGTGGGGACTGGGTGAAGGGGGGAAAAATAGGGAAATGGGAGACATCTGTAATATTGTCAACAACAAAAAATAAATAATTTATAACAAATTGAACATGTAATCACATAATGATGTAGCCTTTAAACATATAAAGCATCTAATTCTAGAGGTAGGTAGAGAAACAGATATTAATAATGTCAGTGAGAGTTTTTGTAAAAAATGCATCTGTTTTAGGAACTGAAAGACAAAGTAAAAATGAAGTAGAATATTTGACGTAAAAATATATACAATTTTATAACTTGAGTTTTCCAACCAGAAGTTTATAAATAAATACACATTACTTTTGAGAGCCACATGATCTTATATTTAAAAATATATGCTAAGCCACAAAATAAATTTCAAAACATTGGCATCATACCAATAATGTCCTCTGACCACAGCAGAGTATACTCAATAATAAAAGGGTAGCTCAAAAAGTCTATTCCTCTATATCTTGAAAAGTATTACTAAATAATTCTTATGTGAAAGAGGAAAGTATAAAATGTTTAGAGCTGTTTAATGTTAAAATTTGTGGAACAGAGTAATGACTATTTGAAACTTGGATTATGTTCTTACTAGTAGATAATAAGAAAGAAACTACAACCACATTTAAGAAGCTAGTAAAAGGATGACAGTGTAAATTAAGTTAATAAGAAAGAAAGATAAAAACAATGATAAAGGCAGAAATTAACAAATTATAGAAAAACAACAATAACAAAAAACAGGAAAACTTGATACAAAAGCTGATTTATTGAAAAGAGTAATAAGATTTCTGGTAAGACTAATTATAAAATGGAAAACAAAAATTAAGTGAAAAGGGGTATAACTACATTTATGATGATTTTATAAATAATTAAAGAATATTTTGAAAAAAAAGTGCCATGAAATTGAAAAACCCAGAGTAAATATATAAATTTCATAACATGTCAGATTTGACAGAGGAAGAAATGGAAACTATATATTAAATTGTAATAGCAGAAATTAAATGATAATACTTTATTCTCTGTCAAATATTCCTCATCAATCATTTCTTGGTCCAAATAGTTTTTCTGACTCATTCTATAAACTTCAAAGAAAAAATTGTTTGTTTTTTTGTAGATTGCCTCAAAGAATAGGAAAAAATGCTTAACTCATTTTATTTTTTACTTTTTTAATAATTTATTTTTAAATTACAATTGACATACAATGTTATATTAGTTTCAACATAGTAACTAGACATTTATATACTTTACAAAGTGATCTACTTCATTTTATGAGACTAGTACAACTTGATACTAAAAGACAGTTTTATAAAAACAACTCATAGCCCTAACTGGTTTGGCTCAGTGGATAGAGTGTTGGCCTGCAGACTGAAGGGTCCCAGGTTTGATTCTAGTCAACGGCATGTACCTTGGTTGAGGATACATCCCCAGTAGGAGGTGTGCAGGAGGCGGCTGATCGATGATTCTCTCTCATCGATGTTTCTAACTCTCTATTCTCTCTCCCTTCCTCTCTGTAAAAAAAAAAAAAAAAAAAAAAAAAAAAAAAATATATATATATATATATATATGTTAAAAAGAAACAAACGTCATAGATACAGACAACAGTATAGTGATTACCAGAGGAAATGGGGGTTGTGGGAGATTAGAAAAGGGTAAAGGGGGTATCAATGGTGATGGAATGAAACGACTTCAGGTGGTGAACACACAATACAATATACATACATGATGTGTTATAGAAATGTACACTTACCTATATAATGTTATTAACCAATGTCACCCCAATAAATTCAATAAAGAGTAAAAAAAGAAAAGATAATTTTAGGTTAATATCACTTAGAAGCAGGTACAAATTTTTCTAAGTAAAGATAGTATCTTTCTAAATCATATACTTTGCTTAAATTAATGTATCATAACAATGATTCTTTCAAAAAGATGATGGTTGAATATCAGAAATGTCTATCAGCCTGATTCACCACATTAATAGACTAAAAAGTAAACTCACTGATGCAGAAAAAAACACTTGCTAGTGTTCAACACACATTTACTATGAAAACTCCCAGATAACTAGGAATATAAAGAAACTACCTTAATTTAGTAGTGGCTATCACTCAAACCACAAAGCACACATAGTGATTCTTTATAAAATTTAGATTTTTATGTATAATTTCAGTTTTAAAAAAAAGTATGTCTGCTATCACTGCTACAGTTCAGCATGGAACTAGAGGTCCCAACTAATTAAAAAAAAATTTAAAGCCATAAGATTTAGAAAGAAGTAGATAGAATTATTATTTACAGGTGATATCTTTAACATATAAAACCCTGAAAGAATCCATTCAGCTAATAAGAAGTTCCCAAAGGGTTTTTTAATACAATAACAATATGTAACATTATTAGTGTTTTCCTAGACCAGTAGTAACTAGTGTACTTAAAAAACATAAGATGCAATTTACAATAACAATATCAACCACAAAATATCTTATAAATTGTCTAGGAATTACAAAAAATAATAAAGCATACAAAGTCTTTTAGGGAGAAAATTTTAAAAATCTATTACAGATTATTGTCAGCTTGAAAAAAACAACAACAATAACTAACATTGTAAAGGTATTGTCCTCACTTTAATCTATACCAGGTATTAGCAAACTAAAACCTGCAGATCACATCCAGTATAATTTCTCCTTTTGTAAGTAAAGTTTTATTGGAAAATACTCATATTCTTTGTTTATACATACGGTAGGTGGCTTTTGTTCCACAACCGCAGAGGTGAGTATTTGCAATACAGACTGTACGGTCTGCAAAGCCTAAAATAGTTACTATTTGACTTTTACAGAAAAAATTTGCACCCCTGATTTATCTATTTAATGCTATTCCATGAAAAATGACCTCAATATTTCCTGGGTAAATAGACAAATTTACTTTGAAGTTCGCTGAAGACTAAATTCATGAATAAATATAATTCTGAGAAAGACATTAGAAGAAAAGCTATTTTAATTAAAACAATGTTACTGTGTTGAAACAGACAAAAAGATGAATGTTACACAATAGATGCAGGCCCAAGTATAATGGAAACTTGTTATAAGATAGATGTGTCATCACAGATAGTGGGGAAAGATGGAAACTTTATAAATTGTTTTGTTAAAGGTGACTCATTGTATGAATAAAAAGTAAGGTTGAATCTCTTTCTCACAATCTTATGCCACGCATAAAGATAAACTGCAAAGTAAACTAAAATATGAAAAGTAAAACTGCAAAGTCAAATAAAAAAAAAAACAACAGAATATTTCTGTGACTTTAAGATGGTGTACAACTTTTGAAATAAGACTCTCAAAGTGGAAAGTAAAAAATACAAGGTAAAGGGGAGATTGATGGATTTGTCTATATTTTTATATATAAATTCTGTATGATAAAACATACCATGATAAACTGCAAGAAGGTTTTTGCAATATCTATAATCAACAAAGAATTTATAGCTGGAAAAAATAAAAGCAATATCTATAAATTTGCAAGAAAAATGTAAGAAAAGTAAAAGTAAAAATGACAAAGGAATCAAATAATAATCTTCATAAGGGGAAACTAAAAAGACCAAGTATATGATAAATATTCATTTCCAATAGAAATCAGTAAAATCAAATTCAGTGAGATACTGTATACTTTACACCCAAAAATGAATTATGTGGATGATAATCAAGTGCTGAATAGAATATGGGGAAAGAGGAACCACTATGGTCTGCTGGGTGGATTGTCAGCTGGTGCATCCCTTTAACAAAGCAAGGTAGTTATACTTATTTATTTATTTTTCTTAATCCTTACCTGAGAATATTTTTCCACTGATTTTTAGAGAGAATGGAGAGAGAGGGAAAGACAGAGAGAAACATCAATGTTAGAGAAACATATCAATTGGTTGCCTCCTGCACAAGCCGGGATCTGGGCTGGGGAAGAGCCTGCAACCAAGGTACATGCCCTTGACTGGAATTGAACCCAGGACCCTTTGGTCTTCAAACAGACACTCTATCCACTGAGCCAAACCAGCTAGGGCCAAAGTAGCTATACTTAATGATTCACTCTCCCTGTAATTTTACATCAAGTTAAATACCAAAGAGAAGTTCTTGTGCAAGTGTTGGGAATATAAAGTTATTCATTTCATCATGGTTTGTGATAGCAAAGTTGAAGTGACTTCACTAGAAGAAATGATAATAAAAGGTGTTTTTTACAGAGAATGGAAATCCTACATCAGCTGTAAGAAACGGATTAGCTCTACATTTACCAAAACAAATATATTCCACATAGGTTTAAATATAATAAGAGTGACAGCACTGGTTCATTTTGAAAAGTTAAAAAATTACTCACAAAAATTATTATTTTGATTTCCAAGGATGATATGTTTGAGAATGAAGGCATGATAGATGGATTGGAAAGACTTCAGTAAATCCAAGAGGGAGTGTATTTAGAGTCAAGAGAAATGACAGCAGAATTAATGATATTAGTAATAACAATAATAACAATAAATTAAAAAATCAGGTTCAATCCCTGGTTGGGATGCATACTGGAAGCAACCTATAGATGGTTCTCTTTCAACTCAATGTGTATGTGTGTCTCTCTCTCTTTACTTTTCCCTTCCTCTCTCTCTCAAATCAATTTTTAAAATAAGAAATAATTAGGAGGAGAACCAAGATGGCAGCATACGTAAACACCTGTACTTGCTGCCTCTCACAACCACATCAAAACTACAACTAAAAGACAAAACAACAATCATCCAAAACCACAGGAAAGCTGGCTGAGTGGAGGTTCTACAACTAGAAGGAAAGAAAAAAGCACATTGAGACTGGTAGGAGGTGCGGAGGTGTGGAGGCGTGCACGAAATGGGCTGGTAACTGGGTGCGCTGTTGTTATTTTTTTCAATTGGGAGGGAGATACAAGCTCCTGATTGTTCTGAACTCCAGTTCTGGGTGAGACTGTGGGGACCCAGACTCATACGGGGAGAAACTGGACTGTCTGACATTGGGCAGGAACACGAGGGCGGCTTTCTCTCAAAGGTGCTTGCAGCGGGGAGAAACCAAGATGGCGGCATAGGTAAACACCTAAACTGCTGCCTCGCACAACAATTTCAAAACTACAACTAAAAGACAGAACGGACACCATCCAGAACCACAGGAAAGCTGGCTGAGTGAAAATTCTACAACTAGAAGGAAAGAGAAAAGCTCACAGAGAATTGGAGGTACGGCAAAGGGTCTTTGTGCGCGAAGAGAGGAAGGGCGGCTGAGAGCCTGGCTGACTTTCTCTGGCGGAAGGGGGAAGGAAGCCCCCGACCGCACTGAACCCCAGTTCTTACTGCACTGAACCCCAGTTCCAGGCGAGCCCCTGGGGACCCACGCTCTTACGGGGGGAGTCTGGACTCTCGGGCGGAGACTCAGGAGCCGGGGAAGGCGGAGGACTGAAAGCGCGTGCGCGCCAGTGCGCACAAAGGCTGTGGAGGTTGCCACAGGCTTTCCCTAGTGGAAGGGAGTCAGAGGCTCCTGACTGCACTGAGCCCCAGTTCTGACTGCAGTGAACCCCAGTTCCAGGCGAGCCCCTGGGGACCCACGCTCTTGTGGGGGTAGTCTGGACTCTCGGGTGGAGACTTGGGAGCCGGGAAGGCAGAGGTCTGAAGGCACGCACGTGCGTGCAAGGGCAGGACTGACGGGAAGCCAAGACTGAGACTCCACCCCATCCAAGCTGAGCACAGAGGCTATTGCAATTTGGCAAGTCTAATCCTATAAGGCTGTCTCCAGCACCGAACTTCTCGCAGCATAGACACAGCTGATCCTTACAGCCAACTGGCCTGGAGGTCAATTCTTCCCAGTGATACCAACAACAATAAAGACTTAATTACAACAAGGCTGTACACACAGTCCACAAAGGGGTGCACCAAGAGTGTCCACCTCAGGTTAACTGGGGAGGCAGACCCACTGGGCCATATTGGAAACCTAGCACACAAATCTACCTTACCAACTCAGGGAATCAGTCAAAATGCGGCGTCAAAGAATCAGATCACAAACGAAAGAAATGGAGGAAAACAATCGACAGGATATAGAATTCAAAACCACGGTTATAAGGCTTTTCAAGAATATCCTAGAAAAGGCCGATAAATATAACGAGACCCTCGAAGATATGAAAAAGGACCAACTAGAAATTAAACATACACTGACTGAAATAAAAAATATTATACAGAGACCCAAAAACAGACAAGAGGAACACAAAAATCAAGTCAAAGAATTGAATTACAAAGAAGCAAAAAACACTCAACCAAAAAAGCAAAAAGCAAAAAAAAAAAAAATCCAAAAAGTTGAGGATAATGTAAGAAGACTCTGGGACAACTTCAAGCGTACCAACATCAGAATTATGGGGGTGCCAGAAGAAGAGAGAGAGCAAGATACTGAAAACCTATTTGAAGAAATAATGACCGAAAACTTCCCCCACCTGGTGAAAGAAATAGACTTACAAGTCCAGGAAGCCCACAGAACCCCAAACAAAAGGAATCCAAAGAGGACCATACCAAGACACATCATAATTAAAATGCCAAGAGCAAAAGACAAAGAGAGAATATTAAAAGCAGCAAGAGAAAAACAGTTAGTTACCTACAAGGGAGCACCCATACGACTGTCAGCTGACTTTTCAACAGAAACTATGCAGGCCAGACGGGAGTGGCAAGAAATTTTCAATGTGATGAATAGCAAGAACCTACAACCAAGATTACTCTACCCAGCAAAGCTATCATTCAGAATTGAAGGGCAGATAAAGAGTTTCACAGACAAGAAAAAGCTAAAGGAGTTCATCACCACCAAACCAGTATTATATGAAATGCTGAAAGGTATTCTTAAAGAAGAGAAAGAAGAAAAAAGTAAAGATAAAAATTATGAACAACAAATACATATCTATCAACAAGTGAACCTAAAAATCAAGTGAATTAAAAACCTGAGGGACAGAATAATCTGGTGAATATAATAGAATCAGGGGCATAGAAAGGGAGTGGACTGATAATTCTCAGGGGGAAAGGGGTATGGGGGGGTTCATGAAGAGACTGGACAAAAATCATACACCTATGGATGAGGACAGTGGGGGGGAGGTAAGGGCAGAAGGTGGGGTGGGAAATGGGTGGAGGGGAGCTATGGGGGGAAAAAGGAGAAATAATTGTAATAATCTGAATAAAGATTTATTTAAAAAAATAAAAAAAAATAAAAGGTACTAATTCTAAAAAAAAAAAAAAAAAAAAAGGTGCTTGCAGCGATCATTTTTCCTGTGTGGGGGCGTGGGATGCAGAGATGCAAGGAACTCTCCAGTGCAGGGCTGACTGGCAGCCATTGCTGTTTGTTCCACTCTAGTGATTCACTGAGACCCCGCCCCACCCAATTTACAACCCCACCCAAGCTGTGCACAGCAGCTTTTGCATATGAATGGCTTGTCCTTTTGTAGCCTAAAACCTAACAAACTGCAACTGGGTCAGAGAGCTCCAAAGCTTCCAAAAGAAGGCCCAAGGCCTGGCAGCAGTAGCCTGCCTGGCTTCATAGCCGGGCCTCATCTGGTGGGCACTTCCAAACCACAAACAAAGAGGAGGAATCTGCAGATCTCTCTGTAGCTCCTGCTGGGTGGCCTCAGGCAGTGGCTGACTTTGCACCTTCTTGGAGATCCAAGAGCCGGTGTACCCAGTGGTCAGTGTGAGATCATACCAGATTACAACTCTTCATATCCATAAGCGACACACTCAAGAGGCAAACTCAGTGAGCACCAAAGTCCCACTGAAGCAAGTCCTGCCCCATAAGGGTGTCTCCAGCACAGCAGTTCTTCCATTGTAGACACAGCTGGTCCTCACAGCCAATTGGCCTGGAGGTCAATTCCTCCCAGTGATACCAACAGCAATCAAGGCTTAACTACAATAAGACTGTGCATACAGCCCACAAAGGGGTGCACCAAGAGCATCCACCTCAGGTGATTGGGGAGGCTGAGCCACTGGGCCCTATAGAACACCTACCACTCAAGGCCACTCTATCAAAACAGGAAAGCAGCCAAAATGTGGAGACAAAGAAACGTGTCACAAATAAAAGAAATGGAGGAAAGCAAACTACTGGATATAGAGTTCAAAACCACAGTTATAAGGTTACTCAAGAATCTTCTATAAAACTCTGAGGAACTTAGTGAGACCTTCAAGGATCTTAGTGAGAATGCCAAAAAAAAAAAAAAAAAAAAAAGGAAAAGGACCAGTCAGAAATTTAGCATACACTGATTGAAATAAAGAATAATATACAGAAATTCAACACTAGACTAGAGGATGCTAGACTAGAGGATCCCAAGAATCAAGTCAAAGATTTGAAATATGAAGAAGCAAAAAACACCCAACTGGAAGAGCAAAAGGAAAGAAGAATCCAAAAATATGAAGATAGTGTAAGGAGCCTCTGGGACAATTTCAAGCATACCAACATCTGAATTATGGGGGTGCCATAAGAAGAGAGAGAGCAAAATATTGAAAACCTATTTGAAGAAATAATGACAGAAAACTTCCCCTACCTGGTGAAAGAAATAGACTTACAAGTCTAGGAAGTGCCAAGAACCCAAACAAGAGGAATCCAAAGAGGACCACACCAAAACACATCATAATTAAAATGCCAAGGGCAAAAGACAAAGAAAGAATCTTAAAAGCAGCAAGAGAAAAACAGTTAGTTACCTACAAGGGAGCACCCATATGCTTGTCAGCTGATTTCTCAACAGAAAAGATGCAGGCCAGAAGGGAGTGGCAAGAAATATTCAAAGTGATGAATAGCAAGAACTACAACCAAGATTATCCCAGTAAAGCTATCATTTAGAATTGAAGGTCAGATAAAGAGATTCACAGACAAGAAAAAGCTAAAGGAGTTCATCACCGCCAAACCAGTATTATATGAAATGCTCAAGAGTATTCTTTAAGAAGAGGAGGAAGAAGAAAAAGGTAAAAATAAAAATTATGAACAACAAAGTGACAACAAATACATATCTATCAACAAGTGAATCTAAAAATCAAGTGAATAAAAAATCTGAAGAACAGAATAAACTGGTGAATATAATAGAATCAGGGGCATAGAAAGGTAGTGTACTGACAATTATTGGGGGGAAGGGTGTGTGGGGAGTGTGGGAAGAGATTGGACAAAAATTTTACATCTATGGATGAGGACAGTAGGGGGGGTAAGGGTATGGGGTGGGGTGGGAACCTGGTGGAGGGGAGCTATGGGGGGAAAAAGAGGAACATCTGTAATAATCTGAACAATAAAGATTTATAAATAAATAAATAAATAAATAAATAAATAAATAAATAAATAAAATTCTTCTTATATTTTAACCAAAAAAAAAAAAAAAAACAGAAAAGAAATAATTAAACTGTCCTTTTAGAAGGACAGAAATTGTCTCATTAGTTAATTTGAATAAAATCCAGCTTTCTTTTCAATATATAATCCTATATGTAAATCTATTTGGATCACAAGGTGTCAAATTTGAGAATTTCACTCTATTTCTGAATTTTTATTTTTGAGTCACTGCATTATAAACATTTTAGGCTATTGTCTGCCTTTTTCTACACAGAATTCTGGTATAGCAGCTTGAAAGTCCAGGTCCAAAGGACCTCTGAGCATTTGGAGACATTAAGTGGGAATGAAACACTTGGTTTGATTTCACCATTCTTTTACTTACCTCACAATTGCAACTGCAAAATTCTTGTTGAATGGATTGAGCAGCTGTCTGGTTTGTTTGTAGATTCAGTGAATTTGTGCCTCTGACTTCCACTGAATTGTTATTTTATTGGTTTTGGCAGTAATGTTCCCTGGTAAATCATAACTTCTGTTCCTATGGTAACCATATATACCTGAGATGTCACTGCCACTCTTTCTGCCAGTAGAAAAAGAGAAGAGAAAAATAATAAATCTGACTAATGGCTCTTTCTCCATTATCATGTCTGTATATTACTCTGAGTTGTGCATTTTCAAAGAGGATTTCACAAGTTGACCTCAGAAGTTGCATGCACAAGCATGCCTTTCCTTCAGCAAGTGTGCAAATAAAAAACAAATGTGTAAATTTTATGTGTGATTACCAATTGCGGATATGAGCTAAAGACTGTATGTCATGTATACACAGGGCAGGTATAATTGCATGTAATTCTGGTATAAGATATTTTATTTTGCCCTGTTCATCATCATTTCTCCCCCTTCCCCCCTTTTTTTTCAGATTCCTCCAATTAGGTCAGTACATTACTGAGTATGATCCTTGAATAGCATCACTGAGGGACATTTATTAAAAATGTCCACCAGGACTTGGGATGGAGGGCAATAACCTACATTTTAAACAGCTTTCCCTTTTATTCTTAAGAAAGCTAAAACTTGAGAACCACTATAGTAGACAATCTTTAAGAGAAAGGACCCCATGTGACTCATCTTTGTATTCCGGGCATCTTCCAATGCCCATCAGGTTTAAATTAGGGTATGATCTGCTCTCATAATACTGGACTGCATCATGTCCAATATTTATTGGGAGTCAGGCTGGTCTTTGTCCTCTCCAAGAGCTTACCAACCATACTCATGGAGGTTTCAGGTGCCAGTAAAATGAGATGGGATGTAAGTTATCAGACTGGTTCTGGACACAAGTATAGATTCAAAAGTAACTGGTGTTTGTTGACTAATTGATCATAGCACTTTTCACAAGTTTTATATATGTGGAATCTGAAGAACAAAATAAAATACACAATAGAAACAAACTCATAAGTAACAGAAAACAGACTGATGGTTGATAGACAGAGAGAAGAGGATTGAGGGGCTGGATGAAAAAGATGGAGGGATTAAGAAGTACAAATTGGGCCCTAACCAGTTTGGCTCAGTGGATAGAGCGTAGGCTTGCAGACTGAAGGGTCCCAGGTCCGATTCCGGTCAAGGGCATGTACCTTGGTTGGGAGCACATCCCCAGTAGGAGGTGTGCAGGAGGCAGCTGATCAATGTTTCTCTCCCATTGATGTTTCTAACTCTCTATCCCTCTCCCTTCCTCTCTGTAAAAAATCAATAAAATATATTTTTTTTAAAAAAGAAGAAGCACAGATTGGTAGTTGCAAAATAATCATGAGGATGTAAAAAGTACAGCATAGGGAATATAGTCCATAATATTATAATAACTATACATGGGCCCAGGTGGGTACTTAACATATCAAAGAGAACACTGTAAAGTACATACTTGTCTTATAATTGTGATATCCACTTGAAACTAATACAGAATATTATTGAATGTAAACTATAATTGAAAAAAAATAATGAAAGTAGCCTGGCCCATGTTGCTCAGTAGTTGAGTGTTGACCCATAAAATCAAGAGGTCAAATAATTGGTTTGATTCCCTGTCAGGGCACATGCACAGGTTGGGGGCTTGATCCCCAGTAGGAGGCATGCAGGAGGCAGCCCATAGATGATGTTTCTTTCTCATGAATGTTTCTATCTCCCTCCCTTCCTCTCTCTCTAAAATCAACAAAAACATATTTTTAAAAATAAATAAATAAACAAAAGTAACTGGTGTTGGCAGAGGTCATCAAGAGAATGTGACTTCAGGTTGACCCTTGAATGGGAAATTTGAGACCCCTCACCCCTTCCCCTGTTCTTGGAATGTGTGTTCAGCTGCCTTCCCTACACTAGAAATTGCCTCAAGGACATGGCTTGAGATAATAACAAGTTTTTGAGCCCATCTGGATGGTGTACATGACTGAACCCATTGAAGGCCTCTACATAAACTTTTAAGATTTGGCAGGGAGGTTTGGAGATCTATTCATTTTGCTGCTACCCAAAACAAGTAAGTTTTGATACTTACCAATCTTGAGTCTTCAGCATCTTTTTTAGGCTTCTCCTTTCCTTCTGTGTATGGGGACCAGTTTTCAAACCAACAACTGGCTTTTTATCAAGGAGCATGTGCTTGGAAGTTTGTAGTCTATATCCTAAAACTCTGATGTTGTGCCTCAAGAGGAGAGTTCTCTTCATTTCACCTTTACCTTTGATGATTTCAGACAGCAATTATGAAGATCATCTGAAGGTGCTAATAAAAAGAGCCTCTACAAGGCTGTGCAAACATAGATAAACCTGTTTGCAAAGAGTCCTTGATCTCTTGTCCGGTCCATTCTTAGCTAAGTGAATCAGATCCTCCCACTGATCCTCCCTTATCAGATCCTGCCCCGGAACTTTGTACAACAGACACAGTGTCTGAAAGGTATGACCTGAGCTCACATTTAGTGGAATAAGTTCATTCCCTCAAAAATCCCAAATATTAGGTCTGGACACTAAAAATATCTCAGTGTATTCATTATTAAACATGATCCTTGTTTTCACTTAATGTGATCCTACAAAGGATACAAGATGATTCTATTTTTTCTTTATAACTTTAATATGTTTTTCAACATGCAAACATGTAGTTCTCAGAGAATAAAATAAAACTAAAAAGATTCTCATTAGTGCACTATTTTTGGAGTGCATATTGCTTAAGAATTGGAGAGACATTTGTGTTAATATGTGGAGGTGGAGCATGGGGGAGGAAGGAAAGAGAGAGAGAGAGAGAGAGAGAAGGAGAAGGAGGAGGAGGAGGAGGAGGAGGAGGAGGAGGATGAAGAAAAAGTAGTATGGTAGTATGACAGTATTTTTTCCATATGTCTAGTATTCTCAAGAATTCTGGGATGTCAAGCCAGAAGGAAGATCACTAGGATTCCTTTATTGTATCATGGATTTCTAGGGGGGGAAAGTGGAAAGATATTTGCAGCCTGAAGGTAGGAGAAATGCCAGGATTAAGATTTTTTTAAAATTAATAATTAATAGGAAGGCCTGACACAGAATCTCTGAGAGACCGAAGGAAACATTAGAGAACTAGGAGAAAAAGGACAGACAACACAGAATACAGTGTTGGGCGTGGGACAAAATTTCTGGAAAAAGAAAATATATGGGAGTAGAGTAGCTGCCATTTTTTTAGTTTTAAAATAACCAGAGTCACTGTAGGCAGTTTCAAAGCAAAAAAATAAAAAATAAAATAAAAAATAAAAAAAAAAGTGGGTAAGCTGAAGTTGAGGAGGGCAGGGTCTGTGGAAAGCAGGCACTAGTTCAAGAACACAAGCAGGGCTCATATAAAAGCTGCAAGTAAGGCAATGTTGCTGGGGTGGCCAAGAGTCAGAGTTCCCAGTAGAAGGAGCCAGGCTGTTGAGGACAGTGATTGTGAAGCCACCTGACACATCTGTACCACTAGCACACTGGAAGGTACTGTGAGCCAAGAATTTTTAGGAAACTCTGTATTGACTCAAAGAATATCCACTCCCTGGTACTTGCAACTTAGAAATTTTGCACCTTCTGGTTTATTTCTGAACAGCCCAACTAGAAAATATTCCACCACAAAATTCAAGGTGTTTTTTTTTTAATATTTTTATTGATTTTAGAGAGGAAGGGAGAGGGAGAGAGAAATAGTGAGAAGGCTAAAAAGAGCTAATTCCAATGTAACCCTGATATTTGGGGGATAGTGATCTGAATCCATGCTAGCAAGCTCAGTGTACATTCTTGATAACCTATAATTAAGTCACTACCTCCTTCCCAGATACTGGTCTTGCAGAACCGGTTACAGAGGCCATGGGGCTGTGGACAGTGCACTGCCCCAGAGGGAGGGTTATTAATGCTGGTGCCAGGCCAGACCATCAGATATGGCCTGGAGACCCCCAACACCTGGGGGCCTTCTTGCAAGGCCCGCAAAAAGGACCAGAAGCATAATCCATATTTGTGGGACAAAGACCACAGGGAGATATAAAGGAAAGGCCCATGCCTGTTCCTTCACTCAGATTTGGAAGGCTGTTCCCTGAGTCTGCTGGTGTATTTAACAGTGTCCCTACTCTTCTTTGAAGCTTCCTTGGTTTTCTTTGGTCTTCTGCAACAATAGAAACATCAATGATGAGAGATAATCACTGATGGCTGCCTTCCACATGCCCCTAAGTGGGAATTGAGCCCACAACCCAGGCATGTGCCCCTGACCAGAATCGAACCCATGACCCCCCCCCCCCCCACCTCCAGTCTGCAAGCCGACGCTCTATCCTCTAAGCCAAACCAGCTAGGGCTAAGTTTTTAATTCAGTGATGCTTTGCAATACTTTTCTGCATTGGTTTTAGTTGGCTTTGAAGATGGTTAGTGTACCATATTTATGGCCAAAGAATAAGGGTAGGTGATTTTTACCACCCTAGTCCTGTATGAACAAACCGAGGCAAAATTGGAATATAAGTGAAATTTGTTTTTGTTGACACTTTGCTCATTACCATCATCCACTCCCTCACAGTAAAATTGTTAAAAATAATGTATTGTCTGATACACACCTCTAAAAACAGAAATAGACTCCTACAGCATAATAGGTAATCTTACTATTTCATTATTTCTCCTTATGTATTAGTGTATTTGAAATAAAATAGATGAACTATATTTGCACATTTGTTGAATTTACTTTGTTATGGAAAATTATTCTGCTTTTTAAAATTGTTATCACCGGTGGTCTTCAGGAACAGATGTTTCTTTTGAGCATCTGGCAATTCAGTCTTGAAGTGTTAACTTAGAGGGACATAATTTTGTCCAGCAGCTTAGACTGCACAGAGCTAGTCTGTGAGGAATGTATGTGCATCTGGGGCACACAGACACACACACAGATTTATAAACCACATGCATGAAGCTATAAGTATGTATGAGTCACCCAATAGGATGAGCAACATTAAGGGAATGTAGAAGTTGCATTTCTCTTAATGTTTTTATTTATAAAATGATTTGTTTAAATAGTTTCAGCTTTGGGTATTGTCTTCAACAAGGGGAGCAGAATTAGATTATTCAAGGTCAGTTGTGCCATGTTTGTCTAGGACTAGACTAATGTTCTATTTTAACGTTCAGAATACTTTACAATGACCTTCAATATATTGTGAGCCTTCATTATCTTAGCTGCCTAATGGCCTGATGACTTAGCAAAGTGTTCAGTAATGCCCAGGTTTTCCCTGAAGTTCAGACTTTAATGACCATTATTCCTTGAATAGACACTAAAATGTTTTTATTTAATACAGCATTTTATAGATTCCTATACTGAAACATTAGCTACCATCCTTGGCTCATTACAGGGCTTATGCTTTGAATTTATACACATACCACTTTTAATAATTATTTTAAAACATAATATTACTCAAAGAGACCATTTTCCTATAATATGTAACATTTTAACACCATTTTAGGTGCAATTATATAAAGAATGAGTTTTTCTGTGTTTTTATTCCAAAGCAAAAAGGAATTTGAAAGTATTTTGCACATTCTTTCTCTCAGTTTGTTTGCTAAAGTATGTAACAACACGGGGTCCAGTGATCTTTACTAGTAATGCCTCTGTTTATACTTATTTAGAGATTTTGCTTAGAAGCTTCTGGCCAGAAAGATTTAAGGCCAAGCTGATGAATCATGCAGTGAAATGTGAGTGGAAAAGTTATATCCCACTCTCAAGCCGGATCCATATAAACCTCTTATGTGATTCTCAATGTTCTCTTTTCTCCCAACTTTCAGCTGGATTTCAGTGCCCTAGGTGACTTTTGAAAGTCCCATATTGCAGACACAGATCTCCATTACTGGGTCCTTGAACAATTGGGTGCAGCATAAACTCTCCTGATGAATGATTGGACTTTATGTGAGCAAGAAATATACAGTCAGCCCTTTTCTTTGTCTACAAAATTTTAAGCCAAAGCTCTGGGAACATCTTGTATATATCATGAGGATCAAATTAGACTTGAAATGTTATTCATAAAAAATTTGTATGCCTGGTGCAAAGATATGAGAGTTATCTTTAAGCTACTTGACAAATCCCTGGGGTACTTATTTCCTGTGTTACAAACAGGGGAATATAGTTCTCTCCATAAATGGATCCCAAAAATCTTTTAACAAAAGCTTGGGTATTCAGGTAATGAAAGAGATAGTTCTTTAGTCATTTTGAAAGCTGTTAAATAACAATTACCAAGAGCTACTAGCTTGGGCATTCTTACTCTGGATAACAGGGCACTTTCTTTTTTTCTTTTCTTTTTGTTTTTTGTTAACCTTCACTTGAGAATATTTTTTCATTGACTTTTTTTTTTAGAGAGAGTGGAAGGGAGGGTGGGGGAGAGAGAGATAAATAAAGAGAAACATCAATGTGAGAGAGACACATGGATTGGTTGCCTCCCACATGTGCCCCGACTGGGACAGGGAATGAACCTGCAAGCCATGTATGTGCACTTGACCAGGAATTGAACCGGAAAGCTTTCCATGCTTGGACCAATGCTCTATGACTGAACTACACCGGCCAGGGCTCTCTATATGTGTTGTAATTGTCTTGAAAACAGATATTAATAAGCATAGACACACACACACACACACACACACACACACACACACACACACACACAGCTCTTTCTGTTTTCATACATTTTTATCTACAGCCATTGCAAAAAGATACAATACTTCATCCTCTTATAGTTGTTCCTGAAAAAAATGTTAAAATATTAACTATTAGGGGTAAATTCTTCCCTTAAGTAGCATGTTGTTTTAAAATAACCCTATGGAGTATAGCAAATTGATAGAGTATGAGCCTTGGGTTTGAATAATGTTACTACCACTTACTATGTGACCTTGGCTAAGTTTGATTGGTCCAAAGGCACTGTCCTGATTGGTCAGAATGGGTCAGTTTGGATGAGTTTGTGAATATGCTAATTGGAATATAGCATAAAGCTCCAATTGGATGGGGAAGGTCCCATTGGTTGAAATAAGATTCCAGGAACTCCTGTATAAGGGCTAGCTCAGATGGCAGAAACACAGTGCTAGAATTCAATTCTGTGCAGGAACCAGGGAGATTTGTGGAGGCTTCTCCCTGAAGTGCAGTTTTTGTGAAAGGGTCCTGTTTAGAAATGGCTACCGGGCTCTGGTTTTTAGATTTTATCCCAGTTAGCCACCAGGAGCCCTTCTTAGTAGTTATCTTCTTTCTCAGCGTCCACAATATGCAATCTTTAACTTGTAAGATGTAGAAATTGGAATTCCCCTATTTTCTTTCTTGGTACAGACACAGCCAGTTCATTTACTTTTTTCAAAATTGCCCTTTCATTTTGAAGTGCCCCCCTTTTTTACTACAACCATGGAATGGTACCACTTCCATGGTCTAGCACACTTCCTGCTGTTGATGAAAGCAAATAATTTTTTTTAAGTCTCCCTGGAGTGCCTTCTGTTCCCCTCTCCCCTTTCCCCCACCTTGGACGAGAAGTGGTAGGTTTCAGCAGAGGAGAGAGATGAAAAAGTGTGTTGAAGGAGGTGTCCCTCTCCTTACTTGGATCCTATCTCCATTAATCAGCATTTGCCCTCTTTCAATTTGAGTAGCCTACTTGATTTTGTTGTTTTAACTTCAAAATTTTGGATTGCTGGTTTTTACATGCATGGCTTCAATAGATGATCTTTTAGAGCCTAATATTTATTCCAGATTGCAAATATATTCGTTTTTTTTGTTTGTTTGTTTTACTAAACTTAAAAGATTTATAAACGGTAGACAAAGAGACTCAGAGGACTAGATTTTTCCCATTAGAGAAAGACAGTAGGTTTTTCCCATTTGAGAACCCCTCCTCAGGGGGTCTCCTTTGGGGACCACTCCCTAGGGAGAGTTTGTATAAGCTTGCAATAAACTTCTATACTGTTGCTTAAAAAAATCTTTTAGTTCAGGAATTTCTTCTTCAGAATTCATGAGACAAGAACCCACCCACAACCCCACAACAAGATTCCAAACTCATCAAATTCTGAGTCTCAGTACCAGGGTGCTATACTGTTTCCAAATGTCCTTCAGTGACACCTGCCATTTGGAACATTTCTTTCCCTAATGTTGACTAACTCTGTGATGGGTTTTCAAATTTCCGCTTTCCCACCAGAATTGATGACAAGTTTGACAAAGTGATCACTCACAGTGGCTTCTGCCTTAGGTGTTCTTCTCTGAACAATAGCTGGGATCATTTTATAAAACTGACAGGCTTTTCTGCCATATTTTATCCCAAAAGGCATAAAAGTGAAGCCTGGAAAGCTGTTGGAAAAGAGATATTCTAAAAATATCAACTATAAGAGTTCAAGTTGTTTGTCAGATGGTGCCAAAATGACTACTGAATGTAATGATAGGAAATCAGGCTTTTAAAGTGTTAAAAATACAGATTTAAGTTTGCTGAGAGAATTGGATTTAGAAGGTTATTAGAATATATTATGAGAATTATTAGAAGGTTATGAGGTTATGAGAAGATTATGAGGATTATTAGAATGATACACTTTAAGTGACCAGCTTTTATACATCCTCTTTGGCAAGGATTGGCATTTCAGTTTCTGAAGTAGGTAAGCAAAAGTCCTCACAGATATTTTTAATATAATGAACCATCTGAGCTCTGATTTGTCAGAACTGGGGGAGACAGCAGGGTGTGTTAGTTTGAGGCAGCTCTGGAATAATTATACAAAGATGTCTGAGTTTACAGTGAATAGCTGCAGAGTTGATTTAAGAATTTTGAAAATATTTAATTATTTTACTCTTCTGTATATAAATACTGTGAAGACAGAAAAAGGCCTGCATTTTCTTTGTTATGGCCTTGTGCAATTTATGAGAAGCACCTGGTAATTAAACCTCAAGATTGCTGGCTCCTCTATTTAAATAGTGAGAAGAGATAAGATTATACCCTCAAGGTTGCATTCTTGCATCCCCCTTCTCCCTACTGTTTTATCTGGGGGGTAATTCACACCAAGGTGTCTCTAGTTAGTAGAAAGTTTCCTCCCCACTTCCCTTCAGATAAACTTTTTTGAACTTTTTATAACTTTTGTTCCAAGCTTGTTTTACAGGCTTGGGAAAAATACTGATAAGATACCTCCTTAGAACACCTGCCAGACAGTCTCCTAGAAAGCAAAGAAACTGTAATGTTTCAAAGACAACCCCTGGGATCTGGTCTACCTCAACACAATTCCCCTCCCTTCCTTGTTGCTTAGCAACAGCAATTATTCACTCTTTAAAAGTGGGTGTGTTACAGAAGACCAAAGAAAACCAAGGACGCTTCAAAGAAAAGGAGGGACACTGTTTAATACAGAGGCGGACTCAGGGAACAGCCTTCCAAAACTGAGTGAAGGAACATGCATGGGGCCCTCCCTTATATCTCCCTGTGGTCCTTGTCCCACAAACATGGATTATGCTTCCGGTCCTTTTCGCAAGCCTTGCAAGAAGGCCCCCAGGTGTTCGGGGTCTCCAGGACATATCTGATGGTCTGGCCTGGTGCCAGCATTAATAACCCTCCCTCCAGCACAGTGCACTGTTCACAGTAACAGTTTCTGCAAGACCAGTATCTGGGAAAGAGATAGGGATTTAATTATAGGTTATCAGGAATGTACACTGAGCTTGCTGGCATGGATTCAGATCACTAGCCCCAAATATCAGGGTTACATTGGAATTAGCCCTTTTTAGCCTTCTCAGGTGGGTGAGTGGATGGATGGGTGGGTGGGAAAAGATCAACCAAAGAACATGTATGCCTATATGCATAACCCATGGACACAGAAGATAGGTTGTTGAAGGCCTAGGGCATGGCGTGGGCAATGGGAGAAAAGGGGACATATGTAATACTTTTATCAATAAAGATTTAAGAAAAATAAATAAATAAGTAAAATAAAAGTAGAAGCTACTCTTTCTTTCTTGCCCTGTATTGACTAGCAATACTTGGTCCTTTCCTCCAATGGAAAGCAAAATAAATTTCTTCCCTGCATCTATCTCTTCTCTCAGTTGTGAATTCTTTCACCGCCCGTATCACTGGCCAACCACTAACAGATATGTTCACTACAGAATGTTAAATAGTATAAAAAATATAATGAAGAAAGTAAAATTCACCTGAAACTCACTACAAGATATAGCTAAACCACTGTTTACATTTTGACGTATCTCAGTGAAAGTTTTATCTTTAGGTCTTCCTAATTCCTTCTTTATCTACTATAGTACTCATTCATTAATACATTCATGAAACATTTATTTTAAATTGCTACTCTGTGCAGGTGCTGTACCAGGTCCTGAAAAGATAACAATCTCATAACAGGCTAAGGAAAACAAACCAGTAAGAAGACAAGTTCAAATGAAAATATAACGCTGGGGTAATGGTTTTTTGTTGTTGTTGTTGTTCTTACATTTTTTTTATTGTTTAAAGTATTACAAATAGTAGTACATATGTCTCCTTTTTTTTTTCCCCATTGACCTCCCTCCAGCCTCCCCTAACCCCTACTACATGCCTTTACCTGCCCCCCCTCCCAGTGTCTTGTATCCATTGGTTATGCTTATATGCATGCGTACAAGTCCTTCCGTTGATCTCTTACAGCCCCCCCACCACAACCTCCCCTGCCTTCCCGCTGTAGTTTGACAGTCTGTTCAATGCTTCTTTGCCTCTGTATCTATTTCCCCCCATTTCTTTCCTTTAAAAAATCTTGCTTCTGCAGACTAGAAATAAACATATAATAACAAAAAATGTTTGAGTCCCAATTTCAATGTCCAACAGTTCTGAGTCCCCGTTTCAATGTCAAACAGTTCCTTATGTGTACATGTCAGCAATGATATCTGGATGGTGGGCACATGGTGGCAATGCAGGTCTGACCCTCTCTGGTTTGGTCCTAGGCAACCTGCTGCGTCGCACAGCTGCTGACTGCTAGCATGGCAAGGTGTCGTCAGCGTCTTCCATCTCTGGACTGTTTCTCCTCTTGTCTTCGTGGTTGGAGCAGACCTGTCAATTCTTCTCTGTTGCAGGAATCCACATGGTCTTGGAGTTGTTTTCTGAAAATATACAAACATATTCTCGACCAAAAGTTAATAAAGGAATCTTTTCTATATAATTGATTTGGGATCCTTTTTATTTTTGCCCAAATGATTTTCCTTTGTCTTATTTAGACACCATGTGTGTTTTTCATGGGTGTCTTGCTGTTAGCATTACACATGAAAATTAATTTTGTAAAGTAAAAAATTTCTAGATGTAATTTACTTATAGGATATTTTTCCTTACATGATATTACCCTACTATCTCCCCTTTTTTTGATTAATGGAGGCTTTTGTAAATTTTATAATGCAGTCTTGATAACTTTAAATTTTAATTTTTTGTACAAAAATATGACTGCTTTAGGTTCTTTGCATGTTCAGGAATTTTACCATGAGATGAACTACCAATAGAAATTTTAGTTACTACTTTAGGAACAGCTTTTTGTCCAGTACAATTAAATTTTCTTGAATATTCTTCATCTTTGTTTCATTATCTCAGAGTGTTGGGTTGGAATGAAGATGCTAAACAGATATTTGTTGACTGAATGAGTGACCTTTTAAATCAATGGGTGAATATAATGTGTTACATACAAGTAAAGCCCCTCATGGAAACACTAAGGAGAAGCAACATAAATATGGCCAATAGAAGTTTCCAGATGTTATGTTCAAACTACAGGTTGAGATATGAGTAAGAATTAATCTGGCAGTTGGAGTAACATGTACATAAGAGAGTTACAAGGGACCTTGGCATGTTGGAAATGCAACTGTCAGAGTGACTGGACCTTAGAGTTAGTGTAGAAATATGGCAAGATATCAGTCTTGAATGATAATTATGGCAAAGTCATGATGAATCATCTATACCAATGAACTAATGAGGCTGGCATTTTCTTGAGGTAAATGGGAAGCCAAAAAGACTCCAGTTATAGAAGAATGGCATGATTTTTATTTCAAGAATCTAAACTGTGTCCTATTCTCCTGTACCTCACTCTCTCAAAATTCAGTAAACTATCTTTTTTAAAAAACAAAACAAAACAATGTATCATGTTTCTAGTAAGCATAGGCTAAATTATATGTGAAAGAGTTTTTAGGGATAAAATAGGCAGGTTTAGGAAATTTTAGAAATTAAGGGGTCCATGGAAAAACCACAGGGCTGCAAAGCTGGTAGCTTCCAGAAGGTACATTTCCATAGAATAAGGGAGCTGAGAGCTGCAGAAGGTATACATTTACAGAATAAAGGGAAGGAAGCCCCTCATTCAGAGATGGAAGAGGAAGGCCAAAGGGAATAGGAAAACAAAAGGGAGAAGAGAGGGGAACCTCACGTGAGGTTTGAGTTCTGAAGCTGCCATTGTGACCAATCAGAGGGTCACACAGAACTGTAGCCTTTATAAACCGTAGAGAAAAGGGACTTAGTGGGACTCTCTCCCCCTCTGCACATGGGAATCTGTGCTTATTTCTCAATAAATTTCCATCTTTTACTATACCACCTTTGTCTCTGGTTTCATTCTTCAACTCCACTGGGCAAGGACCGGGGAATCATCCTGCCCAAAGGGACATCATGCATTCCAGTTCAATTTTCATGTTTCATTTGTATTAACATCTCTGCTGAAAATAAATTGAATTGGATATAATCAACATTCTTAAACACATCCAAGATTAGATAAGACAGCTGCCTGAGGCATTCTGGGGAAAGCCATCCATGGGAAAGTGCCATCCTTCATTGGGAATCTGTTCTTTGAGGTGCCTGAGGAAATTGCCCATGAGTTGGTGCCTTCCTTTGTGAAGCTATTTAAGGGGATATTAGGCAAAGACATTCATGGGGCTCTGTGAAAACATGCCAAGGGAAGATGATAAGAAAATCCCAATTTCTGTTGGCCACTGGGACTGCTAAAGCTGGGTGCTGCTGCCAATGCCAAGTGTATTTTAGAAATTCAGAAGAAGGCTGCCTAGATAAACACACCAGAGTCAAAAGGGGAAACCCCCTTTCTTACCCCCTATCCCTCTAGTATACTCTAATGATAAAGCTTAACATCATGCCACCTGCCAAAGGAGTATTTACAGTTCTATTGTAAATATATGTGCAATAAGTACTTTATTGTAGAGTTGGTGATAAAGAGTGCTTAAGAGTTTAGGGTACACCAATTATTGCCACATACTGTTAAGAAAAAAAGACCAGAGAGATAAATGCGAATTGAAGAATTTGAAGGAGATATTGTAACAAAGATTTGTCCATTCTGGAATTATTTATTTTGTTGACCTTATAGAGTAAAAGGAACAGAAAACAATATCCAGGGCCATTGTAAGCTATGGAATCTGCAGAAGACCTTCCCTGAAATAAATTGGGCCCAAAAGTTACAAGATCAATGCAATGCTGCACAAATCAAAAGTATATGAACCCTTGCATGAAATTAAAGCCCATGTTTGATTTGTATGTGTAATTCAAGAGATGCTTCTAGCCTTGGACTTGGTTTAAGATGATCCAAGACTGGTTATATACCTACTTGTAAAGAAACTGGTCGTATGTTTGAAGCTCCTTAAGTCTCCAATTTTTTCATCCCAGACTCCAGAGATCATTAATTAGATTCTCAGTCCCCAGCAATGAACTTCATCATGGGCATAGGAAGGTCTTACCCTCTAACCAAGGGTCCTCAAACTTTTTAAACAGGGGGCCAGTTCACTGTCCCTCAGACCGTTGGAGGGCTGGACTATAGTTTAAAAAAACAAAACTATGAACAAATTCCTATGCACACTGCAGGCCCGGGACAAGTCGGCTGCTAAGCAGGACAGGCAGCGGCACCCGGCGGGCCGAATAAATGTCCTCGGCGGGCTGCATGTGGCCTGCGGGCCGTAGTTTGAGGACCACCGCACCCATGGCAAGATCTGCAAATGACCCTAGTTACAGCTACATCCATGTACCTAACTTTAAATACATTTTTTTGCCCATGGGCTTTTACTCTATCAAGTTCATAAATAGAGAAGAAAATATGATCATAATAAGAAGAGAAATGCAAGAAATAAAGAATCAAAGAGAATCAAATGGATCTTCTAGAAATAAAAAATACACAACATCAAAATAAAAACTACTCAGAATGAGACAGGGCTAATTAGACACTGGTGAAAGACAATATCAGAGAACTTGAACATATAGCAATAGCAACTGTCCAAAATGAAGCAAACAGAGAAAAAATAAACTAAAAAGTGAACAGAGCACCAGTGAACTTTGGGATAATATAATCTGACTTACTTGAAATTAAAGTTCCAAAAATAAGAAGAAAGAGGAGGAGGAGGAGAAGAAGAAGAAAAATGAGGAGGAGGAAGAGGAGGAGGAGGAGGAGGAGGAGAAAAGGTGAAAGGGAGGGGATATTTGAAGAAATAATGGCTAAAAGTTTTCCAAATTTTATGAAAAGTACTAGGGGCCTGGTGCACGAAGATTCGTGCATGGGGGGTGGGTCCCTCAGCCCTACCTGCACTCTCTCCAATCTGGGAGCTCTCAGGGTGCTTAGAAATTCCAGTTTGGGAATTTCTGTCTGTCTTTGCAATCATATGAGCGAATTGTCTAAGACCCCAACCCAGTTTGGTTTGGTGCTCACAGAATAATAGAGGTCTTTTTTTTTTTTCTTTGCTTCATTGGTGGAGATTTCCTAGAAGTTGCAGGATATCTTCCCTTTTCCTCTAACTTTACTTATGTCTCTCATCTTTGCTTTCCCTCCTTCCCCCACCCACAACAGTAACTTGCTCCAGGCTCACTTTGCTCTAGTGCAGCCTTGGGCAAACTACAGCCCGCAGACCGGATCTGGCTGTTCTATCCGGTTCTCTTGCTCTCCCCTCCGCTCCTTTACTTTGAATTTATATTAGTTCACACAAACACTCCATCCATGCTTTTGTTCCGGCCCTCTGGTCCAGTTTAAGAACCCATTGTGGCCCTCGAGTCAAAAAGTTTGCCCACCCCTGCTCTAGTGTCTAGGAGATCCCACATGCATCTGCCACCAGTACTATGATTCCCAGCATTCCTGATGCTCCCTGCGCTCTTGGTTTCTGCTTCCGGTCCAGAGGCTGCAGAAACCAAAAGGACTGCCAACTCCAGCTGCCCCAGGCAGGGCTGACAGGACTGGACACTCCAGTGGCATCCCTGGGACGCTGGCCTCTCAGCACCTGTGCGCATAGGCCTGGAGCAGCTGGAGGGCGGGAATGCCTGCTGTGTCACCACCCCATCCCTGGCTACCCAGCACTTGTGTGCATGCACGCTGCCCACAGGCCTTCCATCTTTGTCGGGTTAATTTGCATACTCACTCCTGATTGGCTATGGGTGTCGCAGATGGTCAATTTACATATTTGTCTATTATTAGTATAGATAAACACAAAGATTCAAGAAGCTGAAAGTTCCTCAAGCACAATAAACAATGTCAGGGAACATTATAATCTAGAAACTATTGCTGAGAAAAAATTAAAGAAGACCTACATACATCAAAGAGAGATACCATATTTCTGGCTTGCTAGACTTGAAATATTAAAAAATCTACTCTCTACAAATTTATCTAGAGATTCAATGTAATACCAATCAAAATATCACATAGTATTTCTATATAAATTCACAAACAATTGTAAAATTTCTAAAGAAATGCTAACCATTGAGAATAACCAAAAGAATTTTTAAAATGGAGTTCAAAGTTGGAGAGCTTAACTTTTCTGATTTTAAGTCTTACCATAAAGTTAGTAAAGTAGTGAGATAAATAGACATATATGAAATGGAATAGAAAATATTTAAAAAGTTGCACATATGATAAATTAGTTTTAACAAAGATTCCAAGGCAGTCCAATAGAAAATTAGTAGTATTTTCAACAAATAGTTCTGTAACAATTGTTAGCTATAGACAAAAAATATAAACTTTGACTTTTACTGACAACTTACACAAAACTTAACTCAAAATGGATTACAAATCTAAATGTAAGATTTAAAACTATAAATTTTTTGCCCTGGCCAGTTTGACTCAGTGTTTAAAGCGTTGGCCTGTGAACCTAAGGTTGCAGGTTCAATTTCTGGTCAAGGGCATGTATCTGAGTTTCAGGTTTGATCCCATTGTATCAGTGTTTTCCTCTCTCTGCTTCTCTGTCTCCCTCCCTCTTCCCCCCTCTTCCAGTCTCTCTAAAAATCATAGAAAAAGTATCCTTGGGCAAGGATAAAAAAATAAAACTACAAAAACCTTTAGAAAAAACATAGTAGTAATTCTAGTAATATTGGTTTGGGGAAAGATTTCTTAAATACAACACACCAAAAACAAACAAACAAACAAACAAACAAACAAACAACATGAACTATCAAGAAAACTCAACAAATTGGGCTTCATCAAAATTTAAAATTTATTCTTTAAATGATACTGTCACAAAAAGGCAAGTCACAGGTTTGGAGAAAATTTTTGCCTAATATATATCTGACTAAGGCTTGTACCTAAAATATGTAGAGAACACATAACTCAGTAAGAGGTCAAAGAACCCAGTAAAAAATGTACCAGTGATTTTGACACTGCATGAATGCAGTTATGGGAAAGACAAATAAACACATGAGAAGATGCTCAGCCCTATTAATTATCATGGCAATACAAATTAAAGCCACAATAAGATATCACTACACATCTTAAAGCATAAATAAAGGCAGGCAAATAAAGTATGTACCTATTGACTCCACTTATATAAAATTCTAGAAAATTCTAACTATTTGATAATGACAGGAAGCAGAACAGTGGCTTAGAAAAGGTGTGGGAGAAGGTGGGTGAGGGGAAGAGGAACCTAAAAGAGGAAATACAAAAGGCACCAGGAAACTTTTGGTATGATGTATTTTTTCATTATGTTGATTGTGGTGGTGGTTTCTTGGTGTATATATATGTCAAATTTATCAAATTATACATTTTAAATAAATTCAGTTTATTGTATATCAATTACACCTCAATACAGTAAGCCCTTGCTTAACATTGTCAATAGATTCTGTACCTATAAGCAAAACAGCATATAATTAAACTAATTTTCCCATAGTTTAATAAGTTAAATTCCTATAGCATCTTATCAGTGTTATAATGAAACAATGTTGAATGAAATGCCATTTTTTGAGCATCTGTTGTACAGCTGTAAGAAATAGGAAAGACTAGATAAATTAATTTGAATATACAGATGCATGAATAAATGGCAAAACTATGAATGCACTGCATATTTAGATGTTAAAACTACAAAGAAGAACAAGTAAATGACAATTCTTTCGTCAGAACAGTAGTTATCTTGAATTAGTGTAGGAGGAGAGAAGGGTTGTGAATAGTGAAGAATACATAGTAGCTTCTAAGTGGCCATTTGTTATGTCCTATTTCTTGACATGGGTAGTGATTTGTGAGAGGTTGTTTTATAAGATGTGTGTGTGTGTGTGTATTAAGCACTTTTCTTTATCTTAGTTACATTTCATACAGACACAAGATGAAGAAGGAAAGGAAAAGGAAAACAAGAGAGGTGGAGGAGGATTAAGAAAGAAAGAAAAGAGACAGAGACAAGAAAGAAAAGAGACAGGGAAGGAGGACAAATAAAAAGCAAGAGGTAAGATGGTGAAGTGGAAGGAATACCCATTTAAGTATATAGAGTCCTGACTTTCATTTGTGTTTCTTCCCAGGACTCACCAGGATACAGAAAAAAAAAAATCTATCAATGTCTTTGGGTTTCTTAGTTTCCTATCTGAGGCTTATTAGATGCTGAATGAAAAGTTTGAAATAGGTGATTTCCATCACTTTGAATATTATGATCAATCCCTCAGCAAATAACTAAAAATGGATTAATACCACTACTCAAATCAAAGGTAAAAGCCTCATAATTCCAAAAGAACAAGTTTCTGATTATAAAATCTATAATCAGGGAAGGGCAGGGGTCCCTTCAGCCACATGGTATAAGAGAAGAGCTACTTCATGAGCTTTTCCCCTCCGTATGTTTTCAATGTGGCAATTAAAAGAGAACTTCATTAAAATCGAAGCTTTTGGGAACAATTCATGGCTTCCCTTCTTACTGATTGTGTCATGTCTCTGAATCTGAGTTTCTTCATTTATAAGGCAATGGTAATAATAGCTAACACTTTCATAGTGCTTACTATGTATCAGGCACTATGCTAAGCTCTTTACATATATATTTACTCATTTAATTCTCACAACTCTGAAGTAGATACTATTATCATCCCCATTTTACAGGGGAGGAAACTGAGACTGATATATGGTATGAGGTTTTCATGAACCTCATGAAAAATAAAATTCTCTTTTATACTTAAAACTGTATGTACATATATTTATAAAGTACTTTAAAAGTATATCCTGCCCAGCCAGTGTGACTCAGTGGTTGAGCATCAACACATTAACCAGGAGGTCACAGTTCTTTTCCCAGTGAGGGCACATGCCCAGCTTGTAGGCATAATCCCCAGTGGAGGGCATGCAGGAGGCAGCTGATCAATGATTCTCTCTCATCATTGATTTTTCTATTTTCCTCTCCCTCCTCCTTTCTCTCTCTGAAATAAATAAAAACATACTAAAAAATTAGTTAATAAAAATATACTAATATCTAGAGAATTAGAAAAAAAGCCACAGACTGGGAAAATATTTGCAAAAAGACATTGTTCATAACAGGCTATTATCCAAAATATATAAATAATTCTTCTTTTTAAATCCTCACCTAAGGATATATTTATTGATTTCAGAGACAGAGAGACATCACTGTGAAAGAGAAACATCAATTGATTGCCTCCCATATGTGCCCCAACCAAGGATCAAACCCACAACCTAGGTTTGTGCCCTGACAGGAATCAAGCCTGCAACCTTTCAGTGCACAGAATGATGCTCCAACCAACTGAGCCACTCAACCAGATCTATAAAGAAATCTTAAAATTCAACAATAAAAAATTAATAATCCAATTTAAAAATGGATGAAGATCTGAATGAACAGACACCTCACCAAAGAAGATATACAGATGAAAACTAAGCACAGAAGACATGCACTAGCATATGTAATTAGTGAGATTCAAATTAAAACAGTAATTAAATAGTAATGAGATATCACTACACATCTATTAGAATGGCAAAAATCCAAAACAATAGGAACTCTCATTTATTGCTGATGGGAGTGAAATATGGTATAGCAATTTTGGAAATAGTTTGGTAGTTTCTTATAAAAGTAAACATATTTTACCTTATAATTTGTCAGTTACACTCCTTGGTATTTACTCAAATGAATTGAAAAAATGTATCTACACAAAACCAAGCACACAGATATTTATAGCATCTTTATTCATAACTGTTAAAACTTGGAAGCAACCAAAATGTCCTTCAGTAGATGAATGGACAAACTGTGGTACATCCATACAATGGATTATTCAGTGCTAGAAAGAAAGGATATATCAAGCCATGACCAGACATGGAGGAACCTTAAATGCCTTTTACTAAGGAATGATATAAATCTAAGTAGGCTACAAACTGTAGACTCCAACTATATTGACATTTTTGAAAAGGCAAAATTATGAAAACAGGAGAAATATCAGTGAGTTGCCCAAGGATATGGGAGGAAAAAAAGGGATGACCAGGCACAGCACAGAGAATTTTTAGGGCAGTGAAAATACTCTACTATACTGTAATGATGGATATATGTCATTATGCATTTGTTCAAATGTGTACAACACCAATAGTGAACCCCAATGTAAACTGTGGACTTGGGTGATTTTGATGTGCCAATGTAGAGTCATCAATTGTAACAAATAAACCACTTTAGTGGAGACTGTTGCTAATGGGAGGAGGCTATGTATGTGTGGAGGAAGGGGTATATGGGAAATCTTTATACTTTCTTCTCAATTTTGCTGTGAATATAAAACTACTCTAAGAAAATAGTCTTTAAAAAATGAATGTGATCCCATCCTGGAGAAGACTGCATTTCAGCTGATAGAAGCAATAGACAGCTTGATTTATATTAAATGTTAATATTATAAAATTATATTTTACTCATAACACAAGTTTTAAATCATTAATTTGGATTTAAGACTACCTGCTCCAAATGAATATATCAACCCGACTGCTAAGTGGAAAAAGAGATATATATTTCAACTGTGTTTTTACCTGACAAGGGACGGAAGGGTATCTCAAAAATAAAAATAAACAGAAAACACCACACAGAGATGGACTGCTAACACAGAGTTATAGCACTTGCACTTACATTTTCTACTAGAGATAAAACGAAAGCATGCCAGGTTATATTTTCCTATCAATGATTGACAGTGCAGAACTTGTTAACATGACTATATACATTTATTAAATGTGTAATTGTAATTTAAATATTATTCTGGGTACATTTATTTAAGTGAGAATAAAATGAGGTTTGCAGATTCATCCAAAACGATCTGTAATACATACAATTATAAGCTACATAAACTCAATATGAATATTTCATGAACATCTGCTTGAATACAAAATATGTGGCTAAAACAAATTCAACATGAAAAATACTGCCAATAGAACTAAAAGCATTTAAAAAGTACACTTTCTTGAAAACAACACATTTTATTTGCAGACATTGATAATGTTATAAAACAGTCTGTGATAAGTGGCAAAGACCAACAAAGTTGAATAATTTTGACAAGTAATTTAATTTTCTCAAGTCTCAAATAAGGAGGTTAATGAGATTTCTTCCATTCATTTTCTTTCTGAGGCCACATTTTTTTTTTCATTCAATAGTAAGAAGGGGATAATAAACAATTATCAAAGGGTTAACAAACCTTTATTCTCCTCACAGCCATTCATATACAGTATATAAAAATGGGAAACACAATAATCATATTTTAATAAATTAAGTAACTTTTCCACACCTGCATTCTTCTGCATCTCTTCCTCACTCCACACATCACCTTGGCATATGCAAACTTTGTTTCTGCAAGCAAATGTTAAAAATTCACAGGCTAATTCTGTGGAGGAGAGTATTCACATCTGCTGTTCTTTAGACTATAAAACTCCTTCCCATTTCAGTTTGTTTGTTTTTAAATAATAAAATATACTATTAGGAATTACATCAAAGGGCAAATTCTGACTTTTCCCTGTATTCCAAAGTTATGTTTTTAATTTATAAAATAAAGTTTTTCATTTAGCAATGAATATTTCTCCAGATCTTTAAAAATCTAAAATATTTAAATCTAATTTTTCTTTGTAAAATAGTATGTTTTTTTTTGTTTGTTTGTTTTTTTTATAAGTAAAAACAGTTAACATTTATTAAAGGCTTATTATGTGTCAGGTACCTAAAGTATCTCAGCACTTTTTTTTTCCAAATTTTTATTAAGGTATATGTGTACATATCTTACCATTGCCCCCCCCACTCCACTCCCATACATGCCCTCACCCCCAATGTTATGCATCCGTTGGTTACTCTTATATGCATGCATACAAGTCCTTCAGTTGATCTCTTATTTCCCCCACCTCTCCCTAACCTTACCGCTGTAATTAGACAGTCTGTTTGATGCTTTACTGCCTCTGTAACTATCTTTTGGTTCATCAGTTTATAATGTTTTTCATTATCCCCAAATGAGTGGGATCATGTGGTATTTTTCTTACATTGACTGTCTTATTTCACTTAGCATAATGTTCTCTAATTCCATCCAGGTGCTTACAAATGGTAGTAATTCCTTCTTTTTTATGGCAGCATAGTATTCCATTGTGTAGATGTACCATAGTTTTCTGATCCACTCATCTGCTGACGGGAACCTAGGCTGTTTCCAAATCTTAGCTATTGTAAATTGTGCTGCTATGAACATAGGGGTGCATATACCCTTTCTGATTGGTGTTTCTGGTTTCTTAGGATATATTACTAGGAGTGGGATTACTGGGTCAAATGGAAGTTCCAATTTCAGTTTTTTGAGGAAACTCCATACTGTTCTCCACAGTGGCTGCACCAGTCTGCATTCCCACCAGCAGTGCACGAGGGTTCCTTTTTCTCCGCATCCTCGCCAACACTTGTCGTTTGTTGATTTGTTGATGATAGCCATTCTGATAGGTGTGAGATGGTATCTCATTGTCGTTTTGATTTGCATCTCTCTGATAATTAGTGACTTTGAGCATGTTTTCATGTGTCTCTTGGCCTTCCTTCTGTCTTCTTTTGAAAATATTCTAGTTAGGTCCTTTGCCCATTTTTTTATTGGATCATTTATCTTCCTTTTATTAAGTTGTATAAGCTGCCTGTAGATGTTGGAAATTAAACCTTTATCAGTGATACCATTTGCAAATATGTTCTCCCATACAGTGGGGTTTCTTGTTGTTTTGTTGATGGTTTCTTTTGCTGTGCAAAAGCTTTTTATTTTGATGTAGTCCCATTTGTTTATTTTCTCTTTGGCTTCCATTGCCCTAGGGGCAGTATCGCTGAAAAAGTTCTTTTGGCATATGTCTGAGATTTTGCTGCCTGTGGATTCCTCTAGTATTTTTATGGTTTCCCATCTTATATTTAAGTCCTGTATCCATTTTGAGTTTATTTTTGTGTATGGTGTAAGTTGGTGATCTAGTTTCATTTTTTTGCATGTATCTGTCCAATTTTCCCAACACCATTTATTGAAGAGACTGTCTTGACTCCATTGTATGCTCATGCCTCCTTTGTCAAATATTAATTGCGCATAGTGGTTTGGGTCGATATCTGGATTCTCTATTCTATTCCATTGATCTATATGTCTGTTCTTGTGCCAGTACCAGGCTGTTTTGAGGACAGTGGCTTTGTAATATAGCTTGAAATCTGGTATTGAGATCCCTCCTACTTTATTCTTCTTTCTCAGGATTGCTGTGGCTATTCGGGGTCTTTTTTTATTCCAGATGAATTTTTGGAGAGTTCTTTCTAGGTCTGTGAAATATGCTGTTGGTATTTTAATGGGGAGTACATTGAATCTATAGATTGCTTTGGGTAATATGGACATTTTGATGATGTTGATTCTACCAATCCATGAACATGGTATGTTCTTCCATCTGTTTACATATTCCTCTATGTCTTTTTTCAGTGTCCTGTAGTTTTCCGCATATAGGTCTTTTACCTCCTTGGTTAGGTTTATCCCTAAGTATCTTAATTTTTTTGGTGCGATGGAAAATGGGATTGCTTTTTTAGTCTCTCTTTCTGTAAGTTCACTGTTGGTGTATAGAAATGCCATAGATTTCTTGGCATTAATTTTGTATCCTGCTACATTGCCGAATTCATTTATTAAGTATGTTAGTTTTTTGATGGAGTCTTTCGGGTTTTTTATGTACAATATCATGTCATCTGCAAATAAGGACAGCTTTACTTCTTCTTTTCCAATTTGGATTCCTTTTATTTCTTCTTCTTGTCTAATTGCAATGGCTAATACTTCCAGTACTATGTCAAACAGGAGTGGTGAGAGTGGGCATCCTTGTCTTGTTCCTGTGCTTAGGGGAAATGTTTTTAGTTTTTGCCCATTGAGTATGATGTTAGCTGTGGGTTTATCATATATAGCTTTTATTATGTTGAGGTATGATCCTTCTATTCCCACCTTGTTGAGAGTTTTTATCAAGAAAGGGTGTTGGATTTTGTCAAATGCTTTTTCTGCATCAATTGATATGACTATGTGATTTTTATCTTTCAATTTGTTTATGTGATGTATCACATTTATTGATTTGCGGATATTGTACCATCCTTGCATTCCTGGGATAAATCGTACTTGGTCATGGTGTATGATCTTTCTGATGTACTGCTGGATCCGATTTGCTAGAATTTTGTTGAGGATTTTGGCATCTACGTTCATGAGGGATATTGGCCTGTAATTCTCCTTCATTGTGTTGTCTTTATCTGGTTTTGGTATTAGGGTGATGCTGGCTTCATAGAAGGAGCTTGGAAGTGTTCCTTCCTCTTGAATTTTTTGGAATAGTCTGAGGAGGATAGGTTTTAGTTCTTCCTTGAATGTTTGGTAAAACTCTCCTGTGAAGCCGTCTGGCCCCGGGCTTTTGTTTGCTGGAAGCTCTTTGATGACTGCTTCAATTTCTTCCATAGTTACTGGCATATTGAGCTGTTTAGATTCTTCTTGATTGAGTTTTGGAAGGTTATATTTTTCTAGGAATATGTCCATTTCCTCCAGGTTGTCCAGTTTTTGGAATAGAGTTGTTCGTAGTATTTTTTAACAATCCTTTGTATTTCAGCGGGATCTGTTGTTATTTCACCTCTTTCATTTCTGATTTTGTTTATTTGGGTCCTCTCTCTTTGCTTTTTGGTGAGCCTGGCTAGAGGTTCATCAATCTTGTTTATCCTTTCAAAGAACCAGCTCTTGGTTTTGTTGATCTTTTGTAGTGTTTCTTTGGTCTCAATATCGTTTATCTCTGCTCTGATCTTTATTATTTCCTTCCTTCTGCTTACACTGGGCTTTTCTTGTTGCTCTTTTTCTAACTCTTTGAGTTGTTGGGTTAGGTAATTTATTACCATTGTTTCTTGTTTTTTGCAGTAGACTTGTAGAGCTATGAACTTCCCTCTCAAGACTGCTTTCGCTGTGTCCCATAGATTTTGGATTGTTGTGTTTTCATTGTCATTTGTTGCCATGATGTTTTTTATTTCTTCTTTGATCTCTCTGGTAACCCAATCATGGTTTAATAGCATGTTGTTTAGCCTCCATGTGTTTGATTTCTTTGGGTTGTTTTTATTGTAGTTGATTTCCAGTTTTATGCCACTGTGGTCTGAGAAGATGCTTGATATGATTTCTATCTTCTTGAATTTGAAGAGACTTTGCCTATGTCCCAACATATGGTCTATCTTTGAAAATGACCCATGTGAACTTGAGAAGAATGTATATTCTGTGGCTTTGGGGTGAAATGTTCTGAAGATGTCAATTAATTCCATCTGGTCTAGTGAGTCATTTAGGATTGATGTTTCTTTGCTGATTTTTTGTTTAGAGGATTTGTCCAATGGTGATAGTGGGGTATTAAAGTCTCCTACTATGATTGTATTGCTGTCAATCTCTGCCTTGATATCCTCCAGGAGTTTTTTTATGTATTTTGGTGCTCCTGTATTGGGTGCATATATGTTTACCAGAGTTATTTCTTCTTGTTGAATTGTTCCCTTTAGTATTATGAAGTGGCCTTCCTTATCTCTTGTTATGTCCTTCAGTTTGAGATCTAATTTGTCAGATATAAGTATTGCTACCCCAGCTTTTTTTTCAGTTCCATTTTCCTGGAAAACCTTTTTCCATCCCTTCACCCTCAGTCTGTGTGTGTCTTTTTTTCTGAGGTGGGTTTCTTGTAGACAGCAGATATATGGGTCATGTTTTCTTATCCAGTCCATTACCCTATGTCTTTTGATTGGGGCATTTAATCCGTTTACATTTAAAGTTATTATTGATAGGTACTTATTTGTCGCCATTCCAATTCTTTACACCTGTGTTCCTTCTTTGCTTCCTATTTCTTTTTTTTTTTTTTCACAGCAGACCCTTTAGCATTTCTTGCATTGCTGGTTTGGTGGTAATAAATTCCCTTAGTCCTTTTTTGTCTGTGAAGCTCCTGATTTCACCTTCAATTTGGATTGATATCCTTGCTGGGTACAGTATTCTTGGATTCAGACCCTTCCTTTGCATGACTTTGTATATTTCATTCCATTCCCTTCTGGCCTGATGAGTTTCTGTTGAGAAATCAGTTGCCAGTCTGATGGGGGTTCCTTTGTATGTAACTTTCTGTCTCTCTCTTGCCGCTTTTAAGATTCTTACTTTGTCGTTGGTGTTTGCCAATTTAATTATAATGTGCCTTGGCGTCAGTCTTTTGGGGTTCATTTTGCTTGGGACTCTGTGAGCTTCTTGGATTTGTGTGGGTTTTTTCTTCTCTATATCAGGAAAATTTTCTGTCATTATTTCTTCAAAGAGGTTTTCTATTCCTTGCTCAGCTTCCTTTCCTTCTTGAACCCCTATTATGCGGATGTTGTTTTGTTTGGTGTTGTCCCAAAGTTCCCTTAGGCTCTCCTTCTGCCTTTTAATTTTTTTCTCTAGAAGTTGCTCTACTTGGGTATTTTTTCCCATCTTGTCTTCTAGCTCACTGATGTGGTCCTCTGCTTCTTCTAGTCTACTCTTGATGCTTTCTATTGAGTTCTTTACAGCAGTGATGTCATTTTTCATTTCTTCTTGGTTCTTCTTCATTTCCTCTTGGTTCTTGCTCATATTGTCGAATTTGTCTTCCATTCTTTTCAGCCACCTTATGACCATTTCTCTGAATTCTTTTTCTGGAAGGTTGCTTGCCTCCATTTCGTTTACTTCCTTTTCTGGTGATGCCTGCTTTTCTTTCATATGTGGGCTGTGTCTTTGTCTCCCCATGGTCTCTCTTCTCTTGGTGTCTGGTTATGTAGTTCTCTCTCTCCTGCGTTGATTTAAAGGCACAAAATACAGCACTACCAGTTACAACACACAAGGCACTGAACAGAAATGTATTCACGATATTAATAACCTCCAATAAAGGTGACCACCTGAGAAAGGCAAATTAGTGGATAGGAGAGAAAGAAGAAGAGGAAAAAGAAAGGAAGAAGAAGTTGAAAAAAAAAGGAGTGTCAAAATGAAATTGGGAAAAGGGAAAAAAAGAAGAAAAAAAAGTAAGAGAGACAAGAAAGAGACTAAGAGAGAAAGGGAAACAGACTATATATATTGGGGATAAAACTCCAATAGAACAATCACTTATCCCAGCAAATGCCAGCAACAAGTACCTGGGAATTAATACAAACTACAACACCAACTAATATTGAGTGAGGCAAGGGAAAACAGAAGCACTTAACAAACAAAAAAATAAACAAAAGAAGAATAAGCAAAACAATCTCACAAAAAAACATAAAAATTCTATATAATCTACATTCAAGTGAACAACAACAAAAGGACAGAGAGAAAAACAATTTTTTGGATAGTTAAGACAGCGAAGAGAGAGGTGTGTATGGACTTGGAGCAGGGGATTGGAGATTGGATATATAAGTAGGGTGAAATTTTAACGGGAGTAAACAGAAAGAATAGGGAAAATCTAAAGCAGGAAAGGGGTAAGATAAACAGGACACTGAAAAGGGAAAAGTGAGGAAGAGAGTGATGGCATAAAGGTAGAGTTGAGATAGAGTAAAATGATGCTAAAGGAAATATAAAATAGAATGTAGAACATTAATCCCAAAACAAAATGAAGAGAAAATAAAATGACACTTAAAAAAAAAAAAAGATAAAATAGCAGTAGTAATAATACGATTGAAAATAAAAATGTAATAATTAAAAAGGTAAAATCAAGTGAGAAAAAAAGAAAAAAATTAGTTTCTTGAGTAAAAGATGCAAAAAATGAAAATTAAAAAATAAAAAATAAAAATAAAATGTGGAGTAGTGAAGGTCATTCACTTCCTCTGTTGTTCTGTTTGGCACGCCTGTTTCTCAGTCCAGACAGTATTGCAGTTCCCTGCGTTCCACTGCTCTTCAGTGATGTAAGCCAGTCCTGATTTTAAGCAGGCGGTGTGTCTTAATTCGTATTCTTTTATTTTTGATTACACAAGAGTCAATTTGTGATTCAGCCCCTGGGTGGCAGTGTTTCTGGATTGACTTCCGGGTTTATCTATGGCCTCTCTAGGGAGTGTTAGAGCCTTCTTTCCCTGTGGCACTCACTACAGGTTTGTGGGAGTGGGCTGCCTCAGAGCTGGCTCTCTGATGGTCACTCCCTGCTCCAATCCCCAGGTTCCAGAAAAACAACTTTCCCCTGCAGTCTCCCAGGGTGTCCCCAACTGGGTGATCCTATGTATTGGGCTTAGTAATCAGAAGCAAGAATTTCAAGAGGAAAAAGCCCAAGTGTGCGCACTCCGTGGCTGCGCGTAAGTCTAGCACACCCCTGAAATTCTTAGGGTGTCCCTGCACATCAGATCAAAATGAGTTGCTTTTTAGAGAGCCCTCTCATAGCAGCTCTGAGGACCCCTTTCCACATTCACAGATCAAGACAGCCCCAACAGCCACGGATTTTTCTAGGCACAGACTTCCCTGGTCCTCCAGCTCCCGCAAAACGCGCGTTCCTCTCTCGCGCTGGGACCAGAGACCTCACCTTATCCCAGGCGAAATCTGACCTTTCCGTGGTGGAGTGTAGAGCTCCTCTGAACCCGTGTGTTTGCGCCAATTGAAGAGTGTTGTTCTGGGGCTCGCAGCTGTTCCGTGGGTGCCGCAGTTGTGGATTCTCAGGCTTCTGATAAGCTCCACTTTCCGGTTCCAGATGGCGGAGACTCCGCGTCCAAGCCCGCAGCTCCTCGAGGGGACCCAGCCGCAGTGGGAGCTGCCAGGTCAGGGGAACCCCATCTAGCAGTCTCCCACCTTCTTCTGGAGCTCAGCTGTCCCCCAACTTGCCAACAAACACTCCTAGTGCGACCCTCAGCAGTTCTTTCTTTCTGCTCCGGGACAAGGCTCAGAACACGTCTGTCTATTCCTCCGCCATTTTTCCTCCTCCAATAGTATGGTTTTTTTTAGGGAAATTTAAAAATACAGAAGAGTATAAAAATAGCATTTACAGCATTCATATCATGGTGTTATATATTGTGTCATGGACATTTTCTTATATAGTCATAAAATATGATTTTAATGGATGCTTTTTAATATTTTAATGTTATTTTATTGTCCATCAGGAGATATCAGTTGAATGAAATGATTCTAATTGGCTTATCTACACTAATAAAAGAGAAAGATGCAAATTGACTGTACATCCCTGACGCCCACCAGCCAATCAGGAGTGAGTATGCAAATTAACCCAATAAATATGGTGGGTTAATTTGCATATGCAGCCATGGAACAAAGACTGAAGAATGAATAATGAAGACTGAAGGCTCCGCTGCAGCCAGAGCCAAGCCTGATGGCTGAAGGCTTGGCTTCGCTGAAGGCTGAAGGCTTGGCTCTGCTGTGGCCCGGGTCCAGGGTGCTGGAGGAAAACCGGTTCCGGCAGCCAGGGGAAGGAAGGCATATTGCACAAATCTTCATGCAATGGGCCTCTAATCTTCAAGAAAATTCTAGGTTAGTAACACTTCAGAGTTCAGTCTTTTTCTGGTAATCCATAGAATGTTAGAGTTCTATAGCAAAAAGTTGTTTTGTCCAATCATTTGTCTAAACTTTCAACTAGAAAGATAGAATTGGTGTATCATGGCCAGAAATGATTAAATAATTAAAATGCATTACTAAAGTTATGGTACGCATAGAAAAATGTTAGCAGAGGTAGAGTTCTTAATCAAAACTGAGCAATTTGTCAAAAGTAGCAATTACATGTGTCTTGCTATGGCTTAAAGTGAACCCACCAATGTTAGTTCAACCATATTAGACATAATATTGAAATATAGGAAATGGCTATTGATTGGACTTGCCTTCTTGGAACAATATCAGCTTATTAGTTGATCAAGTTCTTATTTAGATAAAGTTGAATTCTCTCATTCTCTCATTTCATTCTTTTTTTTACTGTATCCCTCCTCCCCACACAAACACTATTTATAACATTCAAACCTTGCATTATGCCAGACAGCCTTTAGGATGTTTTCTGTCACACTTGCACCAACCAATATTTCTCTATTTTAATTTCTTACTTAATCAGGTTTTTAAAAAATATGGGCTTCATGTCTACTATAGTAGTTTGGTGTGCCTCTTTTTGTGAATTCAGAATACTTATTGATGAATCCAGCATATATTTCACCCATTCCATCCTAATCATTGTTCTGGACATTACAGATTCAGTAGTGAACCAGAGAGATAGGGTTCTTGTTCCTTGGAGTTTGCATTTAGTAGCAGGGGACAGAAATATATAAATAAGTAATTAAGTAAACAAATAAGTAAATAAACAAACAGATAAATAAACAATTTCTTTTCATGAGGAGCAGAAACACTGAACAGAGTGATATGTTGGAAGTGCGCAGGGGGTACTTTTGTTAGAATGGTTCTATTCTGCAGTGAACTGAGTTTTACTAGTATTGTCACTGCTCAGGTGAGGGTTGCTCAGCTCCGTGGGGCTCAGAACAGATGTCCAACTTATCTAAGCCTGGAGTCAGGGCTGTCCAGTCTTGAGGTTCAGGCCAATTTACTTGAGCCTAAGTTTATTTTGCTTTCAATTCTTTTTCAGTATGAGATGTTTTTAAACCCTGTGTTCATGATCATTTACATACAAATGTATTTTATTTATGATATTTTATATTTATACAATTTAACACCAGCACAAAGCATGTGATTAAACGTTTTTACTATGAGCCACACATACTATGATGAGGCATTTAGGTTGTGTTTTTCATCCCATTTGGGCTTTGGGGTTAATGTAATTAAAGACAAAAATGAAGATGAAGCACCCATGGGAACACAGTGGAGGTTGAAATTTATATTTTTCTTTTTGTTGCTTTTTGTCCACATATCTGGAGTGAGCTCCAGAATATGAGAGGTTCAAATGATTTTCCATGTAGGTACCATCAGAGTAAACACTGGCTGCTGGAAAAGAAAGATAAATTTTGACTTTTCCACCAGGGGACCACAGGGAAAACTAAGGGTATTACCAAATTGAATCCCTTACATTAGAATCTCTTTTTATATTGTCCCATTAATTATGTCATTAATCTTTTTTATATTGATTTTACTCCAAAGGATTTAGTATTGATACTTTCTTTCCTTTGCTTTTAAAATATTATGGTGTTTTAAAAACCCACCACTATATAAAGACTTCCCTTTCTCCATCCCTGCTTGAGACCTTTCAGATAATAATAGTATTTTACTTGCCCATTCACCTTTAGTAAACATTAACAGTTTACTAGTCTGCTATTGAGGTGCAGAGTCATGAAGTAAGGAAAGTGTTTTTTTCAAAAACTCTAGATGGAAAAGTAAGGCAAAAACTAATAAGACATTTTAGGGAAATCAGATCTAGCTAAAACCATACTTTTGGGGATATTTAAAAAGCTTCAGCCGAAACCGGTTTGGCTCAGTGGATAGAGCATCAGCCTGCAGACTCAAGGGTCCCGGGTTCGATTCCAGTCAAGGGCATGTACCTTGGTTGCGGGCACATCCCCAGTGGGAGGTGTGCAGGAGGCAGCTGATCGATGTTTCTCTCACATCGATGTTTCTAGCTCTCTGTCCCTCTCCCTTCCTCTCTGTAAAATATCAATAAAATATATTAAAAAAAAAAAAGCTTCAGTTAAACTAGTAGAAAATCCAGGATATTGATGGTTTCAGATCAAATTTTAATCTAACTTTAATATTTATAGTCTCTTAGAAGGTACAACTGAATACATAGTAAATAAGTTAGGATGTGTACAAGGTTATAATCTATAACAATAAAAGCATAACATGCTGCCCTAACCGGTTTGGCTCAATGGATAGAGCGTCAGCCTCCGGACTCAAGGGTCCCGGGTTCGATTCCGGTCAAGGGCATGTACCTTGGTTGCGGGCACGTCCCCAGTGGGGAGTGTGCAGGAGGCAGCTGATCGATGTCTCTCTCTCATCGATGTTTCGAACTCTCTATCTCTCTCCCTTCCTCTCTGTAAAAAATCAATAAAATATATATTTAAAAAATAAAAAAATAAAAAAATAAAAGCATAACATGCTAATTACACCAGACAGCTGAATGACCTAAGCCAGGGCTGCGAGGGCCGAGCCCCTTGCGCAAATTTCGTGCATCAGGCCTCTAGTGTCAAAATAGTCACACTGAAAGTTTATGTTGGAGAATTTCTTTATACTGTAAGCTTTTACAATGTGACTTGTGTTCACAAAAATCAAACCATAGAAAAGTAAAAATAGTACATTTAGTTATAATTTTGTGTTCACTTTATATTGATTGATATATATTAAAATAGTCGTGTAATTTTCAGACATTTTGAGGGCTGACCCAGAATGTTTTGCACAAAGAGTATTGTGGAAACTTAGGAGGTTACATTTACTAGAATATAAGTGCCCACAGTTTTGGATATGAATCATAATATACTCTGCCCATGTCCAAAATTTTACATTTAAAATAATTTCTAGGGTGAGAATAAGAAATTTTCACCTCAGAAGTTTAAAGGCCAAATTTACTGACAAATTTCCTTCTGATTCACTTAAAAACCTCATATATAAAATTCCACAGATATTGTACCACATGCTTCATCACCTACTTTGTATTTAAAAATAAAAATCCTTTCAAAATTAATTTATTCTGTGCTTTCACTAGAAACTGGTTGTGGATTTATTATTTAAAAAGTTTCATCCGACTCCTAACTGCTGGCATGTTGTCACTCATTATAATTTATTTTCTATTTATCTATGTTTAATCTCCAACAAGCCCATCAAGACACTAAAGACTGCTTTTGACACAGAATTCTGTCCTTAAAAAAGTCAGAGGAAATTTTGCTTGGAATCTATGAAGGAATTTCTTCTCAACTCAAGGAAATCACAGCTGAAATGTGAAATGCTAAAACACACATACATATACACACCTTTCCACCTTTTCTCAAATTTCAGAAGATATTAACTCTTAAATGGAGAAGAGTTAGTAATTAACTATGTGCGTTAATTTATGCCAACGTTTTTTTAAAATATGTTTTTTATTGATTTCAGAGAGAAAGGGAGAGAGATAGAAACATCAATGGTGAGAGAGAATCATTGATTGGCTGCCTCCTGGGGATCTAGCCTGAAACTCAGGCAGGTGCCCTGACCAGGAATGGAAACATGACTTCCTGTTTCATAGGTTGACACTCAACCACTGAACCATGATGGCCTGGCAACGGTTTTAATTTTCCAAAGTCCACATTTCTCTAGCAAACCCCAACTCATAGGATATAGCATGATATACTGTATATTGTAGTGGTGTTGTGATTTTTGTTGATGGATTTTTATCTCCAGCATGACCCAAGAGAGAAAACAGAGAATCCACATGTATACAAAGAGATTGTCACACAAGCTGGGTCCAGCTGCAATCAGCCAACATGTGCACATGTTAACCATGAAATGTTCTGTTTTCAGTTTCACAATTTTAATCAGTGACTTTTGACATGGTAAGGTATCTGTTTGCAGAATATTAACTCCATTTTCATGTATTAACCAAAGAGTTAATGTTATAATGGAAAAAGCATATTTTTTCCTTTAAGAAAATAAAAATAAAATGCAAATAGTTTTAAGTTATTCAGAATTAGAACTTTAATTTGCAAGGAGTTACAAGAACCAAATGTTTCACTTACATGTAGTGTTTTTAGTTACCGCTTAGTAGAGTCATGACATTAGCATCTTTACCCATCTCTCTGTTCCTTCATTTTAGACACAGAAATATTGAGTGAGGTCATAGACTTGGGCACTCTGAGAGGTTGGGCATTACAGATTCCATTTTTTAATCAATTACAGTGACCCTAGTCTCTCATCTTGTAGCCAGCTACATGTAGATTCAGAACTGGCTTATCAACAGGGGCATTTACCACCCAGTTGTCCTTCCCTTAAAAAAAATCACAGTCACTCTCTGTTCTATTCTGCCTCTTGGGAGAGTTTACAAAATTACTCTCAAGCCCCAATAATTGTGGTAAGCCTAGTCTAGCTGATTTAAGCCTCTCTTGCTCTGCCCCTAGTGTAGTATTAGGTTGGTAAATAAATTCCCCATTCTAATTTAGTGTGACAGCCTTTTGCTTGGTAGCTGGTCCCATTTGGAGAACTGCTCTGAGTTTACTCTTTTACTTCCAGGCTGCCAGTAATTGTTTTCAGGAGGTCAAGTTGTCATTTATTTACTTTTAGCACCAAGAGGGATTGAAATAACACTTTACACCAATTATCCACTATTTTTGGAGGACTTCTCATTTTTGATGTGCTTTTTCCTTTTTATTTATTTATTTAAATTTTCTCACTTTCCTGAAAAATTCTCCATTTTCTGAATTCTTCCACTCCTTTTTGGTACATTTTGATTCTCCAGTAGCCAGGACATAAACATGCTCAGAGCTTTTGTGACCTCTTTATTTTAGTTCTCTATAATCCAATCTTATTATTATTATTAATTATTATTCCAACCTTACATAGGACTTCTTTGCAATGTAAATAATTGGATCTAAACTTGAAGTGATAAAAGCATGCACTTACCTGGGTCTCAGTCTTTTTCCAGAAATGGCAAATATTATGGCACTTTTGTAGTAGCACTTTCTGAAGACTTCTCAAGATAAGGAAGTTTTTGAGAGGTTCAGCCTCATGTGTAACAAATGTTTTCTGGACTTTTCAGGGACCCAAAAGTTCTACTCCTGAGGACAAGATGTTAAAAAGCTTCTTCCTGCCCAGTGATTCTGTTTTTATAGGATCTCTTAGCTTAAATCTGAAGAGGTCAAGCATTACAGATTCCACTTTTTAATCAATTACAGTGACCCCAGTAATCTTTCTGGCCAGTGATTCTGTTTTTATAGGATCTCTTAGCTTAAGTCTGAAGTGACTTTTAAAATGAGACATGAATGAAAACAGGGAAGTAGCCACACAAAGATCTGAGGGAAAAAGTGTTCTAGGCAAAGATAACTTCAAGGTCAAAGAATAAATGTGAGCTTGGAGGTTTTGAGGAAAAAAACAGAAGACTATGGAACTTGAATGTAGTAAGGTCAAAAGAGGAAGAAATGTGAGGTAAGGCTGGAGGGGAAGGGAAGGGACATATATAGAGTTTTACAAACTATGAAAGTAGTATGAATTTTACTCATTAGAATGGCAGAAAGTCATTGGCTAGCTTTAAGTAAGAGTGGTGTCATTTGATTTATGTTTTTTTAAAAATATATTTTTACTTATTTCAGAGAGGAACGGAGAGGGTGAGAGAGATAGAAACATCAGTGATGAGAGAGAATCATTGATTGGCTGCATAGCCCCTACTGGGAATCAAGCCAGCAACCTGGGCATGTGCCTTGATTGTGAATCGAGCCATGACCTCCTTCCTGGTTCATAGATCGATGCTCAACCACTGAGCCATGCAGGCCGGGCTGATTTATTTTTTAAATAACCATTCAGGAAGAGTTGCATCAAGAGTAGGCTGTAGACATTCAAGAGTGAAAGCAGTGAGATCATTTTAAGATCGCAGGCCTCATCTGGGGATAGTGGTGATGCTAGAATCAGAAGGAGAGCAGTGGTAATAGGGGGATTTGGGGATACATATGGTATTTAGAGTTGGATTGATTATGAGGTAACAGGTAACGACTAGGTTTTAAGCAAGAATAGTATCATTTACTGAGACTGGGGACACCCTAAGAACAGATTGGAAGGGGAGTAGAAGAGCTATAGAATTCCATTTTATATATATTTAAGAAATCTCTTATTATCCAAGTAGATATGTTGAATAGGGATTGCACACATGTGAATATGAGGAGGGAGGTAAGGCAAACTTGGAATTGTTGCCTTAGGTATTTATTTAAAGTCATGGGACAGAATGAGAAGGAGGTCTAAGACCTGACTTTGGAGCAGTCCATCTTTCATGGACATAGGAAAATGCGAAGTGCTAGGAAAGAGCTGTAGTACAGGAAGGAACATTTTAATGACACAGAAGCCAAGAGAAGAGTGTTTTCAAGGAATCCATAGGCAAGGGTTTACTGAACCAATTACCCAAATAGTCTCTTTCTGGCCTCAGTGTACAGGGTATAGGAACAAAACACCTTCTAGCCATCAGTTACCTCTTTAAGACTATTCTTCTCTTCCCAAGGATCATCTTACATTTCCTCTGGGAGCAGGCAATGTGATCTTCCTTTGTAATTTCTTCAGCTAGAAGTACACTTACAGCCAAAGGCAGTGATCTCATTGGAGAACACTCCTAGGAACCCTTCCCTTCCCCCCCCCACCCCCCCCACCCCCCCACCCTCCCACCCCCCCGCCAAGATGTAGCCTTCCATGTTTTTGAAGGAGACAAATGCTTGTTTGCATCCATTTTATGCTCTTGATTTTCTCCACAGTCATGTTACATCCTGTAAGGGCTGAAAGCAGCCTGGGATAGTCTTTTTGATATATGTTTTGAGAACTTAGTGATTTTGAAGCATTTCTTTCCAGAAACTACCAAGTGTGGTTAAATGTGGTTTCTGTTTTTGTTTATCGGGACTATTAATAAGTAACCAATCTTTTAGAGTGATTCTGCCCCTTAATTAGCTATGTCTATGGGTTTATAATCCCCAAAAAAGAAATTTCAGAATCTTTAGGAAGCAGTGGGTTGAAGAGACCCAGTACAGTTCTATTTTTCTTACCCACCTTTAAAATGAGAGGAAAATCTCCATCACACTGATGTGCAGAGATACCCAGTAATTGTTCATTTTTAGAGGTTAATTAACCACACCAAGTTCCACTAGTTTTGCATGAACAGATACTCTCAAGGTTTACACAGTTGCCACTCCTCTTTTCATTTTCTCCTTTCCAAATTTCCATTTAAATTACTGTTTGAGTCACTACCCAATTGTTGCTATGATTCATTCCACTCTTACGTGAGTGGATGAGGCAGGCTATGATTTCCTTACACTTTATTTTTGTGCTTCTAACATTTCTAAATACACTACATATGCATCTGATTCTTATGCTGTTATATATTCATTTTATGTTTTCTGACAATATTCTTATTTTATTAGTCTCTGGCTCTTTTTACAGAAGTTTATTTTACCACTGTGTGTGTGTGTGTGCGTGTGCATGTGCGTGTGCATGTGTGGGTGTGTGTGTTCAAGAAAAATGGAATATATATTGTTTACTAGGAAATATCACTTTTCTGCACAATGGAATGAAGTCTGACAGTCAAGCATAGCTATAAAATTTCAATCACAGTAGGATGTAGAACTCTCCATTCACTTCTCTTTCCAGCAGCTAAGGAGAGCTATGATTAAAGAAGTAATGGGCATGTAACTAGGAGGGAAACAGAGCAATTATGGCATTTGAATGTGTGATTTATTTTCTGATACAAATGCAAGAAACTCCAGGTCATAGAGGATAGAACATATTGTTCCAATATGTGATCCTGCCTAGATATACTGAGTCTACTAGTAGAGTTCTGTGTTTAGGAAAATCAGAGCAAGAAGTCTCCTTCTCTTAATGTCTCTAAAGCGGTATTCCAAATATAACTGGAGGAATAAAATCACTGCTCTGTCTCTGAGATAGGAGAAAGGATGTAGTCATCTAAAAATTTCAGCAGACCCTGAAGCAGTAATTTCAACATGTTAGGAGAGTCTCTGTGTTAATAGGAGACAAAGTTGTTCTCTCTTTTGGCTTAAGGTTCAATTTCTTTCAGAGGAGTTATTGACTTTGCTAAATAAGTACTCCTTTCAAAGTACTAAAAGCTTTCACAAAGGAATTTTACAGATGAACCATCGGTGCCATGGTGACAAATGCTTTTGGTTGTCTAGTTTCTATCATCAGCTCTCCTAAATCCAATATCACACATTGACTCTTAACTGATTTCCTGATTTCTGTCCTACTGTCTTGTGCCAAGACAATCCCTTTTTGCAGTTATTTAAATATATGCCCCAGCTGTAAAACCAGACTGACTTTTACTTCAGGTGTTGTGTTGGTTATTGGATATTGGCTCTTAGCATAGACTCAAATACCTTACTCTAATTTTGGACATTGGAGTTGAGACCCTGTACATCACACTTCATTTATGCCATGTTGGTCCCTGTGTGGTTCTTTACTAGAGGAGACTAAAAGGAAAAAGGTAGTACAAGTCAAAATCACCCACTCCCTATTTCCTGACTGGGCCATCTGGTATGAGCTACAAAGTGATCTGTAGATAGTTGCCACTTGTGCTGGCCTTGAAAGTACCTAGGAGAGGCTAAGCTGTGAACTGAGGCCAGCTGCCACTAGTCTCATCTTGTGGCTGCTTAGTAAGAGATATGGGGGCATGCTTATGCTGGATGCTGCTTGTTTGGAATTTGTAAACCTTTGAGAGATTTTAGGAAAGTTTTCAGCATGAACCAAGAGAGGCCATTTGTATGGAAAAGTTACTGGAAGTGGCTTGGACAGGCCTGAAAATTGGATAGAGCAGGGTCTCAGGGAATTACCAGGGTGAGGTAAATAGTGTTAGTCAGATTGATAGAGACCTAGATATGGTGCCTGCCTGAAACTGCAGGGGAAGGGCTCAGCAAAGGAACAACTGCTTCTACCAGCACTTCTGTATGGGAGAAAGCTACCCCTCCAGTCCTTGCCTTAAAGTCAGAAAATTCAATTCTTGCCTATATTTTCCTGGTGCCTTTGAGCTGCTACCCCAGCACTGGAGGTCAGTATGAGTGAGCCTGTCAGTGAATGTCTCTGTGTGCCCTTTAAGATGAATCCTTAGGATTCTAACAGCCCTCCATCTCACTCAGCGACAATTCTGGCTGGTTCTCACAGCCAGAAGTTATGGGGACTTCTCTTCCTGGCACTGGAACCCTGGAATGGGGAGCCTGGTGTGGGGCTGGGACTCCTTGCTCCTCAGGGTGAACCTCCATAGTCAAGATTTCTCTCCTGATTTTTAACCACCATATGTGGGTATGAGACAAGTCCATTCCACATCTCTGCCGCTCCTATCAGTATTGATGTGGCTTATTCTTAGTTATAGAACTTCAGGTGGTTCTCAATGGTGGTTGTTCTGTAGCATAGTTGCAATTTTGATGTTGCTATGGGAGGAGGAGATCTAGCATTTACTTACTCTGTTATCTTAACTGGAAGCCTCCTGAAAACTTTTAAATTTGGATAATTCCAACATCTTTCCTTGTTCTTCAGACCCAGGAATGGTAATTGCTTCCCACATTTACTTCACTCTGAGCCTTCAATTTCTCCTTTTTATCTTTAAAGTTCTTTAAGGGTACAAAATGGCGGCGGAATAGACAGACGTGTTCCGAGCCTTGTCCCGGAGCAGAAAGAAAGAACAGCTGAGGGTCGCACGAGGAGTGTTTGGTGGCAAGTTAAGGGACAGCTAAACTCCAGGAGAAGTTGGGAGACTGCTAGAAGGGGTTCCCCTGACCGGGCAGCCCCCACTGCGGCTGGGTCCCCTCCTGGAGCTATGGGCTCGGACGCGGAGAATGCACCATCTTGAAAGGGAAAGTGGAGCTTATCAGAAGCCTGAAAATCCACAACTGTGGCACCCACCGAACAGCTGCGAGACCCAGAACACCAGTTCCCAATTGGCGCAAACATGTGGATTCAGAGGAGCTCTACACTCCACCAGGGAAAGGTCAGATTTCGCCTGGGATAAGGTGAGGTCTCTGGTCCCGGCAGGAGAAAGAAATGCATGTTTTGGGGGAGTTGGAGGACCAGGGAACTCTGTGCCTAGAAAAATCCACGGCTGTTGGGGCTGGCGTGATCCGTGAATGTGGAAGGGGGTCCTCAGAGCTGCAAACAGAAGGGATCTCTAAAAAGTAACCCATTTTGATCTGACGTGCAGGGACAGCCTAAAAATTTCAAAGGTGTGCCAGCTGCTTAGACTTGCGCACAGACCCATTGTTCGCACACTTAGGCTTTTTCCTCTTCAAATCCTTGCTTCTGATTACTAAGCACAATACATAGGATCACCCAGTTGGGGACAACCTGGGAGACTGCCGGGGAAAGTTGTTTCTCTGGAACCTGGGGATCGGAGTGGGGAGTGACCATCGGAGAGCCAGCTCTGAGGCAGCCCACTCCCACAAACCGGTAGTGAGTGCCACAGGGAAAGAAGGATCTAAATACAGACTACAGAGGCCAAATAGTTCCGGAAGTCATTCCAGAAACACTGCCACCCAGGGGCTGAATCACAAATTGACTCTTAAGTTATCAAAAATAAAGGAATATGAGAAATTAAGACACATCACCTGCTTAAAAATAAGGACTGACTTACAACACTGAGGAGCAGTCGAATGCAGGGAACTGCAATACTGTCCAGACTGAGAAACAGGTGTGCCAAACAGAATAATAGAGGAAGTGAATGACCTTCACTACTGCACATTTTATCTTTTTTATTTTTTATTTTTATTTTTTTATTTTCATTTTTTGCATCTTTTATTCAAGAAACTATTTTTTTCTTTTTTCCTCACTTGCTTTTAACTTTTTAATTATTATATTTTTATTTTCAATCAGTATTATTACTACTACTATTTTACCTTTTTTTTAAAAAAAGTATCATTTTATTTTCTCTTTATTTTACTTTGGGATTAGTGTTCTACATTCTATTTTTATCTTTCCTTTAGCATCGTTTTACTCTATCTCAACTCTACCTTTATGCCATCACACTCTTCCTAACCTTTCCCCTTTTGGTGTCCTGTTTATCTTACCCCTTTCCTGCTTTAGATTTTCCCTATTCTTTCTGTTTACCCCCTGTTAAAATTTCACCCTACTTACATTTCTAATCTCCAATCCCCTGCTCCAAGTCCATACACACCTCTCTTTGCTGTCTTAACTATCCAAAAAATTGTTTTTCTCTCTGTCCTTTTGTTGTTGTTTGCTTGAATGTTGATTATATCGAATTTTTATGTTTTTTTGTGAGATTGTTTTGCTTATTCTTTTTGTTTGTTTGTTTGTTTTTGGGTTTATTTAGTTTTTGTTTGTTTTTTGCTTCTGTTTTCCCTTGCCTTACTTGATATTAGTTGGTGTTGTAGTTTGAATTAATTCCCAGGTACTTGTTGTTGGCATTTGCTGGGATTAGTGGTTGTTCTATTGGAGTTTTCTCCCCATATATATAGTTTGTTCCCCTTTCTCTCTTAGTCTCTTTCTTGTCTCTCTTACTCTTTTTTTTCCTTTTCTCAATTTCATTTTGACACTCCTTTTTCTTTCTTCCTTTTTCCTCTTATTATTTCTCTCCTATCCCCTAATTTGCCTTTCTCTGGTGGTCACCTTTATTGGAGATAATTAATATCATGAATACATTTCTGTTGAGGGCCTTGTGTGTTATACCTGGTTTTGTTGTATTTTGTGCCTTTAAATCAATGCAGGAGGGAGAGAACTACATAACCAGACATCCAAAGAAGAGAGACCATGGGGAGACAAAGAAACAGCCTGCATATGAAAGAAAAGCAGGCATCACCAGAAAATGAAGTAAACGAAATGGAGGCAAGCAACCTGTCAGAGAAAGAATTCAGAGAAATGGTCATAAAGTGGCTGAAAAGAATGGAAGACAAATTCAACAATATGAGTAAGAACCAAGAGAAATGGAGAAAAACCGAGAAGAAATGAAAAATGACATCACTGCTGTAAAGAACTCAATAGAAAGCATCAAGAGTAGACTAGAAGAAGCAGAGGACCGCATCAGTGAGCTAGAAGACAAGATGGGAAAGAATACCCAAGTAGACCAGCTTCTAGAAAAAAAAAAAAGCAGGAGGAGAGCCTAAGGGAACTTTGGGACAACATGAAACAAAACAACATCCGCATAATAGGGGTTCCAGAAAAAAAGGAAACTGAGCAAGGAACAGAAAACCTCTTTGAAGAAATAATGACAGGAAACTTCCCTGATATAGGGAAGAAAAAACCCACACAAATCCAAGAAGCTCACAGAGTCCCAAGCAAAATGAACCCCAAAAGACCGAACCAAGGCACATTATAATTAAATTGGCAAACACCAATGACAAAGTAAGAACCTTAAAAGTGGCAAGAGAGAGACAGAAAGTTACATACAAAGGAACCCCCATCAGACTGGCAACTGATTTCTCAACAGAAACTCATCAGGCCAGAAGAGAATGGAATGAAATATACAAAGTCATGCAAAGGAAGGGTCTGAATCCAAGAATACTGTACCCAGCAAGGATATCAATCCAAATTGAAGGTGAAATCAGGAGCTTCACAGACAAAAAAGGACTAAGGGAATTTATTACCACCAAACCAGCAATGCAAGAAATGCTAAAGGGTCTGCTGTAAAAAAAAGAACTAGGAAGAGAAGAAGGAACACAGGGGTAAAGAATAAAAATGGCAACAAATAAGTACCTATCAATAATAACTTTAAATGTAAATGGATTAAATGCCCCAATCAAAAGACATAGGGTAACGAATTGGATAAGAAAACAAGACCCATATATCTGCTGTCTACAAGAAACCCACTGCAGAAAAAAAGACACACACAGACTGAGGGTGAAGGGATGGAAAAAGGTTTTCCAGGTGAATGGAAATGAAAGAAAAAAAGCTGGGGTAGCAATACTTATATCTGACAAATTAGATCTCAAAGTGAAGGACATAACAAGAGATAAGGAAGGCCACTTCATACTACTAAAGGGAGCAATCCAACAAGAAGAAATAACTCTGGTAAACATATATGCACCAATGCAGGAGCACCAAAATACATAAAAAAAGCCTGGAGGATATCAAGGGAGAGATTGACAGCAATACAATCATAGTAGGAGACTTTAATACCCCCTATCACCATTGGACAAATCCTCTAAACAAAAATCAGCAAAGAAACATCAATCCTAAATAACTCACTAGACCAGATGGAATTGACATCTTTGGAACATTTCACCCCAAAGCCACAGAATATACATTCTTCTCAAGTTCACATGGGTCATTTTCAAAGATAGACCATATGTTGGGACATAGGCAAAGTCTCTTCAAATTCAAGAAGATATAAATCATATCAAGCATCTTCTCAGACCACAGTGGCATAAAACTGGAAATCAACTACAATAAAAACAATCCAAAGATATCAAACACATGGATACTAAACAGCATGCTATTAAACAATGACTGGGTTACCAGAGAGATCAAGGAAGAAATAAAAAACATCATGGCAACAAATGACAATGAAAACACAACAATCCAAAATCTATGTGACACAGCAAAAGCAGTCTTGAGAGGGAAGTTCATAGCTCTACAAGCATACTGCAAAAAAAAAAGAAACAATGGTAATAAATTACCTAACCCTACAACTCAAAGAGTTAGAAAAAGAGCAACAAGAAAAGCCCAGTGTAAGCAGAAGGAAGGAAATAATAAAGATCAGAGTGGAAATAAATGACATAGAGACCAAAGAAACAATACAAAAGATCAACAAAACCAAGAGCGGGTTCTTTGAAAGGATAAACAAGATTGATGAACCTCTAGCCAGGCTCACCAAGAAACAAAGAGAGAGGACCCAAATAAACAAAATCAGAAATGAAAGAGGTGAAATAACAACAGAACCCGCCGAAATACAAAGAATTGTTAAAAAATACTACGAACAACTCTATTGCAACAAACTGGACAACATGGAGGAAATGGACAGATTCCTAGAAAAATATAACCTTCCAAAACTCAATCAGGAACAATCTAAACAGCTCAATATGCAAGTAACTATGGAAGAAATTTTAGCAGTCATCAAAAAGCTTCCGGCAAACAAAAGCCTAGGGCCAGACAGGTTCATAGGAGAGTTTTACCAAACATTCAAGGAAGAACTAAAACGTATCCTCCTCAGACTATTCCAAAAATTTCAAGAGGAAGGAATACTTCCAAGCTCCTTCTATGAAGCCAGCATCACCCTAATACCAAAACCAGATAAAGACAACACAATGAAGGAGAATTACAGGCCAATATCCCTCATGAACGTAGATGCCAAAATCCTCAACAAAATTCTAGCAAATCGGATCCAGCAGTACATCAGAAAGATCATACACCATGACCAAGTAGGGTTTATCCCAGGAATGCAAGGATGGTACAATATCCGCAAATCAATAAATGTGATACATCACATAAACAAATTGAGAGATAAAAATCACATAGTCATATCAATTGATGCAGAAAAAGCATTTGACAAAATCCAACACCCTTTCTTGATAAAAACTCTCAACAAGGTGGGAATAGAAGGATCATACCTCAACATAATAAAAGCTATATATGATAAACCCACAGCTAACATCATACTCAATGGGCAAAAACTAAAACCATTTCCCCTAAGAACAGGAACAATACACAGATGCCCACTCTCACCACTCCTGTTCAACATAGTACTGGAAGTATTAGCCATTGCAATTAGACAAGAAGAAGAAATAAAAGGCATCCAAATTGGAAAAGAAGAAGTAAAGCTGTCCTTATTTGCAGATGACATGATATTGTACATAAAAAACCCGAAAGACTCCATCAAAAAACTAACAGACTTAATAAATGAATTCGGCAATGTAGCAGGATACAAAATTAACGCCAAGAAATCTATGGCATTTCTATACACCAATAGTGAACTTACAGAAAGAGAGACTAAAAAAGCAATCCCATTTACCATCGCACCAAAAAAAGGAAGATACCTAGGAATAAACGTAACTAAGGAGGTAAAAGACCTATATGCGTAAAACTACAGGACACTGAAAAAAGAAATAGAGGAAAACGTAAATAGATGGAAGAACATACCATGCTCATGGATTGGTAGAATCAACATCATCAAAATGTCCATACTACCCAAAGCAATCTATAGATTCAATGCACTCCCCATTAAAATACTAATGGCATATTTCGCAGACCTAGAACGAACTCTCCAAAAATTCATCTGGAATAAAAAAAGACCCTGAATAGCCACAGCAATCCTGAGAAAGAAGAACAAAGTAGGAGGGATCTCAATACCAGAATTCAAGCTGTATTACAAAGCCACTGTTCTCAAAACAGCCTGGTACTGGCACAAGAACAAACATATAGACCAATGGAATAGAATAGAAAACCCAGATATTGACACAAACCACTATACTCAATTAATATTTGACAAAGGAGGCACAAATATACAATGGAGTCAAGACAGTCTCTTCAATAAATAGTGTTGGGAAAATTGGACAGGTACATGCAAAAAAATGAAATTAGACTACCAACTTATACCACACACAAAAATAAACTCAAAATGGATAGAGGACTTAAACATAAGATGGGAAACCATAAAAACACTAAAGGAATCCACAGGCAGCAAAATCTCAGACACATGCCAAAGCAATTTCTTCACAGATACTGCTCCTAGGGCAGGGGTGGGCAAACTTTTTGACTCGAGGACTACAATGGGTTCTTAAACTGGACCGGAGGGCCGGAACAAAAGCATGGATGGAGTGTTTGTGTGAACTAATATAAATTCAAAGTAAAGTGGCGGAGGGGAGAGCAAGAGAACCCTTCACTCTTTTGGCTCCGAGGGCCGGATAGAACAGCTGAACGGGCCGGATCCAGCCCGCAGGCCATAGTTTGCCCACGGCTGTCCTAGGGCAATGGAAACTAAAGAGAAAATAAACAAATGTGACTACATCAAAATAAATAGCTTTTGCACAGCAAAAGAAACCATCAACAAAACAACAAGAAAGCCCACTGTATGTGAGAACATATTTGCAAATTTTATCACTGATAAACGTTTGATCTCCAATGTGTACAGGGAACTAATACAACTTAATAAAAGGAAGGTAAAAGATCCAATAAAAAAATGGGCAACGGACCTAAATAGAATCTTTCCAAAAGAAGACAGAAGGAAGGCCAAGAGACACATGAAAACATGCTCAAAGTCACTAATTATCCGACAGATGCAAATCAAAATGACAATGCAGTACCATCTCACACCTGTCAGAATGGCAATCATCAATAAATCAACAAACAACAAGTGTTGGCGAGGATGCAGAGAAAAAGGAACCCTCGTGCACTGCTAGTGGGAATGCAGACTGGTGCAGCTGCTGTGGAGAACAGTATGGAGTTTCCTAAAAAAACTGAAAATGGAACTCCCATTTGACCCAGTAATCCCACTTCTAGGAATATATCCCAAGAAACTAGAAACACGAATCAGAAAGGATATATGCACTCCTATGTTCATAGCAGCACAATTCACCATAGCTAAGATTTGGAAACAGCCTAAATGCCCATCAGCAGATGAGTGGATTATAAAACCATGGTACATCTACACAATGGAATACTACGCTGCTGTAAAAAAGAAGGAATTCTTATCATTTGCAGCAGCATGGATGGACCTGGAGAGCATTATGTTAAATGAAATAAGCCAGGCAATGAAAGAAAAATACCACGTGATCTCACTCATTTTTGGAATATAAAGAACATTATCACCTGATGAACAAAAAGATAGATACAGAGGCAGTAAAGCATCGAACAGACTGTCAAATTACAGTGGGAAGGCTGGGGAGTGTTGGTGAGGGGTGGGGAAAGAGATCAACCAAAGGAATTGTATGCATGCATATAAGCACAACCAATGGACACAAGACACTGGGGGGCGGGTGGGATGAGGGCATGCGACAGGGGGTAGGGGAGGCCGGGGGAAGGTCAATGGGGAAAAAAAAAGGAGATATATGTACTACTATATGTAATACTTTAAACAATAAAAAAAAAGTTTATGTAAATAGTTTATTTTGTACCTTCTGAAAGAGTCTGGACAAATAAGTTAGATTTTTAAAAAATTCTTTATTATTGAAAGTATTACATATGTGTCCTTTTCCCCCCATTGACCTCTCCCCACCCACTCCTGCCCCCAAGTTAGAACTTTTTAGAAATTTCTTATTTTAAATTAAACTAACATTTGAATCCTCAAATTGGGATATTATGTTTATGTGTGTGTGTATTACTAAATTTATAAAATAGCAAGTTATTTGTATCATTGTAAAAGGGGTGAGTTCATTTTGTATTAATATATGTGTGACTATGTGTGTATGTTTATATGTACACACACACACATTTACACAACTTTTTTAGAGCTGTTGTAGGTTTACAGCAAAATTGAGTGGAAAGTTCCCATATACTGCCTTTCCCCCTACTTATAGCTGTTTGTTGTTGTTTTTGTTTGTTTGTTTTTTAAATTTAGAAGAACTGAAGCAAACAGAAGTAATTCAGTGTTTTTAAAAAGGAAAAGAAATAATATAGAATACCATAAGTAAACTGTCATGTACTACAATATGAAGCCATTATTAATGTTTTACAAAATGCTTGCATAAGCAAATGCATAAAGATTTAACATACTCTTTTTTTAAACTTCTGCTGCAGTGAATAAAACATTAACAAACATACAAATTTCTTCTCTAACAATCATAAAAGCAGAATTACTGAATTACCAGTTTTTATAATTTTTTTCACACATTTTTATTTATACTTTTAACTAGAGGCCCAGTGCATGAAATTCGTGCACTGGCTGGGGGGTGTCCCTCGGCCCAACCTGCACCCTCTCCAACCTGGGACCCCTCAAGGGACTGCTGGCCCCCAACCGCTCACCTGCTTGCCTGCCTGGTTGACCCTAACCACTTCTGCCTGCCGGGCTGATCACCCCCTAACCACTCCCCTGCCAGCCCAATCGCCCCCAACTGCCCTTCCCTGCATATTCCCTCTTTATTAGATAGGTTTTTTTCTTTAACATATTGGACACTGTAGTTGATTTCTAATTGTATGCCATTGTGATTTGAGAAGATGCTTGATATGATTTCTATCTTCTTGAATTTTAAGAGACTTTGCCTGTGTCTCAATATGTGGTCTATCTTTGAAAATGACCCATGTGCACTTGAGAAGAATGTCTATTTTGTGACTTTGGGGTGAAATGTTCTGAAGATGTCAAGATGTCATTCCATCTGATCTAGTGAGTCATTTAGGATTGATATTTCTTTGCTGATTTTTTGTTTAGAGGAATTGTGCAGTGGTGTTAGTGGGGTATTAAAGTCCCCTACAATGACTGTATTTCTGTCAATCTCTCCCTTGATATCCTCCAGAAATTTTTTTTTTATGTATTTGGGTGATCCTGTATTGGATTCATATATGTTTACCAGAATTATATCTTCTTGTTGAATTGCTCCCTTTAATATTATGAAGTGGCCTTCCTTATCTCTTATTATGGACTTCATTTTGAGGTCTGTCTGATATAAGTATTGCTACCCCAACTTTCTTTTCATTTCCATTCACCTGAAAAAACCTTTCTTCATCCCTTCACCATCAGTCTGTGTGAGTCCTGTATTTTGAGGTCGGTCTCCTGTAGACAGCAGATATATGGGTCATGTTTTGTTATCCATTCAGCTACCCTATATATTTTGATTGGGGCATGTAAGCCATTTACATTTAAAGTTATTATTGATATGTACTTGTTTGTTGCCATTTTTATTCTTTATGCCAGTGTTACTTCTTCCCTTCCTATTTCTTCTTTTTACAGCAGATACTTTAACATTTCTTGCATTGTTGGTTTGGTGGTAATAAACTCCATTAGTCCTTTTTTTTTCTGTGAAGCTCCTGATTTCACCCTCAACTTTGATTGATACCTTTGCTGGTTACAGTATTCTTGGATTCAGACCCTTGTTTTGCATGACTATATATTTCATTCCATTCCCTTGTGACCTGATGTGTTTCTGCTAAAGAATTAGTTGATAGTCTGTTGGGAGATCCCTTGTAGGTAAATTTCTGTCTCTCTCTGGCAGCCTTTATAATTCTTACTTTGTCATTGGTGTTTGCCAATTTAATTATAATGTCTCTTGGTGTCAGTCTTTTGGGGTTCATCTTGTTTGGGACTCTGTGCGCTCTTGGACCTGTGATAGTTTTTCTTCCCAATATCAGGGAAGTTTTCTGTAATTATTTCTTTAAACAGGTTTTCTAATCCTTGTTCAGTTTTTTCTACTTCTGGAACCCCAATTATGCGGATGTTGTTTTGTTTCGTCTTGTCCCAAAGTTCCCTTAGGTTCTCCTATTTTTTTAAGTTTTTTTCTTTCTAGTTGCTGCACTGCTTGGGTATTATTTCCTACCTTGTTTTCTAGCTCACTGATGTGGTACTCCATTTATTCTAATCTACTGTTGATGCTTTCTATTGTGTTCTTTATTGCAGTGATGTCATTTTTCACTTCTCCTTGGTTCTTCTTTATTTCCTCTTGGTTCTTACACATATAATTGAATTTGTGTTCCATCCTTTTCAGCGTCCTTTATGACCATTCCTCTGAATTCTTTCTCTGACATATTGCTTGCCTCCATTTTGTTTACTTTCTTTTCCAGTGATTCCTCCTTTTCTTTTGTATAGTGGCTGTTTCTTTGTCTTCCCATGTCTGCTCCTCTCAGGGTGTCTGGTTATTTAGTTCTCTCTCTACTGCATTGACTTAAAGGCACAAAATACAACATGACAAGACACAACACACAGGTCTCCAAACAAAAATGTATTCATGATACTAGTAACCCCAAATAAAGGTGACCACCAGAGAAAAGAGAATTAGTGGAGAGAAAAGAGTGCAAAAATGATATTGAGGAAAGGAAAATATATAAGAGAGAAAATAAAGAGAAGAAAAAAAGAAGAGGGAAAAATATATGTATATGGGGATAAAACTCCAAAAAACAACTATTCCAAAAAATGCAAACAAGAAACACCCAGAGATGAATGCAAAAACAATCAACAACTAATCCATAAAATGGAAACAACAAACACCCAAACAACAAACACCCTGATGAATCTGAGGAGGAGAGCTCTCTCTAGGTCAGCTGTGGGCAAACTATGGCCTGTGGGCTAGATGCGACCCGTTCGGCTATTCTATCCGGCCTGCAGAGCCGAAAGAGCGAAGGGTTCTCTTGCTCTCCCCTCCGCCACTTTACTTTGAATTTATATTAGTTCACACAAACACTCCATCCATGCTTTTGTTCCGGCCCTCCGGTCCAGTTTAAGAACCCATTGTGGCCCTCGAGTCAAAAAGTTTGCCCACCCCTGCTCTACGTGATTGATCTCTGACCTTTTCATCCAAGGATTGCCTCACCAGCTGTGTTTAATTCACCAATTCCAGGTTGATGTTGTTTGATTCAGCTGTTCCTTCTATCTGCTCTGTGAGAAGGTGCAGGGCCCGTCTGCATATTTGGTGCTGCTTTGTCTCCACCTGGACAAACTTTCTAGGCACCCGCAGTCAGCGAGGCTGGAGTCTTGGTGTTTGTGGGTTCACAGCTGAGGCAGCTGGTCCCTGGACATTGTGGTTGTAGGGTCCTGGGAGGTATCCGAGGTCTCCCCAGTTGAAGGTAAGGCTGGGCTTCTGATCACAGCCACTCTCCCCTTCAAGATGTCACAGTCTCTGTGGCAGAGTTGGCCACTCCAGGAGAGATTTCAACAGTAGTAGAGGCTGCCCAGCCAGGGGAGCCTGGTCCGCCAGTCCCCAACAGTCCTATGGAATATAGCTGTCCCTCACTCACAAATACAGACATCCACGCACTCTCTTTTCACTCTCTCACTCACACACTATCTTGCAGCCTGCCATCCCATCAGCAGCCATCTTGGATCCAATTTTCATTATGTACTCGAAAAATTACCTTGCCTGGACACATTCCACCTGCAATATAGACTGGTGGAGCAGGCTCAAGCTCAAAGAACCAGTTCTGCAAATAACCCACTCAAGAACAATTTCACCAGTGATAGAATGGTTAAAATTGATCTGAAGCCTGGCCTTTATATATCCAGAAAGGGAAAATGAATCTTGAATTATCCCGCTAGTCTGAAAAAAGGGGAAAAAAACTGTGAATTATAATATTACTCATAAGAAAGCCCATAAGCCAGGAGGGTGACAAAGGAGAGATTCCATCCCAAAATGTACTTGAGAGCACAACCCTATACTGAAAGTGAAAGGGTAATTTTAAGGGCAGATGCTATCACTGAAGCCAGATGGACATTAGCATGCTAATGGAAAGGGGAAAAACTCGAGCAGAACTTTGCTGGAATTTGAAATTACTTCCATTAAATAGTGCCCATTTCTCTCACTGAGCCATTCCTTCAGGCTTTGGGAAAAGAAACTTAGATTTGAGTAAAAAAGCCAAGAGAAAGCTATGAGGAAGCAGGACTGTATTATTGTGGTTCTCTAAAAATTAAACAAAAATTATAAAACTGAAGAATTTAACCATTTCCTCAGAATTCCTAGGCCATGAGGCAATCATGCGGTTCCCCTCAGTTGTTGCCTTAATGCCTGTTACTTATGTAATACCAAATTTAAACATGCCAAGTGCTACTTTTTAAGACAAACTTTACTTTCCCCCCAGCAAAACTTTTTAAAGAAACACTAGTTATAAAAAAAAAAAAAAGCTTTATCCACACTTTCCCATCCTTGTCTGCCTGTGTGAAGAGCTCTTTCTCTCCATATCTCTATGGGGCTTCATTATGTTGCTGCCAGTGTGAGTGCAGTGGGACATAGTTTGCAATAATTGATAGTTCCATGTCTGAGGAAGAGTCACAGTTTTAGTGGCTCTATCTTAATGCTCTTTGTCTTTCAAGTCCTGTATCAGAACAATAGTTTAAAATGGATAAGAAAGAAAAGGAGCAGGAAAGCTCCACTGTGGTCATTTTGGAGAGATGAAAAGCCCACCAAACAGGAGGGTAGGGGAAAGAAAGGCTTGAGGAGATTAAGTGCCAGGTGAAGTCCTGATTCTGTGCTCATGAGTATTATAGACACTGTGATGAACAAAAGGAGAAAGAGACCCCATCCTGCCCTGCCCAACTTGCAAGGGTATTTGAAGTTCATTGGGAGAAAACATATAAACAAACTAACCAAAGAACACCCTTCAGAAACCATAGTACTCTTTCTGGAGAAAAGGGCTAACAAGTCCTAAGGGCTCCAGAGACTGGCAGGAAACATAAATGGGGGAGGTGGTATGGTCCTGATACAATTGGGAAGAGTAAAGATGGTGGCAAATAGAGAACCTGTGCTCCATTGACAAGCCCAGCTGAGAGTTGCGATACACAGTGGTATGGAAGATTCTACTTTTTTCAGAGATGCCTGATGTATATGTGTGTGTGTGTGTATATATATATATATATATATATATATATATATACACACACATATATATATATGTGTGTGTGTGTGTGTGTGTGTGTGTGTGTGTGTGTGTGTGTATGTGTGTGTATGTGTTGACAATGAATACATATAATATTTAATTACTGTACAGACCAAACAAACAAACATAAGCCTGTTCCCGGATCAAGCCCATCAGTCACTACTTTGTAACCTTAAGAATTTTATTCTTTAGTACTCCCTATAAATAAAAGATATGGATACAAAAGATAGATAAAAAAAGAAAGGAAAAGTACCCACAAACAATTGCTATTATAGTTCAGTATGTCACCTATTTACCTATGCCCTCAAAGACTAGGGAATTTTTTATTAATGAGATGCTTGCTAGCTGCAATATCAGATAAGGTTTGAAATCTCAGTACTAACACAATTAAAATACATAAAATAAAAATAACACAATTATTTCTTGCTCACATGACAGGTTCACTCTGGTGTTCTGTGGGGAATGGGAGAGGAGGGAGGAGATGAGGTAGGGGGTGCTTGTGGAGGGACAGAGGGTGCTTTCCGGTAGGATTCTTCCATCTGTGGGTTTGCTGTCTTCAACATTTGCATGGTTCCTTAAGCTGCTCTGGAAGAAGCGTTGAGAAGTTGATTGTTTCCATTTAATCAGCCAAAAAGGGAAGGGAGATTCATTGTGACAGGAGGTTTCCATATGCCATGTAAAGAAGTGGTGTGCATAACTTCCATCCATATTTTATTGAACTCAGTCCTATTACCACACCTAAATACAAGGGAGATAGGAAAATCTTGTCAGTTGTGTCTCTAAATAAATAAATAAATAAATAAATAAATAAATAAATAAATAAATTATAAAGTAAGGAGAAGAGGAAGAAGCCTGGTTTGGAAAAAATATATCTGCCACTATTAGAAATGAAAATGGAATTATTGTAACAATAGTGCACTGGGTTTTCTCTCACTCTCATCCCTATTTGCTGCTGTGAGGCTTCATTCACAGTCTTATCCATTTATGTCTGGGAACTCCTAAAACACATGTTGCCTTTCCTTGGGGATGTGCCCTTTGAGCTGCCACTTTCTTGATCCAGATTCCTCAATGTGCTTTCAAGGCTCCTAACATAACCTAAAGCACAAATTGAGAGAACCAGACTTAAACCTGAGCCCAAAGTCTCACACAATCACATAAGAACATTGAGGTGCCAAACTAAGGGCTGTGAGATTGTGTTACTTTGTTTGAGGCAGCCTCATGACTCTGGGTGATTAAAGGTACTGTACATTTTTTTCATTTCTGCCTTGTCTTCTACATTCCCAAATTACTCCCAATACCATATATAAAGGCTGGTTTTTGTAAAATTTTTCATTTTACTTCTGAAGTTCATAATATTAATCCTATTTCTCTCTCTAACAGCTGGTTTATGAATTGTTATATTGTGCAATTCTTGCTATTGGATCATGAGAAAATGTGTCTGGGACTTCAAGGAAAGCATTCATTGATTATAAAAATATACAAATGAAGAATAGGCCTTTTTTTTAAAATCTAGATGCTGTTTTGTGAAATGGCAACTGAAGCAGTAGTCATCTGCAATTGTAAAGGATGACTGCTACAGAACACAGCCAACAGGCTAAAGAAGGTAGAGAGGCAAGGTGGAAAGAACTTGAGTTCCTGACATTTTATTTAGACTCTAACTTAACCAAATATAGACTCATTATACTTATAGACTTTATCTTATGCAAAATAATAAAGTTGTTGTTTTAGCCACCGAGTCCAGGTTGAGGGGCAGAGAGGTTACTCAGAGCCAAAAGCATCCTAACTATACAAAGCCTGTAAAGTTAGAAGAAAAATAAGGAAATTTGAATATCAATTAGCAAAATGAACAATTATAAAAAGATACAGATATCAAGATATATATATATATATATATATATATCAATCAAGGAATGAGTTGAATATTACAACTAATAAAATATTTAGAATAAGAAAGTAGTGTAATTGATGAGAGAAAAAGATGAAATTCAACAGAATTAAAGTGAAATTAATTTTACCGATCTTTACTTAATACTGAAAGTGGCCCATCACTAAATCAAATCACACTGGAGTAGAAAGTGATTTATTTTTAAGATCCTTCAATTGTTTGCATATTTTTATATGCTTTTATTTATTTTAGAGGGAGAGGGGAAGGGATGGAGGGAGGGAAGGAAAGAGGAAGGAAGAAAGAGAGAGAAACATTGATGTGAGAGAGAAACATTGATCAGTTGCCTCACACACATACCCAGACCTGGGTATATGCCCTGACTGGGAATGAAACCAGTGACTTTTTGGTGTACACAGAATGACTGTAGCTCAACCAACTGAACCACACCAGCCAAGGCTAATTTGCATATTTTAATAATATTGATCCCTCAAGAAGTATTCTGCTTAAATTTACTGAGCATGTTTTGTGTACTAATATTTGTATATGTGTTGTTTCAACTGGTATTGTTTGCCCCATTTTTTAAAAGTGATAACTGTGGTTTAGAGAAGCTATAATTACATAGTTATGATTCTTCTACTAATAACAGAAACCAAACTTTAATAAACTTAAGAGTACAAAAAATAATTTATTTATCTCAAAATAAGAAACTATCAAACAACAAAGTTGTGACTACAAATCACTAGTGCCCCACAATACAGTTATAAGATAAGGATAACTAAGGAAAATTTTAGGAAAGGGGAAGGAAAGAGGAGGGAACAATCAATCACCCTGGATCTCAACATTCACAGGTTAAGTAAGGTGTGGATGATCTGTATGCACCAAAGGCAAAGTTCCAGTAGTGAGGAGGCCTGCCCCCATAATGTTCTACATATTTATTTGTCAGTGGTCAGGGAACATCCATGTGACTGTGTAACAATGGAAGATTTAGGTCACAGAAATGACCCTGTTAAGAGAAAAGACCCTCAGTGCCAGTGGCTAGTATAGGCATACTCTTCTGTTTTGCAGACTCAGATATACTAAGGCAGCTTTCAGTTGTGCTACCCAAAGAGTAATGAGTACATCTAGAGAGCTACCTAGACTCATCTCTTGGCAGGAATACAGGTGGGCATGGAAATGAACTAGAAACAGGTCTCTCTGTCTGTCAGCTTTTGGATCTAGTTCACAACAAATTTTTTTTTTCCATCTCCATCTACACAGTGAAGAACATGGCTGCCTACAGCTCCTGAGCTTACATGTTATGGTCCAGCCACACAGAGAAAGACTGAACCTCAACTAACAGCTCAGCTGGCTTCTCACTTTGTTGCCAGCATGTGAGTGGGGCCAGCCTCAGTTGAGCCACACCAGCTGACCCATGTAGGGCAGAGATGAGAAAGAAAAATCCCTGCCAAGTCCTGCTCAAATTATAGAATTAAAAGAATATAAATTAAATAGCTGTGTTTTGAGCCTCTAAATTTGGGAGTAATTTGTTCTGTAGAATAATTAAAACAGATCATTCAAATACTTGTCTAATATCTAAAAAAAGGAAGCTTATTTAAAAGTATATACTTCATACACTTAAAACTTGCATATTAGAACAAGTTTTCTCTAGAGACTTTACATAATGTATTTATAGTATATTTAGTCGCAGTGGGAAGGAGATTATTAAAGATAAATGCAAAATGTTATGAGAGAACAACAATAGTTTCTGTAAAACCTTGGAAACAAAATATGTATACTTTAAATTCTGGTTGTGAGACAATATATTCAGCAGTATTTTACCAGTAATTATCAAATTTTTCTATTTTCCAAACTAATAATTAAAATGTTTATAAAGTGGTAGGACTATAATTTTTACAAACCATTTGTTAAACATTTTTAATGTGCATTGCTAGGTGCTGTCCTACAAAAAGGTGTTAAGGCAGTTTTTCAACACATCTTCACAAGCACTGTGTATTAGTCTTTCAAAAATACTTGTAGAATATGCAAACCTAAATATTCTATTTACGCTCTCTTCCCAACATCCATGAAACTACTTCTCCTTTACAAGAGAGAGTAAACCCAGGTAGGTTGGGAGCCAAAATCTCTGCTCTCTGGAGGAGAGATGATGTCCAGGACCCTCTGTCTTCTGGCTCAGAAGGTGGCCAGCTGCAGTGAGACATGGGTCAATCTCTGAGTTTTGGGGTTATGAATCACATGTGGATTCTAAACTTTCTAAACTTTGAGCTCAATGACTAGATCAAATGATTTGTTTCACATGGGGTAGGAGTGAGCCTCTTTTCTGTTTGGAATGAAAGATGGAGGCAGGTGGGAGAGGGCAATGGGGGGGGAAAAGAACATATGTAATACTTTCAACAATAAAGATTTGTTTTTTAAAAAAAGATACCATAAAAAAAAGAAAAAAGAAAGATGAATGGAATATAGCTGAACAGAAGGGCAGATGGCGGTAGCCAGCAACAGTCAATGAGTACTTCTGTTTCTCCCCCATCTAAGCACCTGGAAGGGCTGCATTTCCTGGTCCCTCATGGTTAGGTAGGGCCATATGACTCTTCCTGACTTAAGTGGTGAGAGAAAATGCATGGTGATGTTTCTAGACCAGAGCTCTTAATTAATGATGGAAGACCCTCCAGAACTTTTTCCCCCCCACATTGACTTAGTGACCAGAAATTTCCTCAACAACAGCTGAGTAATAACACACAAGGATAGAGAACATGACCAAGAAATGAATGTTTGTTTGCTTTTAGCCATTGATATTTGGGAGTTGTTACCAAATATCTAGGGTATCCAGTCTGATACCACCTCCTTCTTGTATTAATATAAACTCCTCTCTGGACTTTGCCACAATGAAGCTAGCAAGATTTTATGTCTGTCTTGAATTACTGTTTACATCATTTGCCTGTAGTTTTTCCATGATGTGGTGCATGTGCAATTACAACACTTATTTGTATCTTACTACTATGCAGTTTATCACTCCCTTGATCTTGGCTCACCTTACTCTTGTTGTGGCAAGAATGCAAACACTCAGCAATTTTCTTCTGATAATATTCTCCTGTATATTTATCAACTCTCCATCTATCTGACATCTATCCTTCTATGTATCTTTATCTATCATCAATCATCTTTCTATCTATTTAATCTATCAACAATATAATCGATCATCTATCTATCTATCTATCTATCATCTATCTATCATCTATCTATCATCTATCTATCTATCATCTATATAATCTATGTATCATCTTTCCTAGCCAGCCTGTACAATTTCTCCATGAAGACTACAGGGAGTATGATGTAGCCATCTCTCAGTGAGACTTTTTTGAAAATACTTGATGATAACTCAGTCCTGGGTTTCCTACCAGAGTTGGGGAGTAAGCCATGCCCTTACTTTGATTGGGGCTGAGTATAGCAGGGGGCACTAAAAATGATTTGAGGAGTTCCTGGAGATGATAGGTAGCTGTGGAGGTAGAAATCAGGCTGGCCCTGCAGCAGCCTGGGGACATCCAAGAAACCAAACTGATTCCCTCAGGTTCAGGAGGACTGATGTAGGTGGAATAATAAGATACTCTCATAAGTGGAAGCTGCCACATGAGGAATTTGGGGACACCTTAGATGCCTTGTCGTTTTATTAACTCCACTCTCAAACTGCCTCTTGTTAAGGACCACACCTTTTTTAAGTCATCTTTAATGTCATGTACATCATGTCTCTATTTAAAGGAAATCAGATTTTTTTTAATATATTTTATTGATTTTTTTACAGAGAGGAAGGAAGAGGGATAGATAGTCAGAAACATCGATGAGAGAGAAACATCGATCAGCTGCCTCCTGCACACCTCCTACTGGGGATGTGCCCGCAACCAAGTTACATGCCCTTGACCGGAATCGAACCTGGGACCCTTCAGTCCGCAGGCGGACGCTCTATCCACTGAGCCAAACCAGTTTTGGCAAAAGAAAATCAGATTTTATAAAGCAAAAAAAAAAAAAATATGCCAACCACAAAATGGTCACTGGAATTTCTACATTTAAAAAGATTGATCATATGAAGCTAAACAGAATTTCAATAGCATGCTTCCATTTGAAAGAAATATGTCCAACACAGATGATAGATAGTATTCTTTTTTTATTATTTTATTTTATTTTATTTTATTTTTTATTTTTTTATTGTCGTTTTGATTTGCATCTCTCGGAAAATTAGTGTTTTGCTTTGCATCTCTCGGATAATTAGTGACTTTAAGCATGTTTTCATGTGTCTCTTGGCCTTCCTTCTGTCTTCTTTAGAAAAGATTCTATTTAGGTCCGTTGCCCATTTTTCTATTGGATCATTTATCTTCCTTTTATTAAGTTGGATACGCTGCCTGTAGATGTTGGAGATTAAACCTTTATCAGTAATTAAAATTGGCAAATACGTTCTCCCATACAGTGGGATTTCTTGTTGTTTTGTTGATGGTCTCTTTTGCTGTGCAAAAGCTTTTTATTTTGATGTAGTCCCATTTGTTTATTTTCTCTTTGGCTTCCATTGCCCTAGGGGCAGTATCAGTGAAGAAGTTCTTTCTGCATATGTCTGAGATTTTGCTGCCTGTGGATTCCTCTAGTATTTTTATGGTTTCCCGTCTTATATTTAAGTCCTGTATCCATTTTGAGTTTATTTTTGTGTATGGTATAAGGTGATGATCTAGTTTCATTTTTTTGCATGTATCTGTCCAAATTTCCCAACACCATTTATTGAAGAGACTGTCTTGTCTCCATTGTATGTTCATGCCTCCTTTGTCAAATATTAATTGCTCATAGTGGTTTGGGTCGATATCTGGATTCTCTATTCTATTCCATTGATCTATATGTCTGTTCTTGTGCCAGTACCAGGCAGTTTTGAGGACAGTGGCTTTGTAATACAGCTTGAAATCTGGTATTGAGATTCCTCCTACTTTATTCTTCTTTCTCAGGATTGCTGTGGCTATTCAGGGTCTTTTTTTATTCCATATGAATTTTTGGAGAGTTCTTTCTAGGTCTGTGAAATATGCTGTTGGTATTTTAATGGGGAGTGCATTGAATCTATAGATTGCTTTGGGTAGTATGGACATTTTAATGATGTTGATTCTACCAATCCATGAACATGGTATGTTTTTCCATCTGTTTACATCTTCCTCTATCTCTTTTTTCAGTGTCCTATAGTTTTCCATGTATAGGTCTTTTGCCTCCTTGGTTAGGTTTATTCCTAAGTATCTTCATTTTTTTTGGTGCGATGGTAAATGGGATTGCTTTTTTAGTCTCTCTTTCTGTAAGTTCACTATTGGTGTATAGAAATGCCATAGATTTCTTGGCATTAATTTTGTATCCTGCTACATTGCCGAATTCATTTATTAAGTCTGTTAGTTTTTTGATGGAGTCTTTTGGGTTTTTTATGTACAATATCTTGTCATCTGCAAATAAGGACAGCTTTACTTCTTCTTTTCCAATTTGGATGCCTTTTATTTCTTCTTCTTGTCTAATTGCAATGGCTAATACTTCCAGTACTATGTTGAACAGGAGTGGTGAGAGTGGGCATCTGTGTATTGTTCCTGTTCTTAGGGGAAATGGTTTTAGTTTTTGCCCATTGAGTATGATGTTAGCTGTGGGTTTATCATATATAGCTTTTATTATGTTGAGGTATGATCCTTCTATTCCCACCTTGTTGAGAGTTTTTATCAAGAAAGGGTGTTGGATTTTGTCAAATGCTTTTTCTGCATCAATTGATATGACTATGTGATTTTTATCTCTCAATTTGTTTATGTGATGTATCATATTTATTGATTTGCGGATATTGTACCATCCTTGCATTCCTGGGATAAACCCTACTTGGTCATGGTGTATGATCTTTCTGATGTACTGCTGGATCCGATTTGCTAGAATTTTGTTGAGGATTTTGGCATCTACATTCATGAGGGATATTGGCCTGTAATTCTCCTTCATTGTGTTGTCTTTATCTGGTTTTGGTATTAGGGTGATGCTGGCTTCATAGAAAGAGCTTGGAAGTGTTCCTTCCTCTTGAATTTTTTGGAATAGTCTGAGGAGGATACGTTTTAGTTCTTCCTTGAATGTTTGGTAAAACTCTCCTGTGAAGCCATCAGGCCCCGGGCTTTTGTTTGCTGGAAGCTTTTTGATGACTGCTTCAATTTCTTCCATAGTTACAGGCATATTGAGCTGTTTAGATTGTTCCTGATTGAGTTTTGGAAGGTTATATTTTTCTAGGAATCTATCCATTTCCTCCATGTTGTCCAGTTTGTTGGAATAGAGTTGTTCGTAGTATTTTTTAACAATCCTTTGTATTTCGGCGGGATCTGTTGTTATTTCACCTCTTTCATTTCTGATTTTGTTTATTTGGGTCCTCTCTCTTTGCTTCTTGGTGAGCCTGGCTAGAGGTTCATCAATCTTGTTTATCCTTTTAAAGAACCAGCTCTTGGTTTTGTTGATCTTTTGTATTGTTTCTTTGGCCTCTATGTCATTTATTTCCACTCCTATCTTTATTATTTCCTTCCTTCTGCTTACACTGGGCTTTTCTTGTTGCTCTTTTTCTAACTCTTTGAGTTGTTGGGTTAGGTAATTTATTACCATTGTTTCTTGTTTTTTGCAGTAGGCTTGTAGAGCTATGAACTTCCCTCTCAAGACTGCTTTCGCTGTGTCACATAGATTTTGGATTGTAGTGTTTTCATTTTCATTTGTTGCCATGATGTTTTTTATTTCTTCCTTGATCTCTCTGGTAACCCAGTCATTGTTTAATAGCATGCTGTTTAGTATCCATGTGTTTGATTTCTTTGGGTTGTTTTTATTGTAGTTGATTTCCAGTTTTATGGCACTGTGGTCTGAGAAGATGCTTGATATGATTTATATCTTCTTGAATTTGAAGAGACTTTGCCTATGTCCCAACATATGGTCTATCTTTGAAAATGACCCATGTGCACTTGAGAAGAATGTATATTCTGTGGCTTTGGGGTGAAATGTTCTGAAGAAGTCAATTAATTCCATCTGGTCTAGTGAGTCATTTAGGATTGATGTTTCTTTGCTGATTTTTTCTTTAGAGCATTTGTCCAATGGTGATAGTGGGGTATTAAAGTCTCCTACTATGATTCTATTGCTGTCAATATCACCCTTGATATCCTCCAGGAGTTTTTTTATGTATTTTGGTGCTCCTGTATTGGGTGCATATATGTTTACCAGAGTTATTTCTTCTTGTTGAATTGTTCCCTTTAGTATTATGAAGTGGCCTTCCTTATCTCTTGTTATTTCCTTCACTTTGAGAGCTAATTTGTCAGATATAAGTATTGCTACCCCAGCTTTTTTTTCAGTTCCATTTGCCTGGAAGACCTTTTTAGATCCCTTCACCCTCAGTCTGTGTGCGTCTTTTTTTTTTTTTTTTTGAGGTGGGTTTCTTTTAGACAGCAGATATATGGGTCTTGTTTTCTTATACAATCTGTTACCCTATGTCTTTTGATTGGGGCATTTAATCCGTTTACATTTAAAGTTATTATTGATAGGTACTTATTTGTCGCCATTTTTATTCTTTACCCCTGTGTTCCTTCTTCTCTTCCTAGTTCTTTTTTTTACAGCAGACCCTTTAGCATTTCTTGCATTGCTGGTTTGGTGGTAATAAATTCCCTTAGTCCTTTTTTGTCTGTGAGGCTCCTGATTTCACCTTCAATTTTGATTGATATCCTTGCTGGGTACAGCATTCTTGGATTCAGACCCTTCCTTTGCATGACTTTGTATATCTCATTCCATTCCCTTCTGGCCTGATGAGTTTCTGTTGAGAAATCAGTTGCTAGTCTGATGGGGGTTCCTTTGTATGTAACTTTCTGTCTCTCTCTTGCCGCTTTTAAGATTCTTACTTTGTCGTTGTTGTTTGCCAGTTTAATATGATGTGTCTTGGCGTCAGTCTTTTGGGGTTCATTTTGCTTGGGACTCTGTGAGCTTCTTGGATTTGTGTGGGTTTTTTCTTCCCTATATCAGGGAAATTTTCTGTCATTATTTCTTCAAACAGGTTTTCTATTCCTTGCTCAGCTTCCTTTCCTTCTTGAACCCCTATTATGCGGATGTTGTTTTGTTTCTTGTTGTCCCAAAGTTCCCTTAGGCCAGCTGTGGGCAAACTATGGCCCGCGGGCCAGATCCGGCCCATTCGGCTGTTCTATCTGTCCCGCGAAGCCGAAAGAGTGGAGGGTTCTCTTGCTCTCCCCTCCTCTCCTTTACTTTGAATTTATATTAGTTCACACAAACACTCCATCCATGCTATTGTTCCCTCCCTTCGGTCCAGTTTAAGAACCCATTGTGGCCCTTGAGTCAAAAAGTTTGCCCACCCCTGCCTTAGGCTCTCCTCCTGCCTTTTAATTTTTTTTCCAGAAGTTGCTCTACTTGGGTATTTTTTCCCAATCTTGTCTTCTAGCTCACTGATGCGGTCCTCTGCTTCTTCTAGTCTACTCCTGATGCTTTCTATTGAATTCTTTACAGCAGCGATGTCATTTTTCATTTCTTCTTGGTTCTTCTTCATTTCCTCTTGGTTCTTGCTCATATTGTCGAATTTGTCTTCTATTCTTTTCAGCCACCTTATAACCATTTCTCTGAATTCTTTCTCTGACAGGTTGCTTGCCTCCATTTCGTTTACTTCATTTTCTGGTGATGCCTGCTTTTCTTTCATATGTGGGCTGTGTCTTTGTCTCCCCATGGTCTCTCTTCTCTGGATGTCTGGTTATGTAGTTCTCTCTCTCCTGCGTTGATTTAAAAGCCCAAAATACAGCACTACCCGGTACAACACACAAGGCACTGAACAAAAATGTATTCATGATATTAATAACCTCCAATAAAGGTGTCCACCAGAGAAAGGCAAATTAGGGGATAGGAGAGAAATAATAAGAGGAAAAAGAAAGAAAGGAAAAAAAATGGAGTGTCAAAATGAAATTGAGAAAAGGAAAAAAAATGTAAGGGAGACAAGAAAGAGACTAAGAAAGAAAGGGGAACAAACTATATATATGGGGATAAAACTCCAATAGAACAATCACTAATCCCAGCAAATGCCAGCAACAAGTACCTGGTGATTAATACAAACTACAACACCAACTAATATCAAGTGAGGCAAGGGAAAACAGAAGCACAAAACAAACAAAAAAATAAACAAACAAAAGAAGAATAAGCAAAACAATCTCACAAAAAAGCATAAAAATTCGATATAATCAACATTCAAGCAAACAACAACAAAAGGACAGAGAGAAAAACAATTTTTTGGATAGTTAAGACAGCGAAGAGAGAGGTGTGTAAGGACTTGGAGAAGGGAATTGGATATTAGATATGTAAGTAGGGTGAAATTTTAACAGGGGGTAAACAGAAAGAATAGGGGAAATCTACAGCACGAGAGGGGTAAGATAAACAGGACACTGAAAAGGGGAAGGTTAGGAAGAGTGTGATGGCATTAAGGTAGAGTTGAGATAGAGTAAAACGATGCTAAACGAAAGATGAAAATAGAATGTAGAACACTAATCCCAAAGTAAAATGAAGAGAAAATAAAATGACACTTAAAAAAAAAAAAAAGATAAAATAGCTGTAGTAATAATACGGATTGAAAGTAAAAATGTAATAATTAAAAAAGTAAAAATCAAGTGAGGAAAAAAGAAAAAAATTAGTTTCTTGAGTAAAAGATGCAAAAAAATGAAAATAAAAAAATAAAAAATAAAAATAAAATGTGGAGTAGTGAAGGTCATTCACTTCCTCTGTTGTTCTGTTTGGCACACCTGTTTCTCAGTCCGAACAGTATTGCAGTTCCCTGTATTCCACTACTCTTCAGTATTATAAGCCAGTCCTGATTTTAAGCAGGCGGTGTGTCTTAATTTCTCGTATTCCTTTATTTTTGATTACACAAGAGTCAATTTGTGATTCAGCCCCTGGGTGGCAGTGTTTCTGGAATGACTTCCAGGTCTATATATGGCCTCTCTAGGCAGTGTTAGAGCCTTCTTTCCCTGTGGCACTCACTACCGGTTTGTGGGAGTGGGCTGCCTCAGAGCTGGCTCTCCGATGGTCACTCCCCACTCCGATCCCCAGGTTCCAGAAAAACATCTTTCCCCTGCAGTCTCCCAGGGTGTCCCCAACTGGGTGATCCTATGTATTGGGCTTAGTAATCAGAAGCAAGAATTTCAAGAGGAAAAAGCCCAAGTGTGAGAACTCGGAGGCTGCGCGTAAGTCTAAGCAGCCGGCACACCTTGATATTCTTAGGCTGTCCCTGCACATCAGATCCAAATGGGTTGCTTTTTAGAGATCCCTTCTGTTTGCAACTCTGAGGACCTCCTTCCACATTCACGGATCATACCAGCCCCAAAAGCCACGGATTTTTCTAGGCTCAGACTTCCCTGGTACTCCAGCTCCCACAAAACGCGCAGGGACCAGAGACCTCACCTTATCCCAGGTGAAATCTGACCTTTCCCTGGTGGAGTGTAGAGCTCCTCTGAACCCGCGTGTTTGAGCCAACTGGGGACTGGTGTTCTGGAGCTCGCAGCTGTTCCGTGGGTGCCACAGTTGTGGATTCTCAGGCTTCCGATAAGCTCCACTTTCCCGTTCAAGATGGTGCAGATTCCTCATCCAAGCCCGCAGCTCCGGGAGGGGACCCAGCCACAGTGGGGGCTGTCAGGTCAGGGGAACCCCATCTAGCAGTCCCCCACCTTCTTCTGAAGTTTAGCTGTCCCTTAACTTGCCAACAAACACTCCTCGTGCGACCCTCAGCTGTTCTTTCTTTCTACTCCGGGACAAGGCTCGGAACACGTCTTTCTATTCCACCGCCATTTTTCCTCCCCTAGATAGTATTCTTATACATTGCCCTAGATTTTATAAATAATGAAGGATGGTGAATGTCAATTTGCATATTCCTTAGCATACGCTTTTTTGAAGCAAGAAAGGACATATGTTGCCAATTTTATGGCTATAATTCAAGTCAGAAAAAGATCTCATTCAACTCTGTTTCACAAACAAATATTTATAATGCTACTAGAGTCTGAATCAATAGTTCCCCTCCAAGTTATTGGGTCTTTATAGTCATCTAGAAGTATCCATCTAGTGATGGATATGAGAATTTTTTTTCTTATGCTGAGGGTCATTTATCTCAAATTAGGGATCAGACTAAACTGTAATACTTATATTATTTTTCTGACCATCTTATTTATCTTTAAAATGGTTGGTTATTACTTTCCTTTATGCATAAGATTTCACTATTTTATTTAAAAACTTAAAGCAAAAGAATCACTAAGTATTCAAGCCCCAATGTCTTGCTCCAAGATTACATTCTTATTTCATTTTGTAATTTATTTTTCTTTTATGAATCAGTGTTTTTTGTATTAATAGTACTGAATAAATTTTATTTTGAACGAAAATAATTCTTTCAATCCGTGGCAACTAAAAAAGAAATTAAATGCATAAATATGTCTACTCAGCTTCTCTCTCCTAGAAAAAGTAAAAATTTCCTGTGTTCCAGTTTCTAGAATAATATGCAGAACCTAAGAGTTCAGTAAAAATCAATAACATATATATATATATATATATATATATATATATATATATATACACAATTATGGTTGCAAGTCGCCAAACATTAATATTTAGGTGTGGTGTTATGTCCACTTTCTAACATCAATAAGTCTGGCAGTTTCTCATCACCTCAGTCCAGCCCATGATCGCATCTCCCCAGAATTAGTGCAGTGGCCCCTAGTGATCTGTCTACATTTTTCTTGCTTTTTATAATCTCTTCTCAACACAATGGATAGACTGATGCTATTAAAAAATGACTTCTCATTTTCTTCACAGGAAATAAAAGCCAAGACCTGACAATGGTCCATAGCCCTATGCTATCTAACCCTTCTCTACCTCTTTACTTATTTACTACTAGAGGCCCCATGCATGGAATTCATGCAAGAGTAGGCCTTCCTTCCCCCCGCTGCCAGCACCAGCTTCCCTTTGGCACCCAGGATGCCAGCTTTGCTCCAGCAGCCAGCAGGCACCTGGGACCTGGGCTTCCCTCCAGCCCTGGCTTTGTTTGAAAGGATGTCTGGAATGACACCCGGAAGGACATCAGGTCTAATTAGCATATTACCCTTTTATTATTATAGACTAGATGCCCAGTGCTTGAAAATTTATTCTCTGGAGGGGGGGTCCCTCAGCCCGGCCTGCCCCATCTCACAGTACAGGAGCCCTCAGGGGCGGGAGGCAACCCAGTGATCAGGGGAAGACGATGCCCCCAACACACCACTACTGCTGCCACTGCTGGCAGCACAAACCTCAACCGGACCTTGTTACCTGAGCCTTGGGCAGCCCTGGGCTGCTGTGTAGCCAACATCTGAGGCTTTCCTGCGCCTCGGGCATTGGCTAGGCAGCCTACATCCAAGGCTTGCCTGTGCCTCAGACTGGCCCTGGGTGGCTGGGCAGCCGCCATCTGAGGCTTGCCTGCACCTTGGGCTGGCCCTGGGGAGCTGGGCAGCCACCATCCAAGGCTTGCCTGTGTATTGGGCTGGCCCTGGGTGGCTGGGGGGCTGAGGGAACTGGGGGACTCCAGAGGCAGGTGCATGGAGTTGCCGGACCCATCTGGGGGTGGACCCAGCTGTGCCACATGCCTGCCACCCCAGCAGGGCTGAAAGGACTGGGCGCCGCCATCTTGTGGCTGTGGGTGCTGCCATCTTTGAAGGCATGGGCAGTCAATTAGCATATTCCCTCCTCATTAGATAGGATTATTGTTATTTGATGCTTGCTGCTTTAACCACAGTGATCTTATTACTGTTCCTCTAACACTCAATATCCTTCCACATCGTTTTTTTTTTCACTTTTGCCATTCCCTCTACTTGATATATTCCACATGCTCTGCTTCCTCCCCTCTTTCAAATCTCTGCTCAATTATTATCATCTCAATAAGAATTTCTCTGACACTCTAAAACTGCATCACATCATGTATTTTCTTTATGATTTGTCTCCCCTCATTAAAATATAGCCATAAAACAAAATGAAATTTAGAAAATAAAAATAAAATAAATAATTTAAAGATGTTAAAAATTAAAATTACATTTGTGAAAATAATTATAAATGATTATTCATTACTGATGATAGGAGATCCAATGGCTATTATGTCCTGAGGTTAAGATTTTAAAGGCTTTGATTCTAAGATGGCTGTAGAGTAGATAGAAGCTACACTCACTTCTTCCAGGCACCAAACTGGATTTACAGCTAAATTATAGAGTAATCAACCTGAATAACCAACTAAAGGACAGCTGAACAGAAATATTATAACCAAGGATTTACGGAAGAGGCCACATAGAGACTTGTAAGAAGGGTGAAAATGCAGAAAGGGTTGGCCCCAAACCCAGTCCTTTGGTGGTTAAGAATCAGGAGGGATATTTTGGCTGTAAGTCCCCCTTCAGGAGTGTAGGATCTCAACCCCACACCAGGATCTCAAATCCAGAGCACTAGATCCTGGAAGAGGAGCCCACATAGCATATGACAGTGAAAATTAGTGGGGACTCTGTCCACCTGGAAGAAGAGAGTCTGCTAGAAATCCAGGTGCTCTCTAAAAGGACCAACACACAGGATCTTGATCTCAGACACTCACCCAGGGCTCCAGTAGAGGGAGACATACAGGAGTCATAAAGAGAAGATTTTAGAGGTGTGGCCTTGAGACAAACTCTGGAGGTCCCTGTGCTGAGTCAATATCCCACACTACTCTCAGGTGCATCTTCCCAGGGTGGAGCATTCCTATTCTTATTGCACCAGCCTGCCCTCCAACTAATGTTGACAACACCATGGACTTTTGGTGTGCTCTTTTTCTGGAGAATCTCTTGGCAGAAACTCAGGCAGCCATTGAATTATATAGGTTTGGAATAGATATAGCTTTGGAATGGGGGCCTAAGCCATCAGTCAGACATCCCCTGAGGGCTCCTGGACTGCAAGAGGGCAAAGGCTAGGCTGAGTGCACAAATTGAGCATAATGGCTGGGGTCAATTGCTGAGATCCCTGTTCTGTTCCATTGGTCTATATGTCTGTTCTTGCACCAGTACCATGCTGTTTTGAGAACAGTGGCTTTGTAATATAACTTGATGACTATCATTGTGATCCTTCCCACTTTGTTCTTTTCTGTAAGGATTGCTGTGGCTATTTGGGGTATTTTTTATTGCATATAAATTTTTGGAGGGTTTGTTCTAGGTCTGTGAAATATAGCATCGGTATTTTAATGGCGATTGCATTGAATGTATAGATTGCTTTGGGCAGTATGGACATTTTAATACTGTTGATTCTACCAATCCATGAACACGGTATAGTCTTCCACTTGTCTATATCTTCCTCTATCTCTTTTTTCAATGTCCTATAGTTTTCCATGTACAGGTCTTTTACCTCCTCTGTTAAGTTTATTCTTATGTATTTTATCCCTTTTTGTTTTCTTGTGCATCATGTAAGTTGGTGGTAGGAGCAATCACAATATCAGATATCAGATTATAATACAAAGCCATTGTAATGAAAACAGACTGGTACTGGCACCAGAACAGGCATATAGGTTAATGGAACAGAACAGAGAATATAGAAATCAACCCAGTTAATATTTGTCAAAGAGGTAAGAGCATACTGTGTAGTAAAGATAGCCTCTTCAATAAAGGGTGTTGAGAAAATTGGACAGGTACATGGAAAAAAAAAAATGAAACCAGCATGCATCTCACTCCAGGCTATAAGAAAGTGAATTCTGTGAGATTCAGATCAGCCCACCCCTACTTCACCCCAAACCCACAGTCTTGCTACTGGGGCAACCTGGAGTAACCCAGCATGCACCCCACTCAGACCACAGAGGAGCTCTGAATGCATGACCCAGAGCAACTCAGCACACACCTCTCTCTGGGCCATAGGAAAGCACTGCTGGGTGACCAGAACAAGCCAATGTACCCAGACAGGGGTCACAGGACCACTCTGAAAGTGCACTGCCAGCGGGAACTAGGATGCCACCCTGCCATGGGTGCCAGGGCCACACAGTGAATTGCATGCTAGGGGGTTCTGCGTCCTTAGAGAGAGTTGCACATCAGAGGAACTGTGCACACACTTCCACCACCCAGAGCATTTGAAGCAGACAACTGAGGAACCAGATCCTCAGAACAGAGACAATAAAAGTGTGAGAATCAAGGCAGACCCAGCCTCTGGGCTAATGATTTCCAGACTGTGGCGAGCCGGCTCAACCAAGTTCAGTGAGCCTGAGAGGAGGCGGTGAAGGATTGAGAAAAGACAGACAAGAGAATAAAAGCTGGGTCTGGGTGGGACACTGTCCTCTCTGATGGAGAACTAGTGACAGCACCACAGCCTGAAAGCTGTGTCTTTATTTTATAGTCAGATTCCACTAGGCAAAGTAAGGGCATGGTCAAGATGTTTACAACATTCTCATGGGTTTCAAATCTACTCAATTACATGCACCTGAACTCTGTCAAGCCCACATCACTCAGCCACGTGGGACCACAGGTTCGGACCAGAGGGTCAAGCTTACAATTATATCCAATTTGCCCTCCAAGCTAGGATTTGCACATGGCTTTGCCATGAAAAGACCATGCCCTCTCATTAGTCTAGGGCAGGGGTGGGCAAACTTTTTGACTCGAGGGCCACAATGGGTTCTTAAACTGGACCGGAGGGCCGGAACAAAAGCATGGATGGAGTGTTTGTGTGAACTAATATAAATTCAAAGTAAAGGAGCGGAGGGGAGAGCAAGAGAACCCTCCGCTCTTTTGGCTCCGCGGGCTGGATAGAACAGCCGAACGGGCTGGATCCGGCCCGTGGGCCGTAGTTTGCCCATGGCTGGTCTAGGGTTTGAACCTGTCCAAACACTGTGGCTGCTCTCCTCACCAGACCCTTGCCCTGATAGTGTCTTCAACACCTCAAACTCCAAGCAGGGTGCTTGGGTCAGAAATAGACAGCAAAAATGGGGAGAAAAAGAAACAATCCCCCCGCCCCACACACAAGGAAAGAAATGGAGGAATCACCAGGAAAGGAATTAAATTAAATGGAGGTATGCAATATGTCAGAAAAAAATTCAGACTAAGGGTCATACAGTTCATAAACTAGATGGATGAGAAAATCAACAACTTATGTAAGAATCAAGAGGAATCAGTAATGATGTAGCTACAATAAAAACACGAAGGAAGGTTTTAACAGTAGACTAGAAGAAGCCGAAGAACTAATTAGTGAGTTAGAGGATAGGGCAGAAAAACACCCAATCTAAACAGCAATTGTAGAAAAAAAATTAGAAAGCAGGAGGAGAGCCTTAGGGAGCTTTGGGGAAACATGAAAAAAGGTAATATACATATAATAGGGGTGCCAGAAGGACAGGAAGAGGACTATGGATTAGAAAATCTATTTGAAGAAATAATGACAGAAAACTTCCCTGATTTGGGGAAGAAAAAATTTCACACAAGCACAGAGAGTCCCAAACAAGATGAACTCCTAAAGACCCACACTAAGACATGTAATAATTACAATGGCAAACATTAATGACAAAGAGAGAATCTTAAATGATGCAAGAGAGAAAATGAGATACAGAGAGTTACCTAAAAAGGACCTACAATTAGATTTCTCAACAGAAACACATCAGGCCAGAAGGGAATGGAATGAAATATACAAAGTGATGGAAAGCAAGGGACTAAATCCAAGAAAACTCAATATAGTGAGGCTACCATTCAAAATTAAAGTTGAAATCAGGAGCTTTGCAGACAAAAAAAGGCTAAGGGAGTTTATCACTACCAAGCCAGTAATGCAAGAAATTCTAAAGGGACTATTATAAAAATAAGAAATAGAAAGGGAAGAAGAAACACAGGCATAAAGAATAGAAATGTTTACAAACAAATTAATAATCTTAAATGTAAATGAACTAAATGCTCCAATCAAAAGACATAGAGTGGCTGAATGGGTAAAGAAACATGACCCAAACATATGCTGTCTATAAGAGACCCACCTCAGAACAAGGGATTCACAGACTGAAAGTGAAAAGATGAAAAAAATATTTTTCAGGCAAATTGAATTGAAAAAGAAGATATAGCAATACTTATATCTGGCAAAATAGATCTCAAAGTGAAGGCCATAACAAGAGATAAGGAAGGCCACTTCATAATACTAAAGGGATCTATACAATAGGATATAACTCTGGCGAACATTTATTCACCCAATGCATGGACACCCAAATACATAAAAAAACTTGTGGAAGATATCAAGGGAAAGATTGACAGTGATACAACCGTAGTAAGGGACATTAATACCACATTGACATCACTGGATAAGTCATCTAGAAAAAAATCAGCAAAGAAATAGCAATCCTAAACAACTCAGATGGACTTAATTGACATCTTCAGAACATTTCACCCCAAAGCTACAGGATATACATTACTATCAAATGCACATGGGACATATTCAAAGATAGACCACATATTGGGACACAGGCAAAGTCTCTTCAAATTCAAGAAGTTTCAAATCATATCAAGCATATTTTCAGATCACAATGGCATAATATTAGAAATCAACTACAATAAAAACAATCGAAATTTCAAACAATTGGAGACTAAATAGCATGTTATTAAACAATGATTGGGTTACCAAGGAGATCAAAGAAGAAATAAAAAAACAGACTGGAAACAATTGACAATGAAAACACAAATCTAAAACCTATGGGACACAGTGAAAGCAGTCCTGACAGGGAAGTTCATAGTATAATATGCCTACCTCAAAAAAGAAGAAAAACTGGTAATAAATTATCTAACCATATGATTGAAAGAACTAGAAAGAGAGCAATAAGAAAAGCCCAGAGTGAGCAGAAAGAAGATAATAATAAAGATCAGAGCAGAAATAAATGACATAGAGACCAAAAACAAAACAAAACAAAACAAAAAAAACAATACGAAAAATCAATTAAACCAAGAGTTGGTTCTTTGAAAGGATAATAAGATTAATGAACCTCTAGCCAGGCTCACCAATAAGCAAAGAGAGAGGACCCAAATAAACAAAATCAGAAATGAAAGAGATGAAGTAACAACCGATCCCACAGAAATATAAAGGATTGTAAAAAAATACTATGAACAACTCTATCCCAACAAACTGGTCAACCTAGAAGGATGGACATATTCCTGGAATAAATATGACCTTCCAAAAGTCAATCAGGAAGAATTAAAAAAATCTGAATATGTCGATAACTATGGGGGAAATTGAAGCACTAATAAAAAAAACTACCAGGAAACAAAAGCCCAAAGCCAGCAGCTTCAGAGGGAAGTTTTATCATACATTCAAAGAAGAACTAAAGCCTATCCTCCTCAGACTATTCCAAAAAAAATTCAAGAGGAAGGAACACTTCCAAGCTCTTTCTATGAAGCCAGCATTATCCTAATCCCAAACCAGATAAAGATACTACAAAGAAAGAGAATACAGGCCAATATCCCTGATGAATGTAGATGCTAAAATACTCAAAAATTTCTAGCAAATTGGATTCAGCGTTACAATAGAAAGATCATACACCATGACCAAGTGGGATTTATTCCAGGGATGCAAGGATGGTACAATATCCACAAATAAATAAACATGACACATCACATAAACAAATTGAGAGATAAAAATCACATAGTCATATCAAGTGATGCAGAAAAAGCATTTGACTAAATCCAACACCCTTTCTTGACAAAAACTATCAGTAAAGTGGGAATAGAGAGATCATACCTCAACATAATAAAAGCCTTATATGACAAACCTGCAGCCAAACTCACAATCAATGGGCAAAAACTAAAACCATTTCTCCTAAGAATAGAAACAAGACAGGGATGCCCACTCTCACCAATCCTGTTTGACATAGTACTGAAAGTACTAGCCATAGTGATCAGACAAGAAGCATAAATAAATGGCATCCAAATTAGGAAAGAAATAAAACTGTCATTATTCGCAGATGGCATGATATTGGACATAGAAAAACACTAAGGACTCCATCAAAAACTACTAGATTTAATAAATAAATTTCTATAGCTTTTTATACACCAACTAGAAGCCTGGTGCATGAAAATTCATGCACTGGAGGGGGGTCCCTCAGCCCAGCCTGCCTCCTCTCAATGTTCGGGAGCGCTCAGGGGTGAGGTGAAGCCCCCATCACCCCTCTGCTGCTGCCACTGTTGGCAGCACAAGCCTTGGCCAGCCCTGGTTACCTGAGCCTCAGGCGGCCATGGGCAACTGTGCAGCCACCATCCAAGGCTTGCCCGTGCCTAGGGCCAGCCCTGAATGGCTGGGCAGTCGTCATCTGAGGCTTGCATGTGCCTCGGACTGGCCCTGGGAGGCTGGGGACTGAGGGGACTGGAAGACTCTGCAGGCAGGCGTGCAGAGTGGCTGGATCCACCTGGGGGCAGGCCCAGCTGTGCCACATGCCTGCCGCCCCAGTGGGGCTGAGGCAACTGGGTGCCGCCATCTTGTGGACGCTACCATCTTCGTGAGGGTGTGATGGTTAATTAGCATATTCCCTTTTTATTAGATAGGATAATGAACTCACAGAAAGAGAAACTAAAAACACAATCACATTTACCATTGTACCAAAAAAATTAAGATACCTAAGATAAGCAGGTAAAAAACCTGTACTCAGAAAACTACAGGACATTGAAAAAAGAAATAGAAAAATACATAAATAAGTGGGAGAATATACTGTGTTCATAAATTGGTAGAATCAACATCATTAAAATATCCATATGACCCAAAGCAAAATTTAATGCAATACTGATTAAAATACCAACAGCATATTTCACAGACCTAGAACAAACTCTCCAAAAATTCATATGGAACAATAAAAGACCCCAAATAACCACAGAAATCTTGAGAAAGAAGAAGAAAGAGGGAGGGATCACAATACCAGATATTAAGCTGTATTACAAAGCCACTGTTTTCAAAACTGCCTGGTACTGGCACAAGAACAGACATATAGACCAATGGAACAGAACAGAAAACCCAGCAATTGACCCATGCCATTATGCTCAATTAATATTTGACAAAGGAGGCAAGAGCATACAATGGAGTCAAGACAGTCTCTTCAATAAATGGTGTAGAGAAATTGAACAGATACATGTAAATAAATTACACTAGACCACCAACTTACACCATACACAAAAATAAACTCAAAATGGATAAAGGACTTAAACATAAGATGGGAAACCATAAAAATACTAGAGGAATCCATAGGCAGCAAAGTAGCAGACATATGTGGTAATAATATCTTTATTGATACAGCTACTAGGGCAATGGAAACTAAGGAGAAAATAAACAAATGTTACTACATCAAAATAAAAAGCTTCTGCAGAGCAAAAGAAACCACCAATAAAACAACAAGAAAGACCACTGCATGGGAGAACATATTTGCCAATGTTATATTCTATAAGGTCCTAACCTCCAAAATTTATAGGGAACTCATACATCTTAACAAAAGGAAGATAAACAATCCAATCAAAAAATGGGAAAAGGACTTAAATAGACACTTCTTGAAAGTGGACATACAGAGGGCAAAGAGACATATGAAAACATGTTCTAAGTCACTAATTATCAGAGAGATGCAACTCAAAGTGACAATGAGATTACCATTTCACACCTGTCAGAATGGCTAACAAATCAGCAAATGACAAGTGCTGGTGAGGATGTGAAGAAAAAAGGAACCCTCGTGCACTGCTAGTGGGAATGCAGACTGGTGTAGCCGCTGTGGAAAACAGTATGGAGTTTCCTCAAATATTTAAAAATGGAACTCCCATTTGGCTACGTAATCCCACTTCTAGGAATATATCCCAAGAAAACAGAAACACCAATCAGAAAGGACATATGCACCCTTATGTTCATAGCAGCACAATTTACATTAGCTAAGGTTTGGCAACAGCCTCTGTCCATCAGCAGATGAGTGGATTAAAAAACGGTGGTACATCTACACAACAAATACTATACTGCTGTAAAAAATAGAGAACTCTTACCATTTGCAACAGCATGGATGGACCTAGAGAGCAGTGTGCTAAGCTAAATAAACCAGTCAGAGAAAGATGAATATCATATGATATCACTCATTTGTGAAACTTTGGAGGGAAGGCAGGGAAGGGTAGGGTGGGTTAAAAGAGATCAGCCAAAGAATTTGTATGCATGCATATAAGCATAACTAATGGACACAGACACTGGGGGGGGGGGGGGCGGTGTTGAGGTATGTGCTGGAGGGGGTGGGGGTGGCGAGGAAGAGGTCAATGTGGCAAAAAGAAGATATACATATGTAATACTATATGTAATACATTAAACTATAAAGAAAATTTTTAATGCCGTTAATTTCTGGGTGTTAATTTTGTATCCTGCTATGTTGCCAAATTCATTTATTAAATCTAGTAGTTCCTTTTGATGGAATAGAGTTTTCTATGTATAATATCATGTCATCTGAGAATAATGAGAATTTTACTTCTTTTCCAATTCAGATGCCTTTTATTTCTTCTTGTCTGGTGGCCTTGGCTAGCACTTACAGTACCATGTCGAAAGGAGTGGTGAAAGTGGCCATTTTTCCTGTTCTTAGGGGAAATGGTTTTAGTTTTTGCCATTGAGTATGATGTTGGCTGTAGATTTTTCATATAAGGCTTTTACTATTATTATGTTAAGGTATGATCCCTCTATTCCCACTTTGCTGAGAGGTTTTATCAATAAAGGGTGTTACATTTTGTCAAATAGTTTCTCTGTGTCAATTGTTATAATCATGTGATTTTTGTCTTGCAGTTTGTTAATGAACTGTATCACGTTTATTGATTTGTGGATATTTTACCATCATTGCATTCCTAAAATAAATACTACTTGGTCATGGTGTATGATATTTTTGATGTATTTTTTTATGTGATTTGCTAATATTTTGTTAACAATTTTAGCATCTATGTTCATCAGGGATATTGGCCTGTAATTCTCTTTCTTTGTAGTGTCTTTATCTGGTTTTGGGATTAGGATAATGCTGGCTCCATAGAAGGAGCTTGTAAGTGGTCCTTCCTCTTGAATTTTTTGGAATAGTCTGAGGAGAGGAAGTTTTAGTTCATCCTTGAATGTTTGATAAAACTCCCCTGTGAAACTATGGCTTTTGTTTGCTGGAAGTTTTTTTGTTTGTTTGGTTGGTTGGTTTTTAGTACTGCTTCAATTTCCTCAGTAGTTATTGGCCTATTTAGATGTTCTGATTGAGTTTTGGAATATTGTATTTTTCTAGGAATATGTCCATTTTGTCTAGGTCATCTAGTTTATTGCAATAAACTTGTTCGTAGTATTTATTTTTTACAATCTTTTGTATTTCTGTGTGGTCGATTGTTATTTCAACTCTCATTTCTGATTTTGTATATTTGGTTCCTCTCTCTTTGCTTCTTGGTGAATCTGGCTAGAGGTTCATCAATATTGTTTATCCTTTCAAATAATCAGCTCTTGGTTGTATTGGTCTTTTGTATTTTTATTTTTTGATTCTATGTCATTTATTTCTGATGATATTTATTATTTTCTTTCTTCTACTTTGAGCTTTTCTTGTTTCTCTCTTTCTAATTTTTTTGTTGTTGTTGTAGGGTTAATAATTTATCACCAGATTTTCTTGGTTTTTGAGATAGGTCTGTAGTGCTATGAACTTCCCTCTCAGGACTGCTTTCACTGTGTCCCATAGATTTTGGGTTGTTGTGTTTCCATTGTCATTTGTTTCCAGTATGCTTTTTATTTCTCCTTTGATATCTTTGGTAACCCAATCATTGTCTAATAGAATGCTATTTAGCCTACAAGTGTTTGATTTTTAAATTATTTTTATTGTAATTGATTTCTAATTTTATGCCATTGTGATCTGAGAAAATGCTTGGTAGGATTTCTATCTTCTTGAATTTGAAGAGACTTAGCCTGTGTTCAAAAATGTGGTCTATCTTTGAAAATGTCCTGTGTACATTTGAGAAGAATGTATATTCTGTAGCTTTTGAGTGAAAAGTTATGAAGATTTCAATTTGATCCATCTGATCTAGAAAGTCGTTTAGGACTGCTGTTTCCTTGTTGATCTTTTGTCCAGAAGATTTATCCAACAATGTCAATGGGGTATTAAAATCCCTTAGTATAATTGTACTGCTGTCAGTCTCTCTCTTGATATCCTCTAGAAGGTTTTATATATTTAGATGCTCCTGTATTGGTGCATATATGTTTATCAGAGTTATGTCTTCTTGTTGTACTGATCCCTTTAGTATTATGAAGTGGCCTTCCTTATCTCTTGTTATGGTTTCCACTTTGAGGCCTATTTTGTCCATTACAAGTGTTGCTACCCCAGTTTGTTTGTTTGTTTTTAATTTTCATTTTCCTGAAAAATTTTTTCCATCCCTTCACTTTCAGTCTATGTGAGTCTTTTTTCTGAGGTAGATCTCTTGTAGACAGCATATAAAAGTGTCATTCAACCACCCTGCATATTTTGGTTGGGGCATTTAACCCAATTACAATGAGCGTTATTATTGATAGGAACTTGTTTGATGCCATTTTTATTCTTTATGCCTTTGTTTCTTCTTCCCTTTCTATTTCTTTTTACAACAGTCCCTTTAGCATTTCATGCATTGCTGGCTTGGTGGTAATAAACTCCCTTGGGCTTTTTTTGTCTGAGAAACTCTTGATTTCACCCTCAATTTTGTTTGATAGCCTTGTTGGATAGAATATTCTTAGATTCAGTCCCTTGCTTTGCATTACTTTGTATATTTCATGTCATCCCCTTCTGGCCTGATGTGTTTCTGTTGAGAAATCATTTGATAGTCTACTCGGAGATCCATTGTAGGTAACTTTCTGTCTATCTCTTACAGCCCTTAAGATTCTTTCCTTGTTGTTAATGTTTGCCATCTTAATTATGACGTGTCTCCATGGGGGTCTTTTGGGGTTCATCTTATTTGGGACTCTGTGCTCGTGTGACTTTTTTATTTCACGAATCAGGGAAGTTTTCTGTCAAATAGGTTTCTTCAAATAGGTTTTCTATTCCTTTCTCCTCTTCTTGATTTTCTGGCACCCCTGTTATTTGGATGTTGCTTCATTGTATGTTTTCCCAAAGTTCCCTTAAAGTCTCCTCCTACTTTTTAATATTTTTTTCAATTGCTATTCAATTTGGCTGTGTTTTGCTGCCCTGTCTTCTAACTCACTGATTCAGTCATCCACTTTTTCTTATGTACTATTGAAATCTTCCATTGTGTTCTTTACTGCCACTATGTTATTCTTCATTTTCTCTTTATTCTTACACATGTTGGTGAATTTCTCATCTAGACAGTTGAGCATTCTTTCTCTGACATATTGCTTGGCTCCATTTCATTTAATCCTTTTTCTGGTGATTCCTCCTTTTCTTTCTTTTGGGTATTGTCTTTTTGTCTCCCCATTTTTGATGTTTCTTTCTGGCCCTGGGCACCCTGCTAAGAGTCTAAGAGGTAGAAACCCATATCTGTACAATGGTTTGGAAATTGTTAGCCCAGAGGCTAGGTCCCACTGCCTTGATCCCACTCCTTTATTGTCTCTGCTCTGAGTTGTATCCCCTTCTCCAACAGATCTGGTCCCTTGGTTGATGCTCGGAATGGCAGAGTCATGTGAATAGTTCCTCTGGTGTGCAACTCCCTGTGAGGATCCAGAGCCCTCTGGCATGCAATTTATTGTGCGGCCTCAGCACCCATGGCAGGGTGGCACCCTATGTTAGTTTGGCTGCACACTTGCCTGAGGCCTGTGGATTGGCACACTGGGTTGCTCTGGGTCACCCCAGCATCAGTGTTCTGTGGCTCCAAGTGGGATACATGTTGAGTTGCACAGGGTTGCCCTGTCCTGGGGCCAAGGTGGAGTGTGTGCAGGGTTGCTCTGGGTTGCAAAGGCAGTGCTGTCCTGTGGCCTGGGTTGGGGCACATGCCCTGGCAGTACTATCCTGGGGGCCTGGGTGGAGTGGGCCCAGGTTTGCACTGGGTCACAAAGTCAGTGCTCTCCTGTATGCCAGAGTGGGGGCATGCTGGTTTGCTCCACATCATTCTGGCAGCACTGTCTTGAACCTAGTTTGAGAGGGTGCCAGTTGGCTCCAGGTCAGACAGGCAGCATGGTTCTGGGGCCTGGGCCAAGATCAGGGTATGGGGGTCCCCCTGGCTTGCACTCACAGTAGAGTCCTGAGGGCAGAATCTTGGGATGCTGGGTCCCAGCAGGCTGGTAAGGAGGCCCAGTGAGGGAGATCACTCTGGCAAGTACTCATTGCAGACATCTGGGAGCCCATGGCAAGGTACTGTGCCACTCAGTGCCTGGCACAGTGGTGATCCAATGTGGATTATGGCTGGCTAGCAGCTCCCTGCATGGGTCCAGGTTGGTGTCCGAGGACAGTCTGAGTGTTGATGTGCCTGTGATCCTGGCCTCTGCTGCTCCCCTCTATAAGATGGTGTGGTCTCCTCACAAAACTGCTCCCAGCCTGTGTGTGCCTGCAGTGTTAGCATGGGCTCCCTGTGTAGGAGAACCTAATCTGCCAGTCCCAGAGACTCCTGTGAGATCTAACTGTCTCTCATTCACCCCCCCCCCCCCACACACACACACCACACACATCCACACAATTCTCTCTCACTCCTTTAATCACTCATACTCTCTTCCTCCCTGCTGTCCTCCCTGCTGACATGTGCCCTCCAATAATGAATTGTTCTCATTGTCACTTTTTAAATTTATTTGTTTTTGTTAATCCTCTCCTGAGGATATTTTTCCATTTGTTTTTAGAGAGAGTGGAAGAGAGAGGGAAAGACAGAGTAACATTGATGTTAGAGAAACACATCAATTGGTTACCTCCTGCACACTCCCTGACCAGGGCCTGGGCTGGGGAGGAGCCTGCAACCGACATATGTGCCCTTGACCATAATTGAACCCAGGACCCTTTAGTCCACAGTCCAATGCTCTATCCACTGAGACAAACTGGCTAGGGTCTCATTGTCACTTTAAATAACTTAAGGCGATCAAGGAAACAGTAGTCTTTTGCCTCCTAAATTATAATTTATGTCTACTTTTAAAACTTTTATCCCCTTCCCTGAGCATGTATCTATTGACTTCACATAAGTTTAAGTAAATATCATGCAGCTCCACTATCAATGCTTTAAAAGATTTATTAGTGTAATTATATACAATACTCATAACTTTATTATTTATTTAATCTTCTGTAAAATTGTGTTAAAAAGGCAGAAAAGTCTACAAACTATAAATGAAATGCAAGTCTGGGATCTGCATGTAGATTCATGGTATTTTATTTCACACTTGATTGATTAAAGTTCCCACTTTTATAAAGAATATAACATCCCTGCTTTCAGAAACAGTTCAGTGGGAACATTGATAGGAGCACATGAGGCAACTTAAATACATATTAGTCAGTGGTCAATTGTTATTTATACAAACTGAGTATTTAAAAGCATCAAGAGTCATACTTTAGCCAAAATATTGTTCAATATTTCTCTATTTTTAAGTCCTGGCATTACCAAAATGAGTGAAGCTAAAAATATTCACAAGATTTTTCTAACTTCTCTTTGCCACAAAAGGATTCTTGGCTACATTATTCCTTCTGTGAAATGGCTGTTTACAAGCCTTCTAAGCCTTCTACAACTGATATGCTTACTGAAATCTGCCTAGGTTTCTGAACAAGAAAAGCTTTTAAATTAATTCTTTCAATGTAATAATTGTTTGTTTTTCCTGAGAAAATAAAGATAACAAAAACCTTGAATACTATATTTTCAAGGCTACATTACTATATTTTCTGGTTAAATGGGAGTTCTCTCAATTTGATTTTGAGGGTTAATCATAAGTGTGATATTGGTTTCTAGTAAGCCATGCATCTAGAAATAAATACCCAAATCTAAGAGGAAAATACTGGAGGAGAGAAACAGAGATGGCAGCATAGGTAAACACCTAAACTGCTGCCTCGCACAACAATTTCAAAACTACAACTAAAAGTCAGAACGGACACCGTCCAGAACCACAGGAAAGCAGGCTGAGTGAAAATTCTACAACTAGAAGGAAGGAGAAAAGCTCACAGAGAATTGGAGGTACGGCAAAGGGGCTTTGTGCGCGCAGAGAGGAAGGGCGGCTGAGAGCTTGGCTGACTTCCTCTGGCGGAAGGGGGAAGGAAGCCTCGGACCACGAGCTGGGAAAGGCAGAAGTCTGAAGGCGCACACGGGCCAGTGCGCGCACAAATGCTGCGGAGGTAGCCATAGGCTTTCCCTAGTAAAAGGGAGTCAGAGCATCCTGACTGAGCCCCAGTTCTGACTGCAGTGAACCCCGGTTCCAGGTGAGCCCCTGGGGACCCACGCTCTTGTAGGGGGAGTCTGGACTCTCGGGCGGAGACTCGAGCTGGGGAAGGCGGAGGACTGAAAGTGCGCACACGCGCCGCGCCGGTGCGCACAAAGGCTGCAGGGGTTGCCACAGGCTTTCCCTAGTGGAGGGGAGTCAGAGGATTCTGACTGCACCGAGCCCCAGTTCTGACTGCAGTGAACCCCAGTTCCAGGCGAGCCCCTGGGGACCCACGCTCTTGTGGGGGGAGTCTGGACTCTCAGGCGGAGACTCGAGCTGGGGAAGGCGGAGGACTGAAAGCGCACATGCGCACAGGGGCGGGGCTGACAGGAAGCCAAGGCTGAGACTCCACCCCATCCAAGCTGAGCACAGAGGCTATTGCAATTTGGCAAGGCTAATCCTATAAGGCTGTCTCCAGCACCGGGCTTCTCCCAGCATAGACACAGCTGATCCTTACAGCCAACTGGCCCGGAGGTCAATTCTTCCCAGTGATACCAACAACAATAAAGACTTAATTACAACAAGGCTGTACACACAGTCCACAAAGGGGTGCACCAAGAGTGTCCACCTCAGGTTAACTGGGGAAGCAGACCCACTGGGCCATATTGGAAACCTAGCACAAATATCTACCTTACCAACTCAGGGATTCAGTGAAAATGCGGGGTCAAAGAATCAGATCACAAACGAAAGAAATGGAGGAAAACAAATGACTGGATATAGAATTCAAAACCACCATTATAAGACTTTTTAAGAATATCCTAGAAAAGGCCGATAAATATAACGAGACCCTTGAAGATATGAAAAAGGACCAACTAGAAATTAAACATACACTGACTGAAATAAAAAATATTATACAGAGACCCAGAAACAGAATAGAGGAACACAAGAATCAAGTCAAAGAATTGAAATACAAAGAAGCAAAAAACACTCAACCGAAAAAGCAAAAAGCAAAAAAAAAAATCCAAAAAGTTGAAGATAATGTGAGAAGACTCTGGGACAACTTCAAGCGTACCAACATCAGAATTATGGGGGTGCCAGAAGAAGAGAGAGAGCAAGATACTGAAAACCTATTTGAAGAAATAATGACCGAAAACTTCCCCCACCTGGTGAAAGAAATAGACTTACAAGTCCAGGAAGCCCACAGAACCCCAAACAAAAGGAATCCAAAGAGGACCACACCAAGACACATCATAATTAAAATGCCAAGAGCAAAAGACAAAGAGAGAATATTAAAAGCAGCAAGAGAAAAACAGTTAATTACCTACAAGGGAGCACCCATACGACTGTCAGCTGACTTCTCAACAGAAACTATGCAGGCCAGACGGGAGTGGCAAGAAATTTTCAATGTGATGAATAGCAAGAACCTACAACCAAGATTACTCTACCCAGCAAAGCTATCATTCAGAATTGAAGGGCAGATAAAGAGCTTCACAGATAAGAAAAAGCTGAAGGAGTTCATCACCACCAAACCAGTACTATATGAAATGCTGAAAGGTATTCTTAAAGAAGAGGAAGAAGAAAAAAGTAAAGAGAAAAAATTATGAACAACAAATACATATCTATCAACAAGCCAACCTAAAAATCAAGTGAATTAAAAACCTGAGGAGCAGAATAATCTGGTGAATATAATAGAATCAGGGGCATAGAAAGGGAGTGGGCTGATAATTCTCAGGGGGAAAGGGGTATGGGGGGGTTCATGAAGAGAATGGACAAAAATCATACACCTATGGATGAGGACAGTGGGGGGGAGGTAAGGGCAGAAGGTGGGGTGGGAAAGGGGTGGAGGGGAGCTATGGGGGGAAAAAGGAGAAATAATTGTAATAATCTGAATAAAGATTTATTTAAAAAAAAAAGAAAAAGAAAATACTCATCTAATTATGTTATTTTACTTTTTTTGCCCTAGTGAAGAAATAATTGCAGTATAGCTATATTAAAAGCATTTTTTTCTTTGAAGATGTAATATGTCATAGAAAGTTGAGGTGATTCTAAAATGACTTTAAAAATCAATTCTCATTATAATATGTGTAGATTATTGGGTTAATGGTGTTTACACAGGGCTGGGAGTAATACCTGTGCCAATAGCTAGGCTGGAAAATTTGTAATTCACTTGGGAATTAGATCAAAGATAAAGAAGGGTTTCACTTCAGTACAGGAATAAGTCCTAGACTTAGGGTAGCTCCCATATGCTTAGAAAATTTTAAAAGCAAGACCTGAAAGAGTCAACATTTTCTGAATAATTGTACTGTATCCATTAACAAAACTCAAGGATATTTTTATGAATACAAACACATCATTCAATTAACAATGTACAATTCACAACATCTGCCATCCAATGAAGAATTAGCAAGTATGCAAACAAGTAAAATATTCAATCCATAATGAGGAGAAAAATCATTCAATCAAAAACAACCCAGAACTTATACAGGTATTATAAATTGCAGCCAAATGTTTAAAACAATTATAAGTATTCTCCATATCTCAGAAATGTTAAAAAACATGAAAGACATAATTTTAAAAGAAGACCCAAATCAAATTTTTAGAAACACAACGTAGAAGATGAAAAATACTTAGGAAGGGATTCACAGAAAGTAAAAAATTTAAGAAATAAAAAGATTAGTGAACATAAAGACTTAGCAATACAAACTATCCAAAATTAAACAGAGAGAAAACATAAACATTTTAAAAATAAAATAGAACATCAACATGCTGTTTGATTAGATCAAAGAGCCTGATATATTAATAGTTGAACTCTCTTGGCAGGAAAGAGATAAAAACAATATTTGAAAAATGTTCATAATTTATTAAAAATGATAAAGTCACAAATATAAGGAGTTCAAGAACCCCCAATATTAAGAAACATTAAGAAAACTACACCAGGGCACAGTAGAGTCAAATTGCTCAAAACCAGTGACAAAGAAAAATCTTAAGAGCAGCCAGAGAAAAAAACATATGTTACATATAAGAAAAAAATATAAGACGCTCAGAAATTTCATTTTTAAAAGCCTTACAAAGGAAGAAGAAAAAAAGTTGTTAATGTACAATGCTATCCTCAGTATTAATGAAATATATATTAATTGCCCAATAAACAAAAACCACACAATTATCTCATGTGATGCAAAAAGAAAATTGACAACGTGCATTGTTTTTTTCATGCAACTCTCAACAAACTAAGTATGGAAGATTGAGAAGGAAATTTCCACAACTTGGTAAAAGACATCTGCAAATAACCTTAAGCCAATGTCAAACTTAATAATGAAAGACTGCATGCTTTACCTTTAAGATAAGGAATAAGACAAGGCTGTTTACTGTTAATCTCTTCAATAATGTATTGAAGATAAGAAGTAATAGCCTTTTCAAAAATTGTTCTGAAACATTTGAATATCCACATGCAAAAAATTTTTCAATCCATACTTTGGGTCATATACAAAAATTAATTCAAAGTGGATCATAGATTTAAATGTAAAAATGAAAACAATAAAACTTCTAAAATAAAATGTAAAATCGTTGTGACCCTGAGTTAGGCAAAAATTAATAATAATACATAAATAAATGTTAGTGATGACACCAAAAGCATAATTCATAGGAGAAGAAATTAATAAATTGAACATCAAAATTTAAAACTTCTATTTGTTATAAGCCTCTGTTAAGAGAATAAAAGACAAGGCACAGATTAGAAGAAAAACTCTGCAAAGCATATATCTGATAAAAGATGTATATACAGATTATATAAATAACTCTCTAAACTCAAGAATTAAAAATGGCAGAGTATTTAACAGGCACTTCACACACACATAAAAAGATGAATATAAAATATATAACATAAATAGATGCTCAGCATTATTGGGGAAACATAATTAAAACCACAGTGAAATACCACTACATTTCTATTTACAAAGCTGATCATACCAAGTGTTGGAAAAGATGTGGAAGACTAGAAGTCTCACACATTGCTAATAGAAATATAAAATGATACAAAGAAAGTGGAAAACATATCAGAAGTTTCTTAGATAGTGAAATATATACTGCACTGGTTAATTTTATGTGTCACCTTGACTTGTCCATGGATGCAGACATTTGGTTAAACATTATTTTGAGTATGTTTGTAAAGATATTTTTAAATAAAATTATACTTGAATAAGTAAACTGAACAAAGCAGATTATCCTCCCTAATATGAATACTCTTATCCAATAAATTGAATATCTTAATAGATAAATTTGTCTTCATACATATATTTGTATCCATATATACATGTATTTGTATCCATATATACATGTATATATATGAAGGCATACATATATGTATATATATATATGCATATCTATAATAATAAAAGCCTACTATGCTAATTAGACCGGATATCCTTCCAGATGACCTTCCGGATGAAGTCGGGGCTGCGTGGTAAGCCTGGGTCCCAGGTGCCAGAGGGAAGCCAGTGTCTGCAGCTGGGGGAAAGAAGACCTACTCTTGCATGAGTTTTCGTGCATCAGGCCTCTAATATATACAGTATATATATATAATAAAAGTGCAATATGATAATTAGACCAGACAGCCAGCCGTCCTTCCGGACAACCTTCTGGACGAAGCCACAGTGGTGGGGGCCGAGGCAGAGGCAGATAGCAGTGATCAGGCAGGCAGGCGAGCTGTCAGGGGTGATCAGGCAGGCAGGCAGAGTGGTTAGGGGTGATCAGGCAGACAGGCAGAGTGGTTAGGGGTGATCAGGCATGCAGGTGAGCAGTTAGGGATGATCAGGCAGGCAGGCAAGTGCTTAGGGGCGATTGGGCAGGCAGGCAGAGGGGGTAGGGGAGATCAGGTAGGCAGGCAGGCAGAGGCGGTTAGGGGCAATCAGGTAGGCTGGCATGCAGTGAGGAAGGATCAGGCAAGCAGGCAGGCCAGCGGTTAGGAGCCAGCGGTCCTGGATTGCGAGTCAGACATTCCCTGAGGGCTCTTGGATTGTGAGTGGGTGCAGGCCAGGCTGAGGGATGTGCTCCCACCTCTCCATGCACAAGTTTTGTGCACTGGATCTCTATTATATGTATAAAGACATAAGTGACCTTTGTGACCGAACGACCAGAACAACAGGAACGACTGGAATGACTGGTCGACTAGTCACTATGATGCATACTGACCACCAGGGAGCAGACACTTAATGCAGGAGTTGCCCCCTGGTGGTCAGTGTGTTTCCACAGCCAAAGTCCCATGGCCGGCCAACCTCCCCTGGTCCCTCTCTCTGGCTGGCAGGCCCTGAATCCTGGGAGTGCCCACCAACAACAGCCCCTCAGTTCTATTGCCTCTGTTGTTGCTGCAGGCCCTGCCCACCCCCAGAATGTGGGGAGGTGGCAAAAACTTGCACGTAATCAACCTGGCCCAGATCAGCCCGCCCTGATTGGAACTGGGCAAGATGTCCCCGATTGGCCCTGATCACCGGCCAGGCCTAGGGACCCTACCCATGCACGAGTGTCATGCACTGGGCCTCTAGTATATATATATATCTGTGTGTGTGTGTGTGTGTGTGTCTTTGCGCGCGCGTGCGCGGGTGTGCACGTGTGTGTGTATATGTGTGTGTGTGTGTGTGTGTATATATATATATATATATATATATATATATATATATATATGTGTGTGTGTGTGTGTTTATAAATATGCATATATATGAAGACAAATTTTCCCTTAGATTGTTTAAGGTTTGGCTTCATTGTCTTCTAGCTTCCAATGGTGCTATTAAATCATCCTTATGTTTTGTTTTTTGTTTTTTCCACTTATCCCACAGTAAGGGAAGAAAAAGGATGATATATCTAAGGAATACACCTGTCCACTTGCACCTGAATACCTGTTGACATCTTATCTATGTCTCAGACAGCCTGTGACAGAACCTGCTGTATTCCTATCACCTGAAGCTGGCATAGGGCTCACCAAGTTTATTTTTTGCCTCATTGCATTGCAGAATGCAGCCAGGGTGATGTCAGGAGAGCAAAGAGCATACTTAGGAAGCATTCACTTGACTGATGAACCTAGCCCTCCTGTCTAGGATGCTCTTCATCAAGATCCCAAGTATTTTATTGGTAGGATTTATCAACCACTCTCTAATTTTGAGACACTACTGGTTTGGGTTTGGGGTGACATAGCAACCTATGACAATGTATTATCTAATCAGGAACTCCAGGAGTGTTTATTTTTGCTTTTTTACCATGTAGGTTAATGTTATTCAAACATATGTTCAAACCAAGATTTATTAGTTAATATTGCTGTAATGAACTATTACTGGAATAGAATTTATACATTGCTAATCTGTTTTCCAATCTTTCCCCCCTTTAGTATATGACATTTCTATCCAATTAATTTCTAGCCTTTAAATCTGAGAATCAGCCTTGGTTCTCCCTTCTTCTTTATCTCATATATTTATTTCATTACTAAGTCCTATAGATTTTTTTCAAATTATATTTTAAGTCTGCTCACCTTCTTTTATATTCCTAATCACTACAGTAATTAAATTCTATTACTTCTTTTTTTTTTAAAATCCTCACCCAAAGATATGCTTAGATAGAGGAAGGAAGAGAAGGAGATAGAGACAACAAAGTAAGAGAGAAACATCAATCAGCTGCCTTTCATATACACCCCAACCAGAGTAAATATACTCAGCAAAATGGAACCCAAAACCCAGGTATGTGTCCTGACTAGGAATCAGGCCAGTAACCTTTTGGTGCAATGGATTATGCTCCAACCAACTGAGCCATTCAAGATAGGAAAACACAATTATTTCTTATTTTGACTACTGCAGTAGCTCTAAATGGTCCCATTTCCTGTTTATTAAAAACTAGAGGCCCAGTGCACAAAATTAGTGCATGGGGGGTTGTACCTTAGCCCAGCCTGCACCCTCTCCAATCTGGGACATCCCTCTCACAATCCAGGGGCTGCTGGCTCCAAACCGCTCACCTGTCTGCCTGCCTGCTTGCCCCTAACCACTTCTGCCTGCCAGCCTGATCACCCCCTAACCACTCCCCTGACAGCCTGATCAATGCCTAACTGCTCCCATGCCAGCCTGGTCACCCCCAACTGCCCTCCCCTGCTGGCCATCTCGTGGCGGCCATCTTGTGACCACATGGGGGCTGCCATCTTGTGCCTGGGTGTGACAGTCAATTTGCATATTACCTCTTTATTATATAGGATTGGCTTTATTAAAGTATAATTTATGTACATTAAATATACTCACCAAAAATGAACAGTTGGATTATTTTTAGCAAGTATATATAGTTGTGCAGTTGCCACCACAATCCAGTTTTTATTTTTATTATGGAAAGAACACTTAACATGATTTCTACCCTCAACAAATGTTTAGATATGTAATGTATTATTGTTGATTGTAGGTATAATGTTATACTGCAGGTCTCTAGAGTTCACTCATGTTGCTTAACTGAAACTTTATGGGGGCAGCCTGGCCAGTGTGGCTTAGAGGTTGAGTGTTGACCTATGAACCAGGAGGTCATGGTTCGATTCCCAGTCAGGGCACATGCCCAAGTTGTGGGCTCAATCCCCAGTAGGGGACATGCAGGAGGCAATTCATCAATGATTCTCATCATTGATGTTTCTATCTCTCTCTCTCTCTCCCTTCCTCTCTCTTAAATCAATAAAAACATATTTTAAAAATGTACGCTACATAAAGTGCACACAAGTTAAATTTTTGAGATATTTAATATGAGAGAAAAGAGATAATTTTATGCTAATTAACTGGAGGATTTTTTCTTTGTGATTAGCCTAAAAGGAAATTAAAACTCATCTGAATAATCACTTCTCAATGTGTCATTATAAATTTGAGAAAAGGTTTTTTCAATACTTCATGCATTTTTAAGCAAATTCAACCTGTGAATTTTTAAAAACACCTTGAAATCAAATAGTTTACACTGCAGCATTTGTAACAATAGCTAAGAAATGAATACACCTGAGCCCATCAATAAACTGGACAAAGAATATGAGGTACAAAAAAAAGTTTTGTTTAGATGAATATAAACCTATTTCTACTTAGGACACAATTTGATTCAGTTAAAAATAATTCTTATTTTCTTCTGTAATTTTCCTTAGATTATATTATATGTAATACAACTAATTGCTTCTGAGAATTTTAATGTGAGAGGGGATTTCACTTCTCTCTCAAGTCAATTTAGTATTATAAATAGCCAGGCAATGTTCTTACTTCAACAGTAGTTTGTAAATGCAACAGCCTTTATTTAAAGGTGAAATGATGAAAGTAAAATGACCACTAAGGGTTTAATAATTCATAGGGATCTAGTTTTCTGCTACATAATCTTTCCCTTAGGAAACATTTAGTAATATGCCCTTTATAATGGCAAATTAAATAGGCAGACATAAAAAAGAAAGAAAAGAAAACTATCTTTAGGGCAAGAGAACTCCCTAAGAAGTGACCACTTTTATTCTACCTGGACTTAGATAGCTGCATATAGACCAGCACAACAGAACTGTCAGTTTCACAATATTTAAATCAGGAAAGCAAAACCATAATAAAGAAGAAGCTACAATAGAAAAATAAATCAGAGTTTTGGTTCAATAATCAAATCAAGAAGTGAAAAATTATAGGCTCTATGATAAGAAATTAAACATTGAACTGCTTTTGACCCAGCAATCCCACTTCTCGGAATATATCCTAAGAGTCCTGAAACACCAATTTGTGCTCATAGCAGCATTATTTAAAACTAGAGGCCTGGTGCATATATTTGTGCATGGGTGGGTTCCCTAGGCCTGACTGGTGATCAGGGCCGATCGGGGCCATCTCCCCCAATCCCAGTTGGGGCCTGGCCAATCAGGGCCAGGCCCATCAGGGCCTGCCAGCCAGGGGGAAGAACAAGAGGAGGGATCGTGGGAGGTTTGCTGGCCAGGCAGGGTGAGGGACCGGCCGGGGCAGCAGGGGTGGGGAGACCCTGGGAGGTTGGCCAGCCACAGGAAATTGGCTGTGGGAGAGGAGCGCACTGACCACCAGGGTGCAGCTCCTGCATTGAGTGTCTGCCCGCTGGTGGTCAGTCCATGTCATAGCGACCAGTCAACCGGTTGTTCTGGTCATTTAGTCGTAATGGTCATTTAGACTTTTATATATAGATAGATATAGATATAGATATAGATATAGATATAGATATAGATATAGATATAGATATAGATATAGATATAGATATAGATATAGATAGATAGATATATAGATATAGATAGATAGATAGCCAAGATCTGGAAACAGCCCAAGTGCCCATCAGTATATGAGTGGATAAAAAAAACTGTGGTACATTTACCCAATGGAATACTAAGCGGCCATAAAAAAGAAGGAAATCTTACCTTTTGTGGCAGTGTACTAGTAAATGGACATGGAAATTATCATTATAACTTAAATAAGCCAATGAGTGAAAGACAAATACCATATGACCTCAGTTAATGAACAAAAGCAAGTGCTTCTTCAACATGATTACTACACTCAGTTGCTCCATCATTTTCCATGTTGACTTCCTGGCATTTCTCCCTCAGTACAAGTTTCCAGTGCTCTTGCCTTCATTCATGTTCACTTTCTTATGCCCACTTCCTTGTTGCTTATTCCTCTGGTCTTACTGGATAAATCACTCTCGGAGCCATGTACTTACTCAGAGTCTGGACACTTTTTCATTTGGAGTTTAGAATACTCTAGACACGTTATGTACAAATGCCTTATCTTCATGGAATCCAGACTAAATCTTCCAAGAACTTGTTTTGAAAAGCCTTCAGTGAGAATAAGTCCCCAGTATAGTTTGGTAAGCTGTTGTGCACCTTACATGTAAAAGTTCTCCTTGGACAAACATAATCTCTTTCTACCCTCGCCTCCATCCCTTAAAGGGGCTCAGAGGAAAAGGGCTGAATTCATACCATTTATTACCTCAGTAGGGAAGCTGAAATTTTTATTTTCAGGACCTCTGATCTTGGCTTCTAATCTCTGATTCCTAGACCCACTGATTTCAAAATCTTCCTTAGAGATTGCCCCAAAGACTAAATGGTTGTCAGTATGGACATTTAAAAAAAAATCTTACTCTTGAATTTGTCACTTCTGTCCTTTTCTTTCTTCTCCATGTACATTGCCACTGCCCTAATTAAGGTTTTTTACCTTTCTCCCTGGGCTATAGTGCTAGTCCTCTAACTTACCTCTCTGATTTGGGTCTCACCTCTCTTTTATCTTTTTTATACATTATCTTTGGATCATAAAATGCAGGTCATATAATTCTTTTTCTCTGCATAAAAATCCCTATGAAGAGGAAGAAATTCTAGCTCTTTATTTTAGCACTCTACTCACTTAAAATTTTGCTTCAACTTTGCTTTCCAGCCTCATATCCTGGTAATTTTCCATCTGTTCAATATGCAAGGCACAGACTTGATGGTTGTCAGAAGCACTGTGCATTTTTACACATTGAGGACTGTACCCATGCTGTTCTCTCTACATGGAATATTTTTTTCTCCACTTCTCTTCTGAGTCAACTGCTCTAATTTTTACTACTCAGCTTAATTGTCACTTTCTTCTTTTTATTTTTATAAAAACTTTATTGTTGAGAGTATTACAGATGTTCCCCTTTACCCCCACCACTAAGCCTCTCCACCTGCTCCTGTTCTTTCCCCACACTGTTTTTTGTCCATGGACTATAAGGAGATTAAGTTCTCACTTTCTCTGTCAAGAATTTGATCATCTCACCCTGTCCAGGTGGCTCAGTTGGTTGTAGCATCTTCTCATATACCAAATGCTTGCAGGTTTGGTACTGGTTGGGACATGTACAGAAGGCAACTAATTGATGTTTCTCTCTCACATCAATGTTTCTCTCTTTCTCTCTAAAAAATCCAATTTAAAAATATTTTCCCATGAGGATTTAAAAAAAAATGCATTCCTTTTATAGAAATACCAGACAGTTGGCTATTCTGCTCTGCATCCCAGAACTCTGGTATTCTAATATCATGGCTAAAATTACTCTGTCCTGACTTATGGTGAGCTAGCTCTTTGATGGCAGTAATGATCTCATATTCATCTTTATACACTGTATTAGTTTATAGTCTGCAATAAGAAAATACCAGAGACTGAGTGGCTTAAACAACACAAAAAATATTTTCTTAATTTTGTAAGTTAGAAGTACAAGATCAAGTTGTTGACAGGTTTGGTTTCTTCTGAGGCCTCTCTTTGACTTGTAGACAGCTCCAATCTACTACCTGTTTCTTTACCAGGTCTTCCTTTTCTGTACACACATGTCAGAGTTGTAATCTCTTCTAATAGGACAGCAGTCATATTGGATTAGGTGCCACTCTAATGGCCTCATTGGACGTTAATTATATCTTTACAGGCCTGACCTTCAAATCCATCATATTATGAGGTACTGGGGCTTAAGACATAAAGATATGATTTTGGGGGTAACAATTCAACCCATAACCTACCCCAAACTATTTTCCTATCCCTATGTTAATGTTTCCCAGCTAAGTATAAACAACTAATAAATGTTTTGTAAAGGGCTGGCTAAAGAAGGAAAGGAACAATTTGCTTCAAACTCTGCTTCTTTCTGGAAAAATTTTTTTTTAAATGGCAAACTTTTCAGAGTAAGACGTCTATCTTACCCAGGAAACAATCTCTGAAGAAAAGGACATCCTTCTACATGGTACAAGTAATCTACCTTGACCTGGCTACTCATCATTCTCTTGCCTTGTCTGTCCAGGTGTATGACAATCCAGTCAACCAAAAAATGGACTGCAAAGTTGTGGTTGTCAGGGGAAGTGCTGCTGGCACTTGCCAGCTGCTGTGTGGCCTTACCTAAGTCATTCACCCTCTCTCTGCTTGGACTTTCTTATGTGAGCTAGGGATATGTGCCATAAATCAAATGGTTATTACACTGTTTTAAAATTATATTTTATCTTATATGATGATAAAGCTGGTCATCAAGCACATTAGGTAAGATCATCTCTTTTGAATCAAGTATTAGAAGAATACAATAGGAAAAAAAGAAAAAGGGTATAAAAATATGAGAAGTAGATGACGCTTAATTAAAGAATAGAAAGAAGGTAACAAAAGAGATACAAACCAGTAAAAATTGAATTAAAAGGTCACAAATTTCTGCATCAAAATTACAAAACCCAAAGGGCAATGTGTCCTCTTGCAAAACACATGGAGGTGAGGAAAACTGGCATCATAGAGATCATGGAGCCCATCATCAGATTTATTTGACCCATAAATCTGAGGAACCATCCTTGCATTTGGGCTAATAAGTTAAAGTGTGGAATGATTCAGAAGGGCTATAAAGAGCTTACTTCCTCAAAACACCCCTTTTGCCCATTTCCTGATACCTGCAAGTTATTTGCCTGAAAACAAGACAAGACAGCAACTGACAGTCATACTCATGATAATGACTCATATGAGATCTGTTCCTGAGAACATGTTTTGATAAAGAAAAAGGCACAGGAGAGAAAAAGAAAACACCAAACTTAAGAAAAATATGAGTCTCATGTGGCAGTGCTGGAGGGAGGAAGAGAGTGATTCAGTAACCTTCATACCTGTTTGGAATGATTTCTAAATTTCTGTTGAAGCTATCAAAGAGTATGAGAATGAGAAAAAAAGGCATGTTGCACTGGAAGAAGAGCTTTCAAACATTGTACAATCTGTTGGGAATTTTAAAGAATACTAAAATAATTATTTCCATTATTAAGAAAAAAATTAAATACAACAAATAAGCCCACAGCAAGTTCAACTTTTCTTCTGTGCTAGGTATAAATATATACTATATTATCATTACTGAATTTTTTTCAATTATGCTAGATTGAAGTTATTAATACAAGTTTTCAAGGAGATTGTTTTTCTGTAAGCACAGGAGTTCTAATCAATCCTAATTTATAAAAATCCAGAGTCTGTAACATCCAAAACAACTGAAGGTTTGACCTACCGGAAGTCAGTGCTGGGTTGCCGTGGTGACCCAGCACTGACTGCCGCCACTGCCGGTGCCTCCACCCAGCACTGACTGCTGAGGTGGCTATGGATCAGGCCCAGAGAGAGGCCCGGGGAGAGGGAGGCAGGGTCTGATCCATAGCCTCCATGGCAGCTGTTGATCAGCACTTGCTTCTCCCTTTTACTCCGGGCCTGGCCAGCAGCCAGGCCTCTGCTGGGGCTGCTGATCAGCCCCGCCTCACTGATCAGACCCATCGATAGGCCCGGAGACGCTGACTGGCATAGAAACTGACCAATCAGAACCAAATCTGGGTGAAGTGTGAGGAGCCAATGCTTGCCTAGGAGGCAGAGCTTTTGATACTGACTGGCATAGAAACCAACCAATCAGAACCTAATTTGGGTAAACTGTAAAGGTAGTACCTAAGGTGGGGCTGAGGAGGGGTTTTAAGGGCAACAGCTATTTGGTGTAAGGTGTAAGAAAACTGTTCATTTTTTTAATGACTGGTTTGGCAGTATAGTGCATATGGCTGGCTATCAGTCCAGATATAGGGATTATGTATTTTTGTCTGCCAAGAGCATCTCCTCCTGATGAAAAAGGCCTCCATTCCCCCCCCCCCATTTAAGCAATCCTATCCTATACAATCTAGCTATACTACTAAAAGGGTAATATGCTAATTAGACTGGGAGACCAAACATCTTCTAGACCTCTGACTTCCTTCTGGACAAAGCCATGGTGGTGGGGGCTGAGGCAGAGGCCATTAGGGGCAATCAGGCCAGCATGGGAGGGCAGTTTGGAGCAAGATCAGCCTAGCAGGGGAGGGCAGTTGGGGGCGAGTTCAGGCCGGCAGGGGAGTGCAGTTGGTAGGCAACCAGGCCGGCAGGGGAGGGCAGTTGGGGGAGATATCAGGCCAGCAGGGGAGGGAAGTTGTGGGTGAAATCAGGCTGTCAGGGGAGGGTAGTTGGGAATGAGATCAGGCCAGCAGGGAGAGCAGTTGGGGGTGAGATCAGGCCAGCAAGGGAAGGCAGTTAGGAGTGATCAGGCAGGCAGAGGCAGTTGGGGGGAGATATCAGGCCAGCAAGGGAGGGCAGTTAGGGGTGATCAAGCAGGCAGAGGCAGTTGAGAACAAGATCAGGCCACCAGGGGAGAGCAGTTGGGGGCAAGATCAGGTCAGCAGGAGAGGGCAGTTAGGGCCAATCAGGCAGGCAGGCAGAAGCAGTTAGGGATGATCAGGCAGGCAGGCAGAGAGGTTAGAGGCAATCAGGCAGGCAGGCAGAGAGGTTAGGGGCAATCAGGCAGGCAGGCAGAGGCAGTTAGGGGTGATCAGGCAGGCAGGCAGGTGAGTGGTTAGGAGCCAGCAGTCCCAGATTGTGAGAGGGATGTCCAACCACTGGCAGTCGCAAATTCCCCAAGGGATCCCTGATTAGAGAGGGTTCAGGCTGGGTTGAGGGGAACCCCCCTCCTGTACACGAATTTTGTGCACCAGGCCACTAGTATATATATAAAAGCCTAAGTGACTGTTACTATAGAACAACCAGAACTACCGGTTGACCAGTCGCTATGATGCACACTGACCACCAGGGGGAAGACACTCTATGCAGGAGCTGCCCCCTGGTGGTCAGTGCACTCCAACAGCCAACCTTCCATGGTTGGCCAACCTTCCCCAGTCCCTCCCTGTGGCCAACCAAACTCCCACGTTCTGTCCCCCAAGCTGGCCAACTTTCTGCAACCCCTACCTCTGTTTCTCCTCCTGGCTGGAAGACCCCAATCAGCCCGGCCCCAATTGAGACTGGGCGAGATGGCTCTGATTGGCCCTGATTGCTGCCCAAGGCCTAGGGACCCCACCCATGCACAGATTTTGTGCACCAGGCCTCTAGTTTAAAAATAAATTTCAAAGTAGAATAAGAATTTTCCTTTATGCAAAATAGTCTCATTTATAATTATTGTTAGATTCATGTGTGTTCTTAGCTTTTAGGAGTAGCAATCATCCCATTATCAAAAATAAAGATACCTATCAATTTTCTACATTGATAAACTGTGTATTTGTGAGTTGGTTGGTTAGTTGGCTGGTTTAGGGGTCGCTGAAAAGGAAAGAGGTAAAAGTATTGATAACATGAGGAATGGATTTCCATTATTCATGCAGTTTCTATTTGTTCTCAAAATGGATAGAGATCAGGCACAGATTTCTCAGGTGTGGTGAGTTTCCAATTCATGTTATTTTATTTATGTAATATAGAAAGCTTGACGTAGTCAGTGGCTGATATGGTCTCATAAAGTCACACTTTCTTTATCCACATTAAGAACACAATCCTTTACCCTTTGCCCACCAGTAAACACCTCAAGGTACATTCACAGAGAGGAAATTTTGCTCACCAAAACCACTTGTAGGGAAAGAAAATTTACAGAAACATATTGCTGCTAAATAAATTATAAGGGTCATAAAAAGAAAATACATGGAAACTACATTTTTATTCACCATTAAGCCATATTAAAGTTGTATTAGTAATATACATAATATAGACTATCAGTTTAACTAGAGGGACTGCTTTGAGGACATTGAAATAAATCATTTTGGTAACTCCAAACACTTTCTTTAGATATGCACTGGATTTTTAAAAATTATTCTAGAGATATGCAAATTCCAACTATGTAATTGAATTTTAAGTAATTTTCAATTGCTATAAGTGTTACATGCAATTACATTGACACATCTGCAGTGCAAGAGCAAGCTGCAATCCACAGGTTATGACACATCAGCATATGGAGGATATGAAAGTTACGGGGTGAAGATAGCCAAATTCAAAAGAACACTTTATGCCTGGCTCTGGATAATAGACTGATTATATTTAGAGCATATTCACTTCTCACAATCATCTAGTAGGAAAGATAGAAATGTTTAAACATCATCTCCTCCCCTGGACAGAGGAAGATATAAAAAAGTGGAAGAATATACCATGTTCATGGATTGGTAGAATTAACATGATTAAAATGTCCATACTGCCTAAAGCAATCTATAGATTCAATGCACTGATCTTGCTCCAAACTGCCCTTCCATGCTGGCCTGATTGCCCCTAATGGCCTCTGCCTCAGCCCCCACCACCATGGCTTTGTCCGGAAGGAAGTCAGAGGTCTAGAAGATATCTGGTCTCCCAGTCTAATTAGCATATTACCCTTTTAGTAGTATAGCTAGATTGTATAGGATAGGATTGCTTAAATGGGGGGGGGGGGGAATGGAGGCCTTTTTCATCAGGAGGAGATGCTCTTGGCAGACAAAAATACATAATCCCTATATCTGGACTGATAGCCAGCCATATGCACTATACTGCCAAACCAGTCATTAAAAAAATGAACAGTTTTCTTACACCTTACACCAAATAGCTGTTGCCCTTAAAACCCCTCCTCAGCCCCACCTTAGGTACTACCTTTACAGTTTACCCAGATTAGGTTCTGATTGGTTGGTTTCTATGCCAGTCAGTATCAAAAGCTCTGCCTCCTAGGCAAGCATTGGCTCCTCACACTTCACCCAGATTTGGTTCTGATTGGTCAGTTTCTATGCCAGTCAGCGTCTCTGGGCCTATCAAAGGGTTAAAATACCAACTGCATATTTCAGAGATCTAGGACAAACATTTCAAAAATGTATATGGAACCAAAAAAGACCTTGAAAAGCCACAGCAATCTTGAGAAAGAATAAAGTTGGGGAAATCACAATACCATATTTCAAGTTATAAAGCCACAATAATCAAAACAGCCTGGTACTGCCTGAAGAATAGGCATATAGATCAATAGAATGGAACAGAAATAAAAAATCGACCCAACCACTATGCTTAATTAATATTTGACAAAGAAATCAAGAGCATACATTGGAGCAGAGACAGTCTCTGCAATAAATGGTGTTGGCAAAATTGGACAGGTACATGTGAAAAAATGAAACTAGACTGTAAACTTAAACCATACACAGAATAAACTGAAAGTGGATAAAAGACTTAAGTATATGATGTGAAATCATAAAAGTCCTAGAAGAAACCATAGGCATCAAAGTCTGACACCTTTTGTAGCAATAGGTTGACTGATACATTTCCTACAACAATGGAAACTAAGGAGAAAATAGACAAATGGGGACTACATTAAAGTAAAAAGCTTTGGTACTGTAAAATAAACCATCAACAAAATAATAAGAGTGCCCACTACATGGGAGAACATATTTGCCAATGATACATTCAATAAGGTTTTAATCTCCAAAATATATATAGAGAACTCATACAATTTAACAAAAGGAAAACAAGCAATCCAATTAAAAAATTAGCAAAGAATCTAAGTAGACACTTCTCCAAAGTAGACATACAGAAGCCAAGAGACATGAAAAAATGCTCAAATCACTAATCATCTGAGAGATGCATATCAAAATGACAATGAGATATCACCTCATACCTGTCATAATGGCTATCATCAACAAATGATAAGTGTTGGCAAGATTTTGGAGAAAAGGGAACCTTAGTACACTGCTGGTAGGAATGCAAACTGGTGCGGCCATTATGAAAAACAGTATGGAGTTTCCTCAAAAAATTAAAAGTAGAACTCCCATTTGACCCAGTGATCCCACTTCTAGGAGTATATCCTAAGGAACTTGAAACACTCATTAGAAAGGATACATACACCCCTATGTTCATAGCAGCACAATTTACAATAGTTAAGATCTGGAAACAGCCTAAGTGCCCAACAGCAAATGAATGGATAAAAACCTGTGGTACATTTATACAATGGAATACTATGTGCCAATAAAAAAGAAAAAAAACTCTTATCATTTGCAATAGCATGGATGGACCTGGAGAGTATTATGCTAAGCGAAATAAGCCAGTCAGTGAAACGTAAGTATCACATGATCTCACTCATATGTGGAATCTAATGAATCAAGTAAACTAAAGATCAAAAATAGACCCAGAAACATAGAAGCATGAATAGACTTGAACCTCAGAGGGAAGGCAGGGGAAGTTGGGTGGGAAGAGATCAACCAGTGAACTTGTATGCATATATGCATATCCAGTGGACACAGACAATGGGATAGTGCGGGTATGGAAGGAGGGGTGTCAGGAGTGGGCTGGAAGAGACTAATGGGGGGAAAAGGAAGACCTATGTAATACTTTCAACAATAAAGGTTAAAAAAAAAACAGATGGCACTACATAATATTAAATACTTCATCACCAAGAAAAAAAGAAAAAAAAAGGAAAAGAAAATGAGTAAAGTTCAAGTAATTTTGTCCAAACAAACTATCAGCAAACTAACCGGTGTGCTCATAAACGTACATGCTCCTTACTTTTCATTGTCTTCCCCTTTTATTTGCCCAAATAGCCTCCCCATTTAGCTCTGGTTGTATGTCACCCACTTTACACAAGCTAATTTCTTTCTGCCTCCTATGCCACCCATCACCATCTGCTAAATTACCCTCTGATATCCTTTTTTAGTTTAAAACTTAACTCCAGTGTCACCAGCTCCCTCCAGAGGGTGTTCTTAACATATCATGTATTATATCTATGCAGCATCAGTGAATGCAATGTATATGATGTACAATAGCCTTGCTTTGAGTGTTTTTCTCTTGTTCTTTCTTCCTTTGGGGTGGGTATTTCTTTAAGTTTTCCTATCAGTGCCTATGGCTTCTTCTTTCATAATCCTCTTTGTTTCTGTCTCTTGGACCCTGCTTTGAAGTCTTTGACAACATGTGAGACAAAATTCTTCCATTCATTGAAACTATATCAGCAGGAGAGAGAGAGCAGACACAACTATACTAATAAAAGGGTAATATGCTAATTAGACCGTACATCTTCTGGACGACCTTCCAGACATCCTTCCTGAGTCTCTGGACCCCTTGCTTTTTATTAACACATTATTCCCTATAACAAAGCAGATATACATATCAAAGGTTAGGTTTGGTAAACAGTAAGATTATCAGGTTGGGGGAACTGCTCTCAGTGGTCTCAAAGCAGGCAATAATATATGCAGACTTTCAGGTTTGGGGAAATGCTTTCAGCTATTCCAGCAGCAGGTAATATGGTTCAGCCCTGCTGAAGCCTTAAGGTTCATCAAGTTTTTGATGAACTTTTTGCATTTATGACCTGCTGGAATCAGCCTGCAGCATATCCCCCTTCTTTGATTTAATAAATTTAACAAGAATGTATGTCATTTGCAGAGCTCAGGTCCTTTTAAGATTTTTAAATTCAATGGAAAGGATTGAGTCCCTTTAAATTTCTGCCAGGAATCAAAGGAATCAATCTGCAGTAAGCTCCTTTCTGGGCCAACAGTTCTTTGAGTCCTCTTTCCAATAACTGTCCAACAGTTTTTTTTATGTATAATGCCAGCAATTATACTCTAGTTCTGGATGGTGGACAAATGGCAATGCAGGTCCGACCTTCTTTGGCTTGGTCCTGGTCAACCTGCGGCGACGCACAGCTGCTGACTGCTAGCATGCAAGGCGTCTTCACCATCCCCATTCTCTGGACTGTTTTTCCTCTGTTGATTGGGGTCACCACCATCTGTGGCTGGAGTAGTCTGGGTAGTTCCTCTCTCGGATCCATTGTTGCAGGAGTCCACACAGGCTTGGAGGAGTTTTCTGGAGATATATAAGCATATTCTCAACCAAAGGTTAATAAAGGGACCCTTTCTATAAAGTAGACTCATGATCTTTTCATTTTGCCTTTGGCTTATTCTGACACCATGTGTGTCTTGCCATCAGCATTACAAGTGAAAAAGTTTTCAAAGTAAAAAAAATAAATAAATAAGTAATTAAGGCTTGATGTAATTTACTTACAGGAGATTACTCCACTATCCCCCCTTTTTTTGTTTTAAATAATATTAGGAGGCTTTTGTAAATATTGCAATGCATCCTTGATAGCTTTTAATTTAATTTTTTGCACAGAAATATGACTGGTCTGGATTCATCGTATATTAAGCAGCTTTACTATGAGATGAACCATTAGTAAAAAATTAGTGAAACCTCCAGGAATAGTTTCTTGCCCAGTAAAACTAGTTCCCCTGAATATTCACTTATTTCAATTTGCCAATTTAAATTAGTCTGAAATAAGGCTTATTTTTTAACTTTATTTGTTTTTGGCTGTGGACAGTAAATGGCACTAATTGAATTTCTGCTATCAGTCTTTGAGTATACCCACATAAGCTTTGTTTAGAGAGGCAAAATGCCAATTATTTGCTTTTCTTTTTAAGGCCCTATATATTAGCTTTTAATTTCAGTTTTCCAGACATTTAAAGGAAACCTCTCTTTATTTCCTTCCAGAGTAATTTCTAGGCCACCTTTAGAGATTTTTTTTTTTCTTTTTTTACACCAAGCAATCTACATGGCTGCTTTTTTAGATGCTGTCTGGTACCCTCATGCCTATATTTTAAGTGACTCTTTTTTCTGTTCATGGTGACTTTATTTATGATCATATTTAATGCTTGAATAATAACCTTCAGTTTACTCTATAAATATTAGTGGAAGAGATTTAAAAATTTTTAAATTTCTCCTTTTTATTAAGCTTAAAATTTACTTTTGAACAGCATTCTTTTTGGCTCATTTGCATATACAGAGGGATTATGGGAGGTCTCAGTAACTTTCTCAGAGGACTTTACTAGAATTAATTGTTTAACATTTTGGCTTCTCATTAAACTGAAATTACATGAGACCTTGGTTATATTTTTAAAAGCCAATTTATTAAGTAATTAAAGTAGGTATCTTTATTGAAAAAGCAAACTTAGATATTTGACCTATTAAGTATAAATGACATCCCACCCCCCCAGCCTATCTGAAGTGCAGGCTTCTTGGGGCTTTAGTCTTTTAAAATTCTGTTGCTTTTTTTTTTAATTCCACTGCTGAAAAATTAGGCTTTATTTAAAAAATATTTAGCAACTTTGTTTTGCCCTCCCCCAGAGGTTAAAACCTTCATAACATTTAAAATATTTGTATATAAATAAAATATAGTCATTAATTTTTATTTGATAAAGATTTCCACATGATTTCAAGTATATTAGATTGGTCTATTTCAAAATTATTTCTTTTAAGAAGAGAGAACAAACCCATTGAATCACTCCAGGGCCCATGAAATGCTTCAAAATCATTTTTCAGTTAAAGTCTTGAAATTTAACTTGGAAAGATTATCAAATATATATATATATATATATATATATATATATATATATATATTCTCAAAAATAATTTTCTATACTTTATGTATTTTGTTATCATAACCATATAATTTCTCCCAATTTGAACTTTAAACTCTTAAATTTTAGCTGGCAAGTTAAATACTTAGCATTTCTTAGATTAATAATAACTTTACATTTTTAAAAATACAAGACATTTAATTAATAGATCAATTGCATCTAGATTTTTCATTCTAGGCAAATTCAGATTAATATTCCAGTATTATGTCATTTCAAAATACCTAGATATTTAACCAGTTTTTATCATTTAATTCAGTAAACTTCAAAGTTTTAAGTTGTCAATGATTTTGGAAGCAAGCCTGATTTATTTAAATGTAAATCACCACATTCTTCCTTAGAAGTTGCTCCCAGTGGGAAACTAGTGTGACCAGCCCCTTCTTCCATCAGTGAGGCACAGTTAGTCTTCTCCCCAGGCTTAGTTCTTAATATATTATTACAGAAAAGCTTTATTACAAATCCATGTTTCAACAATTTTGAGATTTTAAAGCCAATTATTATTATCCAAGGCATTTACTTTGGCAAATTCTGAAACAGAGATAATTTACTGACTTTCTGGTGGCCTTCATGTTAACTTTGGAATGCAGTCTATTATTATTTAAAAACTATCCTTTATTATGGAAATACCAATCTTGTTGCTTAGAACCTTTCTGTATTCTTTCTTTGGGTCATTTCTGCCATCTTTCTTTTGGGAAAAAGCAGTCTTGGGCCATTCTATATCATCCATAAAGAGAGTTAAACTTTTCCTAAAACTATCTAAAATCCAAAATTGGATGGTGCGTGCATTTGCCTTAAGCCAGCTTTCTCTCTTTACGAGTACAGAAGTCCAAGATGCATTTCTGAATTCTGTAAAACTTTTAAATGAGGAACTGGGGAAAAACCATGGCGAAGATGAGACATTTTAAATAGCACTCTTGGGAGTGGGCATCCATTGTACAGAATCACCACTAATCTCTCCATCCCCAGTTCCTGCTTGCTTCTGGGAAATTCAGTAAATGATTTGGCCGCCATGTGGTTTCTTTTCTTATTAAATTAAAGACATGCTTAACAATAAACACATTAAACCAAATAAAATGACAGATCCTGAATCTTTTCCTATTCCACTCTCCATGGCATTGACTAGCTTTTAAAGTTATTTTTGCTAAAATTTGCCTGTCCCAACTCGTCCTAAGGTAATTTTTAAACAAAGCATTAGAGAGTTCCTCAGCAAGAGGATTAACAGCCCCACCCTCTCTAGCTGCCCTTGAAACTCTCAGAAGTGGAGGATTTGGCAAGGCTTTCTTTCTTATTATAGGCTTTAGATCCCCGATACAAATTAGGCATTTTGCAATTTGAACAAGAACCCACATAGTTAAAGATGACAATGGGACTCTTTTTTCCTTGAGCCTGATTTAAAAGAGTACCTTTTAACATTTTAATTTCTTTATTCTTGAGCATGGAAGCTAAAAATTTACAATGATATTTTTGCCTTTAAACCAAATTCGTCCCCATAATAGTCTGACTTGAAACAAAAGACTTTCCCGCCCACTCTGGTTCACAAAATCCAAAGCTTGGTACAAGCTTTACTTGCAGTGATGCCGCCTTTACCGGTGATTAACTTCTTTTCTTTGCTCAGGTGAAATCTTCTTCTCCAGACCTCCTCGTCTCAGACGCCATTAATGCTGGGGTGTTATCCGCATCTAGAAGGGTTCAGGAATCTAGAGAAGGGGCTGCAAGTAAATTAATAAACAAGACATGAAATATAAATTTGGAAGGCATTATTTGGGGAGCCAGGGAAGGCTTAGCTTTAGTAGCTGAACTCTCCAAGTCTCTAAACCCCTCTCTTTTTATTAACACATTTTTCCCTATAACAAAGCAGATGTACATATCAAAGGTTAGATTTGGTAAACAGTAAGATTATCAGGTTGGGGGAACTGCTCTCAGCTATCTCAAAGCAGGCAATAATATACGCAGATTTTCAGGTTTGGAGAAATGTTTTCAGCTATTCCAGCAGCAGGTAATATGATTCAGCCCTGCTGAAGCCTTAAGTTTCATAAAGTTTTTGATGAACTTTTTGCATTTATGACCTGCTGGAATCAGCCTCCAGCACAAAAGGAAATAAAAGATGATCAAATACTGTTGTTTTACTAGTATATGACCTAAAGAACCAATTTGTAGGCCTTCTGTTTATTGGCCTAAGATTGGCTTAGATGAAGACTGGGTGAGCCTGATAAGCTCCAGATAGCAAGAGACATCCAGTGGTTCTTGGCCTGGCCTCTGAGCCCTTAATCTGATTCACTCTGAGATGAGAGACATTGCTCTGCTTTGATGTGTTTGTGTGTGTGTGTGTGAGTGTTGTTTGTTTGTTTTTTATGCAGGGCATTCTGTGGTGTCTGTGACTGGACAGACAAGGAGCATGGTGTGAAGCTCTTGTCTGCAGGTTGTGCATGCCTGTAAATATTGTATATAAGAGTGTCCATGTCGATTGTTGTTTTGTGTTTCTTTGTTGTTTGGTTTAATTTGTTTAAATACAGGGAAATTCCCACTTTTGGAGGGGCCCCAGCTGCTTGTGGCAGGCTGAACCTGTGGCAGGGATTCTACTGTGTTTCCCCGAAAATAAGACAGTGTCTTATATTAATTTTTGCCCCCAAAGACACGCTAGGTCTTATTTTCAGGGGATGTCTTATTTTTCCATGAAGAAGAATACGGTACACATTTATTGTTAAATGAAAATAAAGGAAATTTATTACCTGTATACGGTACGGTAGTACGGTGGTTGTCAACACAAACCAGACAAACTGTGAATCCTACAGTATCAAGAATTTACTCATTTATTCAATGACAATCATGTCATCATCTTCTGGAACATCATCATAACAATCCAATTCCTGAATTTCCTGGTGAATTTCTTGTGACTCCATTTCTTTCAGAATCAGTGGACCAAATCTCTCATGTTTAGCAATAGCACTGTCTTTAAATGAGTACTTCTTGTCAAGGTAGCCTGCTCGCAGTGCATTTGCAATGCAACTGTCAGTGATTTTCTCCCATGAATTCTTCACCCAAGTCACAACTTCTTGCAGTTTAGGTTTCACAAAGTTTCCACGCTGATTTCTCTCCATTCTATTTTCAATGTAGTCATTAATTTCCATGCGCAAATTGTCTTTGAATGGCTTGTTTATTGCAATATCAAGAGTCTGGAGATAGGCCGTCATTCCTGCGGGAATCATTATCTGATCTATTTTTCTTTTGTGAAGAAATGTCTTCATGTCTTTAGCATGGTGAGTGCTGGCTGCATCCCAGACTAGCAGACCTCCTTGGCTCCCTCGCATAACAAGCGGCAGCATTAAATCGACCCACTTCCTTATAACTGCTTGTGTGGCCCAGGCTTTTTCAGTTTCAAGAATAAAAACGCCCAAAACACGTTCAATCTTTTCCTTCTTGCCCTTAGAAATGATTAAAGGTGGGATTTTAGTGCCCTCCAGATGAATTGCCAAAATACAGGAAACACGTGCACTTTTGTAAGCAGTGGAGGGAATGTACGCCAAGGAGGCACCCCGCTGTTCAATTGTTGTTTGAGATGATTGGCCCATAAACACTGCAGTTTCATCCACAGCAATCATGTTGGAAAGATTGTATTTAGAGAAGTCAGCATCATCAATAAAGGACTTGAATGCAAGTGCTCACTTAATAACTTGAGTATCTTCCAACCTAAACAATGTTGTAGATCTTCTTAAAGACAGTTCACTTCGCTGAAGGAAATTATCCAGCCAGTGTTGTGATGCTTTGAAGTCTTCGGGGGCTATGTCAAACTGTGGTGCCATTGCAAGGGCAAATTCTTGAATCTGAGCCCTATTCACAACCAAAGCCTTTGCTCTCCTGTCAACAACCCATTCACAGATCAGGTCTTCCAGCTCGGAAAATAATGGTTGCCGACCTGATCCACACTTGTGCTTTTTAGCATTTCCCTTGTCCACTTGTTCAATGAGGTTACCATACTCTGCTTGCCATTTTCGGACCAATCGGATACTCAACATCTTCTCTTTGCAGAAAGCAGTAAGATTTTGGCCCCAAGAGTCTTCCACGATTCCTTTCTTGTACTCCACGGAGTAGCTTTTTCTTTTTGTGCTCATTTCTACCGTAGGGGTAAAAAAAAAAAAGAAATTGGGGTATCAAGGTGGGGGGAGGGGGATCAGTCAAAATGACACAGGGGAGATCAGAGGGGGGAATCAAAATGGCACAGGAGAATCAGAGGGGGGATTACCATTTTAGTAACCTTTTTTGATCCTCCTGTGTCATTTTGATTGCCCCCTCTGATCCTCCTGTGTCATTTTAAGTGATCCCCCTCCCCCCACCCCTGTGCCACTGAACACCTTCACCAGACATCCCCCCTACCACTTTATCAGACATTTACCCCTTGGGGCCTGCCTGGGGACTGTCACTGGGCTTGCTGGGGCCTGGATCTGGGCTGGAGCAGGGTCTGCCACTGACTGAGAAACTTCAGTCATCATGAAGGCGGCCGCGAGCATCAGGTAGTGTCACCAGAGACAGACCAGCACTCACCACCTTCGCCGCGTCCCGTCCGCTCTAATCCTCCTGTTCTTCTACACACATCTGCGAAAGTCTCCTCCTCTCTCTCGCCCCGCGCTCACCGCTCACTCTGACCTCCGCTCCATCTCCACACGGCAGTGACGTCAGGACTCCGCGTAACGTCACTGGTTGCTAGACACCAGTCGGGGCGGCCCTAGTGACCAGTTTACGGTAAATTAATTTTCATTCTGAGACAGAGCCTGGGGGCCTTATTTTTAGGGGATGCCTTATATTTCACTCAGAAGGAAACCTGTAAGTAGGTCTTATTTTCGGAGGATGTCTTATTTTCGGGGGAACACGGTAGGAACTTCAAGGCATCAGCTGCTAGTGAGAGTTCTTGTCTGTTTGTCTGTAATGTAACTTTAGTTACTGATGTACTTTGCTTGTTTTCTATCTTTTGGGAATTTAGTTTGCTTTTTGCCATTTTATAAAGATAAGAAATCTTCTGTATCTGATATATGGGCTTTGTGCTACTCAAAACCAAAGGTCATTTGCTGTGCTGGGTTAGTTTGAGGTCAGGTTCTAAGCCTAATGTCCCCAGTATATCCTTTTGAGAGTACTCTTCATTTACTGTAGAAGTTTTTGTTTGTTTGTTTCTGTTTTTAAGATCTCTTCTTATATGCAAGATTTCATGTTGTTGCAGTCTACTTAGAAAGATAAATATGGGAAATAAAACTTCCTAACCCCGCCCCCCACCCCAAGTCTTTTTCCAGATTTGCAGAAGTGCCCTCCAGCAGGCTGCAGAAATAGTAGGGGTGGGAGCACTCCCATTTTGTAAAGAAAAATAAAATAAAATAGTACTTTCACACTAAAGCCACTGGAGGCCAGTGAATTATCCCTGTTGCAAAATAGGCAAAGAAAATGCCTTGAGTAATAATAATAATTGGCTTTAAAATCTCAAAGTTGTTTTAGATATAACTAAAATTAAGGGTTTATAATAAAGCTTTTCAGTAATGATTATATACCTAAACATAGTTTTCCAAAGTCTTTAGTAATTTAAAACTTTGGAGTTTGCTGGGTTAAATAGTAAAAATTATTAAATATCTAGGTATTTTGAAATAACAGGATGTTGAAATATTAATTAATCTGAGTTTGCCTACTTTTGGATTTTTATTACAGATAATCTAGATGTTAGATTTGAACCTGTTAATAAATATGTTTTTTTAATTTTATTTTAAGTATATCTTTAAAAATATAAATGTATTGCTAATCTAAGAAATGTTAAGTATTTACTTGCAACCTAAAATCTAAGGTTTCTAAAGATTAAAAATTCTAACTAGTTGGAAAGAAATTACATGGTTTTGGTAATAGAAGGTATGAGGTATGCAGATACATTTTTGAAGGGAAAAGGAAAATAAGTTGTTCTAAAGCAAAATAAATAAGATTTGTGAAAATTATAAAAGAATTACTAAGAGAAGCTTAGAAAGTCTTTGTAAGAAAAAAGGAGGAAAACAAGGTTGATGCCCTTATGGCAATAGGGTAGGCTTAATCATGCCATTACACATTGAGCTAAAATAGCCAGGGGAAATAGTTTGTAAAAGGCAATACTCCATCCCTTTTGAATGAAGGAAGGGCTACAACTAGTAATTGAGGGATCAATTAAAGATGGACTGTTGGAGCCCTGTATGTCACCATACAACATCCCAATCCTCCCAGTTAAGAGACCTGATGGATCATACAGACTAGTACAGGATTTGAGGACTATAAATCAGATTGTCCAGGCCTGACATCCTGATGTACTTAACCCATACACTCTCCTCAGGAAAAAATCCCATTTGAACACAAATGTTTCAGTGTAATGGATCTAAAAGATTCATTTGGCATGTTCCTTAGACCCTAAGAGCAGAGACCTCTTTGCTTTTGAATGGGAGAATCCAACAAATGGAAGGAAACCTCAGTATCACTGGACTGTGTTATCACAAGGCTTCACGGAGGCCTCACCTTTATTTGGCCAGATTCTAGAAAAAAGAGTACTAGAAATTCAACCTCTAACAGGTGTGGGGACCTCTTTCACGTCCCGCGTGGTTCAGGGTTCCGGTTCAGGGTTCGGGTTCTGGAGAAGGCCGCACACAAATGAAAAGAGACTTGGAAAAGTATTAATTTGGGAATATTGGGGGCCAGGTGGGAGCCCACCTCTAGTGGGAGGACTACCACCTGCTCTGGCCTTGCTATCCCTTTTATTGAGACTATGGGATACGCCAATAACCTTTAGGCAGGAAATTCCAATAACAGAAATTTACATAGGAGAAACAGAGGTGGAGGCTGCTTCAGCTAACAATGTTTCAACTAAACAGTGAGTGATTAGAGCAATTAAGGTTGTTGACCAGCCTTCCCGGTTTCCTGTCCACATCTTTCTATTAGTGGGACAATGATCGGTTTCCAGCAAACAGGGACCCAGCTTCTACAGTATGTGGATGACCTCCTCATATCTGGAAAGAGGAAAGATAAAGTGTCAGAAACTACTACAAATCTGCTCAACTTTCTTGGAGGAAAGGGTGTTTTCATGTCTCCAAAAATAAACTACAAATTGTATAAAAAGAAGTTAAGTACTTAGGGCATTTAATTAATGAAGGAAAAAGACAAATAAACCCAGAGAGGATCTCTGGCATGGTGAGTCTGCCTATATACAAAATGAACAGGGAAATCAGAAATTTCTTGGGGCTTACTGGTTATTACTGGTTGTGGATTAACTCATATGCTCAAAAGACAAAAGCTTTATATATCAAGATGTTAGAAGAAGAGCCTGACACCCTAATATGGACTCCAGAGGAAACTCAGACAATAGAGGAACTAAAACAAGCTCTCATTGCAGCCCCAGTCCTAGCCCTACCATCTTTGGAGAAACCATTTCATTTGTTTGTGACAGTGGACCAGGGAGTGGCCCTTGGGGTGCTCACCCCAAGGGGAGACAACCTGTGGCCTTCATTTCTAAGCTCCTTTACCCATTTCCAGAGGATAGCCTGAATGCATGCAGGTTGTGGTGGCTACCGCCTTACTGGTAGAAGAAACCAGAAAACATCTGAACACAACTGCCTAGACATCACAGAATACCAAACTAAGGTCATGCCAGAACTAAGTGAGGTCCTAATGCATGATGGGGCTAAGCTGTTCATTGATGGGTCATCCCAGGAAATAGAGAGAAAGAGACGTAATTGGTACACTATCATTAATGAACCAAACATTCCTTGTGTGAGAGAGGTAGGCTACCTAATAGCTGGGTAGCCCAGATCTGTGAATTATATGCTCTTAACCATGCATTAAAACTACTTGAAGGCCAAGAAGGCACTATATACACTGACTCTAAATATGCTCATGGAATAGTGCATATTTTTGGCAAAATTGGACAGAATGGGTCTCATAAACAGCAAGGGAAAGGAATTAGTCCATGGAAAATTAGGTAAGCAAGTCTTAGAAAGTCTTGTACTCCTGAAAGAAGTGGCTGCTGTCTATGTGAACAGGTACCAGAAGGGAAGCTCTATGGAGGCTGTGGGTAACAGAATTGCAGATGACACTGCCAAATGAGACTCTCTGGAGAAAGGAATCAGACTCTTTAACCTGATCTCCAGTATTTCAATGGTAACATTAAAGCCCCAGTTTACTAAAGAGGGGGGAAAAAGGAATTAGATAAGATAGGAACAATTGAAATAGGAGATGGAAGATAGGTGCTCCCTGATGGAAGAGAAATGAAAAGCAGCCCATGATGAGGTTACTGATGTCCATACTGCATAGGGAGAGTCATTGGGGTCCTCAAGCCATGTGTGATACAATACCTAGGAATTATGGGTGTGTGGTATCTATACCATTGCTAAACAGGTGCATGGGGGATGTGTGACTTGCTGAAGAATAAACAAAAATGTGCTAAGAAAACAGATGGAAGGGGGAAGGACACCTGGATTGAGATCATTTCAGAGCATTCAGGTAGGCTTCCTAGAGATGCCTAGAGTGGGACTAGAAAGACCCCTACCAGTATAGTGGATCACTTCTCTGGCTGGGTGGAGGCCTGACCCCTCTCAACTGCCACAGCAGGCAGTGTCATCAAAGTAGTCTTAGAGCAGATTGTACCTAGATTTGGTCTGGTGGAAAATATCAACTCAGACAATGGGAGTCACTTCACCTCAAAGATGTTGAAGGGATTAATGGAAGGTTTAGACAGTAATTGGAACTATCACACTTCCTGTCATCCCCCTTCTTCAGGAAAGGTGGAAAGAATAAATCAGAGCCTTAAGAAACATATTACCAAACTGATCCTAGAAACCAAATTGCCCTGGACTAAATGTTTCCCAATAGCTCTCCTTAGGATTAGGACAGCTCCAAGGAAAGATGTGGTATTATCCCCTTATGAAATGTTATATGGGCTCCTATACTTGGGCAGTCTGTTGATCTACCAACCATTTAGACTAAAGATCAATTTTTGAGGAACTATATGCTGTCCATATCTTCTACCCTGTCATCCCCTAAGCTAACAGGACCCTGCCTCTTGAATTTGCAGCTTATCACTTCCAGCCTGGTGAATTGGTACTGAACAAGACATGGAAGGAGGACAAACTTCAACCCAATTGGGAAGGCCCCTATCAAGTGCTCCTGACTGTGGGGAAGTAAGGGACTTGGTTGGGAAGTCTGTAAGAAAGAATCTCTGAAAGGTCAGGGGCCTCTAGGGGGACCTTGCCAAAGGCAGAAGACCCTGCATTGACTTTTCCAAACGAGTCTGAGCCCCTGGGTGTTTTACTGAAATCTTTATGTTTAGTCTTTAGATGTCCTTGCTTAAAGGACACTTTAGATGCATGTGTCTTCTCCACCTTACTGGTAGAAGAAACCAGAAAACATCTGAACACAACTGCCTAGACATCATATCTCCAGGATACTTACCCTGCTGATAGTATCTAATAGTTAATTTTAATTCAAGCAATTGTTACAATAAAAACCTAAGGGGGCAGGTGAATGGGGCTGTTTGGTTTCTCTAGCCAAGCAGTCCCTTAACCCTCTCTTTCACATAAATGTGTGTCAGAGTGATCATTCATCTGTCACTCAGGGTCTGCTGGTGAGCCCTGGCACCTGACTACTGAGACTGCTATACAAACAGCTGAGAAAGGGTGGACTCATTACACTCGAGTTAAAGGACTGGTAAAAGAGAAAGGGGAGGGAGATCCATGGGCAGTATTGGAGTCGCCCTGATAAAACTTTCTGAATAGTTCTGAAATGGAGAGCCTAGTGTCCGTAGAACATGTTGAGCTAAAAACTGCTCTGGGTTGGATGGGTAATGATACTGAATGTAAGCTCTCATATTTTGGTTTCTTGGGGCAATGTATATAATGCTGATTATGAGCATCCAATCAAGCTTGTGATTAATATAACCAAGACCCCTTCCCATCATACTATTAAATTTGATGCCTGTCAGGTTTTTCCTTGTGGGAATCTGTAAAACCAGAGAACACTTTCAGGAGAAGACAAATACCTTTGTCCAGAACCAGAAATAGGCTATGGAGGCCTTCCCCCTTGTCCCAGTTGGAATCAAGTATGGTGGAACACTCAGTGTCAGGGTTGGATGGCAAACGCACCACAGGTTAATTCCAAACTAGCACCCTTAAAACCTAAGCTACATTTATCTAAAGGTATCCCACCTGACAACTGTAAGAATTTGGAGTGTAACCCTATACTCATAACAGTTACTGATCCAGTGGCCCTGGACCAAGAACCCAGGATAACAACAAGATTATATGGATTAGGAGCAGATGTCTCAGGGATGGATCCATTAGGAAGATTAGCCCTCCAATTAATTGAGAAAAAGACTTTAGCTTTATTGCCAAATATGGTGACTCAGGAACCAAGTCAGGAACTAGCACCTCATAGGCCAAGAAATGATCCTAAGAGAATAAAGATAATTGAAATCAAATACTTAAGGAAAAATCTGGAAATAGAAACTGGGTATGGTGATACTAATGCCTGGGTTGAATGAGTCAAATTTATGGTACAGGTTCTTAATAAGAGCGATTGCATCGCATGCCCTTCTGGACAGCCACACACACAGGTGGTTTCACTTCCTCTCAGATGGAATACTGATCCCAGAGGAATGTATTGCTTGGGGAAATGAGACCTATAGAAGTCTGTCTTTGCTCTTTCCCTCTTTGTGAAGATCAAACTCTAGGCAGTACCCTCTTTCTCTATAGGGAACGTAGACTATTCCTCTTGCCTCTCTAGGCAGGGGAAGAATTCATTAGACCAGTAGGAGAACTGACAACTTGCACCAGTGTCTTAAATGTCACTGATGGATCAAACGCTGGAAATTACTCAGCTCTCCACAGGCAGACATCTGGTGGTATTGTGGGAAAGGGAACCTCCGTAACACACTGCCATCCAACTAGACTAGGGTCTGTGCCTTAGTTCACTTGGCTGAACCATTCACCCTGGCATTCCACCGAGAATCCAGACAGAACAGTCATAGGGCATGAAGAGCAGTGGCAGGACCTTTTGACTCCAATATTTATATTGATTCAATAGGAGTCCTGAGGGGGTGTCCCTAGTGAATTTATGGCCCAGAATCAAGTAGCTGTTGGATTTGAGTCTTTATTCTTCTAATGGTCAACTATTAATAAAAATGTGGATTAAATTAATTACATTTATTCTGATCAACAAAGGTTCATCAATTACACCTGGGATGCTCTTCAGTCAGATAGATGCCACTAGCCAGATGGCTTGGGAAAACAGGATTGCACTAGATATTATATTAGCAGTGAAAGGAGGAGTCTGTGTTATGTTAGGAGGGAAATGTTTAACTTCATTCCTAATAACACAGATTCCGATAGCACAATCACAAAGGCACTTCAGGGACTGACAACTTTAGCTAATGAGCTGGCCGGGAATGCTGGCATTGATGACCCCTCCTTCACTGGATGGTTGGAAGGATAGTTTGGAAAATGGGAAGGCATAATGGCCTCGAGTCTTACATCTCTCATCATTGTAGCAGGAGTCCTGACAGCAGTAGGGTGATATATTATCCCCTGTGTAAGAGGATTAGCATAGAGACTAATTAACAAGCAGATTCCCATGACCTATCAGCAAAATAATTTGCTATTATTAGAAACCAAATTAGACTCGCAATCCTATGAGGAGGAAAGTCAACAGGTTCTGGAGCAATCTGAAAGGCAGAAAATTCAAGAGTGAAAATAAGACCAGTAAAAGTAAATAGAAAAGAGGAGGTAATTTTTTAGAAATAATATCAGTGGTGGTCCATTTTCAAGGCAAGGCATTTAACCCTGAATGGAAAATACTGCTAGTTTGCTTGCCTGGCGGTTTGCAGATGTGACAAAGCTCATGCACTGGAAAGCCCCTGGGCAAACAAGATGATAGAGAGAGTTAACCAACAGGAGAAGGATGGATCACGATGAAATGAGGAAGTGGGTAAAGACTGTATATGTGTCAGAAAGCACATACCCCAGGAAGGCCTTCCCACCACAAAAAGACAAAGGGAGGTGGAAACAACTAAAAAGCCCACAGCCCACTTTTTAAATAACCCAATAGGAAATAATGAAACTTAGGCGATGTTTGGGAGGATTGTACACCCTGGTACTCAGCCAATGAGGAACCAGAGGACGGACTCAAGCACTAGGGATAAATTGCTTGTTATAACCACCCTGGGTATGCCTGCCTACCAGACACCTGATCTTGCAAGACTATATTAAAAGTTTCGCTTTCACTGTTCTTCATGGCTCCAAGTCCATTATTTGAGTCTGGACAGGTATTTCTCACATATCTTTATTTTGTTTGCCTTTCCTAAGGAGATATTTTAGAAAATATATTACTAAGAGCAATGTCAAAGACTTTACAGGTTAAGATTTTTAAGGAGACAGCCAAGAGGGGTCATTTTTAGGGTTGCAGAGGGCATGTTCCCCATGATAAGAAAAATAAGCATGGCTCACGAGAAAGGAAGGTTGAGTGATAGACCGTAAGTCCAAAGGTGACTGTTTAGGGCAGGCATCCCTGCCGCTAAACAAATCACTACGAGAAATGAGAGGTGACCCTTCCAGACTGGGTCCCCAGTCCAGAAGGACCCAAGGCTGAATGGCTGAGAGTGAGTGGACAGAAGACTCACGATGAGGGAAATTGTGGAACGTCACTTACCTAGAGAAGATTGGCCAGTATGGAATGGTGGGTTAGCAATGAAGAAGGATAAGTTTCCTATGGAACCCATGGGGACCCTCCCAGGTTTTGGCATCAAATGTTAAGGTCGCCGAAGGAGGAACGCAGGAGGCCAAAAGTGGTAAAGAATTATAAATTTCTTAGGTCATCTGTAAACCCCAAAATGGCGCCAGCCCCAAGGGGCAGGGAGTCAGAGATATAAAGGACTCTAGGCAGGCTTTTTCAGCCAGGAATTCTCTGGGTGGGTCTGGATCCTGGGCAAGTCCAGAGGGGAGAGATAATGGTCTTAGAAAATGGATGTGGTCTAAGCAAAAGGGAATGTCAGTTGTGAAATGATTTAAACGTCAGTTTCCCAGGGGAGGGGGATATGAATTCGATTATTTGATCAGACCTAACAGAGGTTAAGGGAATTAATACTCCCTCAGGTACATAGATGGTGAGCAGGCTCTAGCAGCAACTGCCACGAGGCTCCTATTAATCCTCTCTATATATTTTTTAGTTCACAATAAAGAGCAAAGCACCCCTCAAACCATCCAGTCCAACTTTCTGATTTTCCTGGGTCTGAATTGGGCCCTCCAACCCAGTTGATCCTTTTCCCTGGACCTACTGAGGTTCCATACCCCCCATCCAATTCAATTACATTTCCAGTTTTCCCAGGCTATCCTCTCCCCCTCTGTGTTATCACCCTGGTTCTCATTATGCATGTCCAAAAGTTTTGTTATGTCATCTAGTTTCTACTGCACATGTACTCAGCAGAGGAATTTTCCCATCCTCTTCCCTCTGAGAATTTGGTACCTGGTCTGCAGCATTCCCCAGGGAGATTCTCCTGTCCTCTCAGAGGATTAAGTCTTCTCAGCAGCATTCCCCTGGGGTTTGTGAATGAGTCTGTTTATGCTAGTTTCCCAGCAAACTCAAGGGATTATTATCTGATATCTGCTTCAGCTTCCCAGTTTATTAAGCTTAATGTTTGATTCAGCTCCCTAGTTTATTAAGCTTATTATGTGATTCCTGTTGCTTATTTCATTATATTAATAACTAGCTATATACATTAAGAAAGCTAGAGACATTACATTAATCTGACCTTGCTTTTCTTTTTTTAAAATATATATTTTTATTGATTTCAGAGAGGAAGGGAGAGGGAGAGAGAGATAGAAACATCAATGATGAGAATCATTGATCAGCTGCCTCCTGCACAACCCCTGCTGGGGATTGAGCCTGCAACCTTGGCATGTGCCCTTGACTGGAATTTATCCCGGGACCCTTTAGTCCACAGGCCAATGCTATATCCACTGAGCCAAACTAGCCAGGGCTGACCTTGTTTTTCAAGGTCCAAATTCATCTACCTAGAATTTTATCAACCTACATTTGAGTGTCTTGTCCAAAACCTTTGCTGAATTCCATATATTCTAATTTTATGACGTTCTCTGTGTCTACCAGGTTATGAATTCTTTTAAAAATAAAGGAGATAATCTGAATAACCTGTGAATGCACTTTTAAAAATTATGTATTTTCCTAGTTAATAATATACTAAGCTGAAACTTTTGATGAGGCAGACATTACTATAGGATGGAGTTGATACCTAAACTTTAAGAAGCAGGTGATCATCACATTACAGATGACTGGAGATGCACTTTACCTTTACACCTAGGTTTCTTATGGCCATAGCAGGTCTTACTGGAACTCACATCCTTCCAGGACCACTGATGTGGCCTCTACTTCTTTCCTTTCTGTAATTTGTGTGCTATAAATATTAAAACCATAAATCACATGAAAAAAATTTTCATGTATCCCAGATGAAGGGGAACAGATTTTCTTGCTCCCATTCTTTGCCCTTTAAATTGGATAAATATAGTGGGTAAAATCCTGGACCTTGGATCAGATAGCCCAAGTTTAGATCTCGTGTCTGCAATTTCTAAGTTCCCTTCATTAATTTACTTAGCTCTTTAAGTGTAATTTTTTTCACCTATAAAATGGGAATAATAGTATTGCTTTTTCACAGGTTACTGTGAGAATTAATTGAGGTATTAATTATTTTTATTTATATACTAGAGGCCCGGTGCATGAAAATTCATGCACTGGAGGGGGGATCCCTCAGCCCGGCCTGCCCCCTCTCACAGTCCGGGAGCCCTCAGGGGCAGGAGGTGACCCAGCAATCAGGGGAAGGCTATGCCAACATCACACCTCTGCTGCTGCCACTGCTGGCAGGGCAATCCTCAGCCGGCCCTAGTTACCTGAGCCTCGGGTGGCCTGGGCAGCTGGGCAGCCACGATCCAAGGCTTGCCTGCACCTTGGGCTGGCCCTGGGGGGTTGGGCAGTCACTATCCGAGGCTTGTCTGCACCTCAGGCCAGCCCTGGAAGGCTGTGCAACTGCCATCCGAGGCTTGCCTGTGCCTCAAGCCTGCCCTGGGAGGCTGGGGGGCTGAGGGGATTGGGGGACTCCTGAGGCAGGCACGTGTAAAAGCCAGGCCCACCTGGAGGCAGGTCCAGCCATGTCGTGTGCCTGCTGCCAGCAGGGCTGAGGGGACTGGGTGCCGCCATATTTGAGGGCATGGCAGTCAATTAGCATATTCCCTCCTTATTGGCTGTGGGCACCTCCATCTTTGTGAGGGTGTGATGGTCAATTAGCATATTCTGTCTTTATTAGATAGGATATACTAGAGGCCAATTCATGCATGGGTGGGGTCCCTCAGGCCTGGCTGGCGGTCAGGGTCAGCAGGCCAGGGGGAGGGACCGTGGGAGGTTGGCTGGATGCAGGGTGTTGGCTGTGGGAGTGCACTGACCACCAGGGATCAGTTCCTGCATTAAGCATCTGCCCACTGGTGGTCAGTGCACATCATAGCTACCAGCTGGTCATTTGGTCATCCAGTCATAATGGTCACTTAGGCATATATATATATATATATATATATATATATATATACACACTAGTGGCCCAGTGCACAAAACTCATGCACAGGGGAGGGGTTCCCCTCAGCCCAGCCTGCACCCTCTCCAATTGGGGACACCTTGGGGGATGTCTGCCTGCCAGTTTAGGTCCAATCCCACAGATATCAGGCCTAAACCAGTGGTTGGACATCCCTCTCACAATCTGGGACTGCTGGCTCCTAACCACTCATCGGCCTGCCTGCTTGATCTCCCCTAACCCCTCTGCCTGCCTGCCTGATCACCCCTAACCTCTCTGCCTGCCTGCCTGATCGCACCTAACTGCCTCTGCCTGCCTGCTGGCCTGATCTAGCCCCTAACTGCCCTCCCCTGCCAGCCTGGTTGCCCCCAACTGCCCTCTCCTGCCAGCCTAATCTTTCCCCCAACAGCCCTCCCCTACCAGCCTGGTTGCCCCCAACTGCCCTCCCCTGCCAGCCTGATCTCGCTGTCAACGGCTCTCCCCTGCCGGCCTGATCTCACCCCCAACGGCCCTGCCCTGATGGCCTGATCTCACCCCTAACTGCTCTCCCTTGCTGGCCTGATTGCCCCTAATTGCCTCTGCCTTCCTGATCACCCCTAACTGCCCTGCCCTGCTGGCCTGATCTTACCCCCAACTGTCCTTCCCTGCCGGCTTGATATTGCCCCAAACTGCCCTCCCCTGCCGGCCTGATCCCCCTTAATGACCTCTGCCTTGGTCCCAACCACCATGGCTTTGTCTGGAAGGAAGTCAGACGTCCAGAAGATGTCTGGTCTCCCAGTCTAATTAGCATATTACCCTTTTAGTAGTATAGCTAGATTGTATAGGATAGGATTGCTTAAATAGGGGGAGGGAGGCCTTTTTCATCATCAGGAGGAGATGCTCTTGGCAGACAAAAATACATAATCCCTATATCTGGACTGATAACCAGCCATATGCACTACACTGTCAAACCAGTCATTAAAAAATTGAACCACTTTCTTACACCTTACACCAAACAGCTGTTGCCCTTAAAACCCCTCCTAAACCCTCACCTTAGGTTCTGCTTTTGCAGTTCACCCAGATTAGGTTCTGATTGGTTAGTTTCTATGCCAGTCAGCATCAAAAACTCTGCCTCCTAGGCAGCCATTGGTTCCTCACATTTCACCCAGATTTGGTTCTGAATGGTCAATTTCTATGCCAGTCATTATCTCCAGGCCTATAAATGGGCATGATCAGAGAGGCAGGGCTGATTAGCAGCCCCAGTGGAGGCCTGAGAGGAAGAAAGGCCCGGCTGCTTGAATGAAAGAGGCAAGTGTTGATCAACAGCTGCCACGAAGGCTACGGATCAGATCCTGCTTTTCTCTTCAGGCCTGATCCACAACGCCCTCGACAGTCAGTGCTGGGTCAGGGTGCCCACAGAGGTGGCAGTCAGACTTCCGGTAGGTCGAGCCTTCGTTCATTTTGGATGTTACAGACCCTGGGTTTTTATATATTAGGATAGATTTATTGTTGACAGTACTACAGATGTCTTCTATCCCCTCCAGGTCTTCACTACCCTACTGCCTTATATATGTACTATGCATATCTATACTAATTAAATAGTAATATGCAAATTGGTAAGGATGCCCTCACAGTAATGACTGAACAGCAGGCTGCATGAGGCCACAAGGCTGACAAGGGGGTTAGTGAGGGACAACCAAATGACTGAACAGCAGGCTGTGTGGGGCGACCAGACCGGCAGGGGGGGAAGTAAGGGGTGACCAAACAGCAGGCTGCATGGGGCAACAACCAGGCTGGCACGGGGGAGGCAATGAGGGGTGACCAGGCCAGCATGAGGGGAGGTTGGGGGCAACCAGGCTGGCAGGGGGTGCCGTGAGGGGTGACCAGGCCAGCAAGGGGGGAAGTTGGGAGTGACCAGGCTTTCAGCAGGCGAGTGGCTAGGAGCCAGCTGACCCGGATTGTGAGAGTGATGTCTGACTGCTGCTTTAAGCCCAATCCTGGGGATCAGGGCTAAACTAGCAGTCGGACATCCCCCGAGGGGTCCCGGATTGGAGAGGGTGCAGGCTTGGCTGAGGGGACCCCTCCCCCATGCACAAATTTTGTACACTGGGCCTCTAGTAAGTATATAAATTCTTTGGTTTATTTCTTCTCATCTCTACAGCCCTACATCAAGCTATGTCAGTCTGTTCCATGCCTTTATGCTTTGGGTCTTATTTTGTTGCTCAGTTCATTTTGTTCATTAGATTCCACATATAAATGAGACCATGTGATATTTGTCTTTCTCAGATTGGCTTATTTCAGTTAGTGTAATATTTTTCAGGTCAATCCATGCTGTCCCAAATGGTAAACTATCCCTCTTTTTTACAGCTGCATAGTATTCCAATGTGTGAATGTCTCACAGCTTTTTGATCCATTCATCTACTGATGGCCACTTGGGCTGTTTCCAAATCTTACCTATTGCAAATAATGCTGCTATAAACATAGGGGTGAATGTATTCCTTCTGACTGGTGTTTCAGGGTTTTTAGTATATATTCCAAGAACTGAGATAATTGGGTCAAATGGCAATTCCATTTTTAATTTTTTTTAAATATATTTTTTTATTGATTTTTTACAGAGAGGAAGGGAGAGGGATAGAGAGCTAGAAACATTGATGAGGGAGGAATATCGACCAGCTGCCTTCTGCACACTCCCCACTGAGTATGTGCCTGCAACCAAGGTACATGCCCTTGACCAGAATCGAACCTGGGACCCTTAAGTCCGCAGGCCGACACTCTATCCACTGAGCCAAACCGGTTAGGGCCCATACTGTTTTCCATAGTGGCTGCACCAATCTGCGTTCCCACCAGCAGTGAACTAAGGTTCTGTTTTCTACACATCCTCACCAACAGTTGCTGTTTGCTGATTTATTGATGGCAGCCATTCTGACAGGTGTGAGGTGATAACTCATTGTGGTTTTAATTTGCATTTCTCTGATGATTAGTGACTTTGAGCATTTTTTTCATATGTCTCTTGGCCATTTGTATGTCCTCTTTGGAGAAGTGTCTATTCAGATCCTCTGTCCATTTACTAATTTGATTGTTGGTCTTCCTTATGTTAAGTTGTATGAGTTCCTTATATATTTTGGAGATTAACCCCTTATTAGATGTATCATTCGGATATATTGTCTCATACAGAAGGCTCAATTTTCATTTTTTTATGATTTCTTTGGCTGTGCAGAAGGTATATAGTTTGATGTGGTTGTCCCATTTGTTTATTTTCTCCTTTGTTTCTCTTGCCCAGTAGATGTATCAACAAAAATTCAGCTACATAAGATATCTGAGATTTTACTGCCTATGTTTTTTTGGAAGATTTTTATGGTTTCATAGCTTACATTTAAGTCTTTTATCCATTTAGAGTTATTTTTATGTATGGTGTAAGTTGATGGTCTAGTTTCATCTTTTACATGTGTCTGTCCAGTTTTCCAAATACACCACTTATTGACGAGACTGTCTTGACTCCATTGTATGCTCTTGCCCCCTTGGTCAAATATTAATTGAACCTAATAGCATGGGTCGATTTCTGGGTTCTCTGTTCTGTTCCATTGGTCTATATGTCTCTTCTTAAGCCAGTACCAGGCAGTTTTGAGAACAGTGGCTTTGTAATAAAGCTTGATATCTAGTATTGTGATCCCTCTAACTTTGTCCTTCTTTCTCAAGATGGCTGTGGTTATTTGGGGTCTTTTTTTGTTCCATATGAATTTTTGGAGAGTTTGTTCTAGGGGTGTGAAATATGCCATTGATATTTTAGTGGGGATTGCATTGAATCTACAGAATGCTTTGGGTATACCAACCCATGAGATAGATAAACAAATGGTGTCCTTTATTATGTCACTTTTTTCATTTCTGATTTTATTTATTTGGGTCCTCTCTTTTTATTTCCCTTTTTAAAAACATGTTTTTATTGAATTTCAGAGAGAGAGAGGGAGAGGGATAGAGAAATACAAACATCAGTGAGAGAGAAACATGGATCTGCTGCCTTCTACACATCTTCTATGAGGAATCAAGCCCACAACACAGGCATGTGCCCCAACCAGGAATCAAACTGGTGACCTCTTGGTTAATGGGTTGATACTCAGCCACTGAGCCACACCAGCAGGGTTCTTTGTTTCTTGATTAGTCTGGCTAAATGTTCATAAATCGTGTTTATCTTTTCAAAAACCAGCTCTTGAATTCATTGAATTTTTTTGGTACTGTTTTCTTTGTATGTCATTTATTCCTGCTCAGATATTTATTATTTCTTTCCTATTACTTCCTATGGGGTTTTATTGCTGTTCTCTTTTCAACTATTTAAGTTGCAGAGTTAGATAGTTTATTAGTGCTTTTTTTTTTCTTGTTTCTTGAGATAGGCCTATAATGCTATGGCCTTTCCTCTCAGGAATGCTTTGGCTGTGTCCCATAGATTTGGGGTGGTTGTGTGTTCATTTTCATTTGTTTCCAGGAAGTTTTTAATTTATTGCTTGATCTCATTGGTAATCCATTCATTGTTTAACAACCTGCTATTTAGTCTTCATGTATTTGAGCATTTTAGAGATTTTTTAATTTAGTTGATTACTAACTCCATGCCATTTTGTTCTGAGAAAATGCTTGGTATGATATCAATCTTCTAGAATTTGTGTCAACTTGTTTGTGTCCTAACACATTGTCAATCTTTGAGAATGTTCCATGTGCACTTGAGAAGAATGTATATTCTGTTGCTTTGGGGTGAAATGTGTTGTAAATATCAGTTAGTACCATCTGATCTTGTGTGTCATTTAAAGCATCTGTTTTCTTGTTGATTTTTTGTCTGGAATACCTATACAGTGATGTCAATGGGGTTTTAAATTCCCCATATGATGACTGTATTGCTATCAATCTCTCCCTTAAAGTCCATCAAGAGGTGTTTATATATACAAATATACAAATATATATATGTCTATATATATGTCTATATATATATATACATACATACATATATATACATACACACACACACACACACACACATATATATATTAGAAGCCAAATGCACAAAATTCGTGCAAGAGTAGAGTAGGCTTTCCTTCCCCCAGCTGCCAGCACCAGCTTCCCACTGGTATCTGGGACCTGGACTTCCCTACCCTATAGCCGCTGGCAGGCACACGGGATCTGGGCTTCCCTCGGGCCACTGGCAGGCACCTGGGACCCAGGCTTCCCTCACAGCCCCAGCTTCATCCGGAAGGACGTCAGTCTAATTAGCATAATATGCTTTTATTATTCTAGATTAGAGGCCCAGTGCATGAAATTCATGCATGGGGGGGGGGTCCCTTAGCCCAGCCTGCCCCCTCTTGCAATCTGGGCTACTAACTGCTCACCTTCCTGCCTGCCTGCCTGATCGCCCCTGACCAGTCTGCATGCCTGCCTGATAGCCCCTAACTGCTTGCCTGCCTGCCTCATCACCCCTAACCCCTCTGCCTCCCTGCCTGATTGCCCCTAACCACTCGCCTGCCTGCCTGATTGCCCTGGTCTTTGGTTGTTCTGGTTGTTCCACCATTTTGGTCACTAGGCTTTTATTATATAGGATGGTTCTGTATTGGGTGCATATATGTTTACAAGGGTTAAATTTTCTTTTTGAAAAATCCCCTCTAGTATTATGTAGTAGCCTTCTTTGTTTCTTGTTATGGCCTTTGTTTTGAAGTCTATTTTGTCAGATATGAGTATTGTTACCTCATGTTGTTTTTTTTCTTTTTTTGTTTTCATTTGTATGAAATATTTTTTTTCCATCTCTTCACTTTCAGTCTCTGTGTATCTTTTGTTCTGAGGTGGGCCTCTTGTAGACAGCATATAGGGGCCATATTTTCTTATCTATTCAGTCACACTATGTCTTTAGAATGGAGCAGTTAATCCATTTACATTTAAGGTTATTATTGAAAGATATTTATTTATTAGCATTTTTATTTACTTTATGCCTATGATCCTCTCTCTCTTCTTTTCTTCTTGTTTTCCAGTTACTTTAATATTTCTTGCATTGCTGGTTTTGTGGCAATGTACTCCTTTAACCTTTTTTTAAAATTTTTGGTTCAGAAAGCTTTTTATTTCACCATCAACTTTAAATGATAACCTTGCTCAATACATAGTCTTGGATTCAAGCCCTTGCTTTTCATTATTTTGGATATTTTATGCCAATCCCTTCTGGCCTGAAGTGTTTCTGTTGAGAAGACAGCTGACATTCTAATGGGATCTCTCTTGTAGGTAATTTTATGTCTCTCTCTCTCTCTCTCTCTCTCTCTCTCTCTCTCTCTCTCTTCCTCTCTCTCTCTCTCTCTCTCTCTCTCTCTCTCTCTCTCTCTCCTCTCTCTCTCTCTCTCTCTCTCTCTCTCTCTCTCTCTCTCTGCTTTTAAGAGTCTTTCTTTGTCTTTAATGTTTGCCATTTTAATTATGATTTTTCTAGGTGTGGCTCTCTTTGGGTTTTGCCTATTGAGTATGATATTGGCTGAAGGTTTGTCATTTATGGCCCTTAATATGTTGAGGTATGATTCTTCTATTCCCACTTTGTTTAAAGTTTTCATTAAAAAAATGTGAGCAAGAAACAGAGAATATGTTTAAAGAAATAATGATAGAAAATATCCCTAACCTGGTGAAGGAAAACATCACACAAGTTCAGGAGGCACAGAGAGTTCCAACCAAGGGCACTCCTGTCTCATCCACATATCTGCAGTCTCTTCAGTCTCCTCAGGTCTTTAGCTCTAGTAGGTCCAGAGCAGGAGAGGCTACATCCACCTCCCTGGTCTTCAGCATAGTTCTTGCCCCCTGCTCCAGTAGATATTGCCTTAATAATAACACTAATGCTGTTATTTTTGTTTGTTTGTTTGTTACATAGCTCCTATCCACTGAACAAAGATAAAACACTCTATAAACATGATCACATAATAATTTTGAGAAATTGCTAGGCTACAAGTACTACACTATTGTTTTTGTTTTGCACAGGGATTACAAGTAACTTGTTAATGTTCATATAGAAAGACAGCAGTAGAAGAAAAAGAAAACATTACTTCAGCATCTGAAATCTGAAGAACTTAAAATACAAAGGTTAATGAATGCAGCAAATCATAAACTAGTTAATAAGACTGAACATTTGGGCCCACAAATCAAGTAAATCAAGGCCCCAAAGCAAGTAAATTTGGAGCAGTCTACATAAAAAATTCTATATATTTAATGTAATTTAATCAAACTCACTTTGCAATGTGAAATCTGGCAGTATGGCATCATTCATTAAATTTGGAATATGTCCAAATTGAATATGGATAGCCTAAGCTTGAATCAGTACAACTGGTAATCAATTCTCAGAACCCAATACATTTGCCAACTGGAAGGACTAAGTAATCAGACAATGAACAAATTCAGCTTATTTGATTTTCAATCCAGTCTTACAAATACTGTATGCAAGGCACTGTGCTGCATAAATTAAAGGTAAAAAAAGTCTTAGGGACATATAGTAAAATGAAATAATAGCATAAGAAATGCAGATATAGATCTAGATAAATACCTAGATGTTGTAGATATTGATTCATACTAATATCACACTGTAATAAAGAGTCACAGTGCATCAGGTAATAAGGTAAAGGAGACAATGATATTAACTAGGAACCTGGACAAACTGCAAAATGATTTAGGTAAAGTCTTAAAGAATATACCAGTCAAAAATTGCAGCATATGTTTGGCAAAGGGAAAGAAAGCATAGTAAACAGGTGGGAGGGCCATTGGAAGTTTTGGCTGACATAGGATAACTGGACTATTATGCCTTATCTATGTATCCTCCAAAGTTGGTAGTGACCTCAGTTTACTTTTTCAAAGACTTAAGACCAGATTTCTATTCATTATTTGGAAGGAGAACAAAAGGCCA